>NC_069499.1:560250645-560573596 GCF_027579735.1 Bombina bombina | reverse complement strand
TCCAACCTGCAGCGGAGCGCATATCAACGTAGAATCTAGCACAAACTTACTTCACCACCTCCATAGGAGGCAAAGTTTGTAAAACTGATTTGTGGGTGTGGTGAGGGGTGTATTTATAGGCATTTTGAGGTTTGGGAAACTTTTCCCCTCCTGGTAGGAATGTATATCCCATACGTCACTAGCTCATGGACTCTTGCTAATTACATGAAAGAAAGTAAATTTATGCTTACCTGAAATTAATTTCTTCTATGGTACGACGAGTCCACGGATTCATCCTTTACTTGTGGGATATTATCCTCCTGCTAACAGGAAGTGGCAAAGAGCACCACAGCAGAGCTGTCTATATAGCTCCTCCCTTACCTCCACCCCCCAGTCATTCGACCGAAGGTACAGGAAGAAAAAGGAGAAACTAAAAGGTGCAGAGGTGACTGAAGTTTAAATAATAAAAAAAAAAAAATCTGTCTTAAAATGACAGGGCGGGCCGTCGTACCATAGAAGAAATTAATTTATCACGTAAGCATAAATTTACTTTTCTTCTATAAGGTACGACGAGTCCACGGATTCATCCTTTACTTGTGGGATACAATACCAAAGCTATGGGACACGGATGAACGGGAGGGACAAGACAGATGCCTAAACAAAAGGCACCACTGCTTGAAGAACGTTTCACCCAAAAATAGCCTCCGAAGAAGCAAAAGTATCAAATTTGTAAAATTTGTTAAAAGTATGAAGCGAAGACCAAGTCGCAGCCTTACAAATCTGTTCAACAGAAGCATCATTTTTAAAAGCCCATGTGGAAGCCACCGCTCTAGTAGAGTGAGCTGTAATTCTTTCAGGAGGCTGCTGTCCAGCAGTCTCGCATGCCAAACGGATGATGCTTTTCAGCCAAAAAGAAAGAGGTAGCCGTAGCTTTTTGACCCCTACGCTTTCCAGAAGAGACAACAAACAGAGAAGATGTTTGACAGAAATCTTTGGTCGCTTGCAAGTAAAACTTCAAAGCACGAAACACGTCCAAGTTGTGCAACAGACACTCCTTAGAGGAAGGATTAGGACACAGGGAAGGAACAACAATTTCCTGATTAATATTCTTATTAGTAACAACCTTAGGAAGAAATCCAGGTTTGGTACGCAAAACCACCTTATCAGAATGAAAAACAAGATAAGGCGAGTCGCATTGCAATGCAGATAGTTCAGAAACTCTTCGAGCCGAAGAGATAGCAACTAAAAACAGAACTTTCCAAGATAGAAGCTTAATATCTATGGAATGCATAGGTTCAAACGGAACCCCTTGAAGAACTTTAAGAACTAAATTCAAACTCCATGGCGGAGCAACAGGTTTAAACACAGGCTTGATTCTATCTAAAGCCTGACAAAACGACTTAACGTCTGGAACATCTGCCAGACGCTTGTGCAGTAAAATTGACAAAGCAGATATCTGTCCCTTTAGGGAACTAGCTGATAACCCCTTCTCCAATCCTTCTTGGAGAAAGGACAAAATCCTAGGAATCCTTACTCCATGAATAGCCTTTGGATTCACACCAATAAAGATATTTACGCCATATCTTATGATAAATCTTCCTAGTGAAAGGCATTCAAGCCTGAATCCAGGTATCTATGAACGACTCAGAGAATCCCCGCTTGGATAAAATCAAGTGTTCAATCTCCAGGCAGTCAGCCGCAGAGAAACTAGATTTGGATGCTGGAACCGACCTTGAATGAGAAGGTCCCGTCTCAGTGGCAGTGTCCATGGTGGTAGAGATGACATGTCCACCAGGTCTGCATACCAAGTCCTGCGTGGCCACGCAGGTGCTATCAAAATCACAGAAGCTCTCTCCTGTTTGATTCTGGCAATCAGACGAGGGAGGAGAGGAAATGGTGGAAACACATAAGCCAGGTTGAACGACCAAGGTACTGCTAGAGCATCTATTAGTACTGCTTGAGGATCCCTTGATCTGGACCTGTAACAAGGAAGTTTGGCATTCTGACGAGACGCCATCAGATCCAATTCTGGTGTGCCCCATTGATGAATCAATTGTGCAAACACCTCAGGATGGAGTCCCCACTCCACCGGATGAAAAGTCTGACAACTTAGAAAATCCGCTTCCCAGTTCTCCACTCCTGGGATATAGATTGCTGATAGATGGCAAGAGTGAGTCTCTGCCCATCAAATTATTTTGGTAACCTCTATCATCGCAAGAGAACTCTTTGTTCCCCCCTTATGATTGATATATGCCACAGTTGTGATATTGTCCGACTGGAATCTTATGAATCTGGCCAACGCCAGCTGAGGCCACGCCTGAAGCGCTTTGAATATCGCTCTCAATTCTAGAATATTTATCGGGAGGAGAGCCTCCTCCTGAGTCCACACTCCCTGTGCTTTCAGGGAATTCCAGACTGCACCCCAGCCCAATAGGCTGGCGTCCGTCGTCACTATGACCCATGCTGGCCTGCGGAAACACATTCCCTGGGACAGATGATCCTGTGACAACCACCAAAGAAGAGAGTCTCTGGTCTCTTGATCCAGATGTATCTGAGGAGATAAATTTGCATAATTCCCATTCCACTGTCTGAGCATGCATAGTTGCAGTGGTCAGAGATGCAAGCAAGCAAACGGAACTATGTCCATTGCCGCTACCATTAGTCCGATTACCTCCATACACTGAGCCACTGACGGCTGAGGAATGGAATGAAGAGCTCGGCAGGTGGTTAAAATCTTTGATTTCCTGACCTCCGTCAGAAAAATTTTCATTTCTACTGAATCTATCAGAGTTCCCAGGAAAGGAACTCTTGTGAGAGGGGTAAGTGAACTCTTTTTTTACGTTCACCTTCCACCCGTGAGATCTTAGAAAAGCCAACACGATGTCCGTGTGAGATTTGGCTATTTGGTAAGTTGACGCCTGAATTAAGATATCGTCCAGATCAGGGACGTGCACTCATAGGAGGCAGGGGAGACAGTGCATACCCTGCCATATGTGGCCAAAGTTTAATTAAATTTTAATTAAAACAAAAAAAGTAAAAAAAATATTTTCCCTTCATGTAATGCTATGGAGAGGCAGGTACAGGAACGCTTCTCTCCATTGCAGTATATGGGTCAAAGGAAAAGCTGTGCTGCAGCGCCACCTGTGCTCTGTCAATATTTTAGCAGGAAAAATTGGGACCAATAGGAGGCACCCTTCTTGATGCCTCCTAGCAAGTGAAGGATATATAGAATAATCAGAAGGAGGATGCAGTGAGCAGGGTCATGTGACACAACTGGAAGCTGAGGTAACCCTAAGAACAGATGACACCAAGCAGAAGTGTAAAGTAGTATTCTACATCTCTTGTGATTCACACATTGTGTTCAGATACAGCTCATTAACAGGGGGGGGGGGGGGGGGGGCAGTAAGTGAGCATAACCCAATACTGACAGGAAGTCAAAGGGTCAATTCAAATTTAAATCCATAATTTAAAACCCAGAGTTTGAAGTTAAGTGTGCAGTGTCCACATTATTTAAACTAAAGTTTTTGACATTGAATATTGCTAAGCCTCCCTTTTTCATGGTTATTTGATTTAATTAGGTACAAACTCCATATATGTTATGTCTGTTCAGTCAGAGGATGCAGTATCTATTTTTATTTTTCTCTGTGTCTCCATTTATTTAAAGACTGCTGTAAATTTGTAATTCACAAATCAATTGAAAGCTGTTGTATTGCGTTTTTTATATGTGCTGCTTTTATACAAGTTTATATTAAAAAAAAAAGGAGATAATGAGTCATTTAAAAAATATATGTAATTATTGCAGTTAAATGTTTTTAGAAATAATGCCACTGTAAAGTAACTGGTTAAACACATAGTCAAAGGGAGACATTTAAAATTAAACTTTCATGATTGAGGTAGAGCATGCTATTTTAATAGACTTTTCTAGTTATTTATATTTTGAGAATTAGCAACAACTGTTACTGGCCCCATGTCAGCAAATCAAATTAGTTTTTGAAAGGAACATGAAAGTCATAATTACATTTCCATCATTCAGATAGAAATTGCACAAAAAAATAAAAAATAAATAAACTTTATATTTTACTTTTATTATTATTATTGTTATTATTGTTATTATTATTATTATTATTATTATTATGTACTTCATTCTTTTGGTATCCTTTGGTGTCCTTTGTTGAAGAGCATACCTAAGTGGGATGTGCACGTGCGTTTCTTGAACACCATATTGCAGCAGCTGTGTTGGCAGTATTGATAACTTGTCCTTTGTGTAAAATTTGTATGGTAAATTATTTCTATTTTTACAATACAGTATTGAGTAGAGAAGAGATTGTGGATCATTCTAATTGCTTAGTAACTGGCACTGTGCCACAGAATTGTGTGAGTGTGTATGTGAGCAGAGTGTGTGTGGGTGTCAGTGAGCAGAGTATGTGTGCTTTATTCTCCAGGTAATCAATACATTTCCGATGAGCTGGTGCTTTAGTGCAGTGTTTCTCAACAATGGTCCTCAAGTACCCCAAACAGGCCAGGTTTTCATTATAGCTGAATCAGTGCACAGGTGAAGTAATCAGCTGATCAGTAACTCAGTGGTTACTAACTTGCTCTCACCCATCACCTGATTATGTCACCTGTGCACTGGTTCAGCTATCATTTAAACCTACCCTGTTGGGGGTACTTGCGGCCCTCTGTACATGTGTTTCTCCGGCATATCATATCTAGTGCCTCACCAGCCTCTGACCTCACTGCACGTCACTGGTCCAGATAAGGCGCCACTGCTATGCCCTGCGGCCTTAGGACCGCCAGAAGGGACCCTAGCACCTTTGTGAAAATTCTGGGAGCCGTGGCCAACCCGAAGGGAAGAGCCACAAACTGGTAATGCTTGTCCAGAAAGGCAAACCTGAGAAACTGATAATGATCTTTGTGGACAGGGATGTGCAGATACGCATCCTTTAAATCCACGGTGGTCATATATTGATCCTCCTGGATCATTGGTAAAATAGTCCGAATAGTCTCCATCTTGAAGGATGGGACTCTGAGGAATTTGTTTAGGATCTTGAGATATAAAATTGGTCTGAAAGATCCCTCTTTTTTGGGAACCACAAACAGATTGGAGTAAAACCCCTGCCCCTGTTCTATTTTTGGAACGGGGCAGATTACTCCCATGGTATATAGGTCTTCTACACAGCGTAAGAACGCCTCTCTTTTTGTCTGCTTTACAGATAATCGAGGAAGATAGAATCTCCCCCTTGGAGGGGAATCTTTGAAGTCTAGAAGATACCCCTGGGTCACAATTTCTAAAGCCCAGGAGTCCTGAACATCTCTTACCCAATCCTGAGCAAACAGAGAAAGTCTGCCCCCTACTAGATCCGATCCCGGATCGGGGGCCGCCCCTTCATGCTGTCTTGGTGGCAGCAGCGGGCTTCTTGGCCTGTTTACCTTTGTTACAAGTCTGGTTAGGTCTCCAGACTGACTTGGATTTAGCAAAATTACCCTCTTGCTTTGCAGCAGGGGAGAAGGAAGAAGGACCACCTTTGAAGTTTCGAAAGGAACGAAAATTATTTTGTTTGGTCCTCATCTTATTGGTCTTATCCTGAGGAAGGGCATGGCCTTTTCCTCCAGTGATATCTGAAATTATCTCTTTCACTTCAGGCCCGAATAGGGTCTTACCCTTGAAAGGGATGGCTAAAAGCTTAGATTTTGATGACACATCAGCAGACCAGGACTTAAGCCATAACGCTCTATAATATTTTCTTTAAAAGACCCTCTAATTTTTTATCCATAGGATCTTTGAAAGCACAACTGTCCTCAATAGGTATAGTTGTACGCTTAGCCAGGGTAGAAATAGCTCCCTCTACCTTAGGGACCGTCTGCCACGAATCCCTCATGGTGTCTGATATGGGAAACATTTTCTTAAAAGTAGGAGGGGGAGAAAAGGGAATACCTGGTCTATCCCACTCCTTAGCAAGAATGTCCGAAATCCTCTTAGGGACTGGAAAAACATTAGTGTAGGCAGGAACCTCAAGATACCTGTCCATTTTACACAATTTCTCTGGAACTACAATAGGGTCACAATCATCCGGAGTCGCTAAAACCTCCCTGAGTAACAAGCGGAGGTGTTCTAGTTTAAATTTAAAAGCCGTCATATCTGAGTCTGTTTGACGGAACATCTTTCCTGAATCAGAAATTTCTCCCTCAGGCAGCAAATCCCTCACCCCCAACTCAGAACATTGTGAGGGTACATCGGATATGGCTAGTAAAGCGTCAGAGAGCTCAGCATTTACTCACACCAGACCTACTGCGCTTCCCCTGCAACCCAGGCAGCTTAGATAAAACCTCTGTGAGGGTAGTATTCATAACTGCGGCCATATCTTGCAGGGTGAAAGAATTAGACGCACTAGAAATACTTGGCGTCGTTTGTGCGGGCGTTAACGGTTGCGCCATACTTTTATCAGCTAAAATATGTTCTTTGCAATTTATTGCCCTTTCAGTGCATGAGGGACACATTTTAAGTGGGGGTTCCACAATGGCTTCCAAACACATTGAACATTGGCTTTCCTCAATGTCAGACATGTTGCACAGGCTAGTAATGACCACAAACAAGCTTGAAAACACTTTATTTTTATTTTTTTTAAATATTTTTTATTGAGGTAATTTAAAATAATAATAAAAACCAAAATGACCACAAACTTAGGCCCTCACCCCACAAAGGCAATTATCAATAGTATACAACACTGTCAAAAGTAATAAACATGACAAGCCTTATTTAAAATCTGAAGTGAGATCTTCCCGTTCTAAAACATTAAGTGCTGTAAAACTAACAATCATAAGGAATTCTATAATTACATTGCTTCCTGTGTGGTCAATACACATAAAGACTACCCTCAAGTTTTTAAAATATGTAACCTATAGGGCCCCTTTTGGGTCCTCAGGACTATAATTGTACAAAGGTATTAGAAAAAGATTTATCAGCAAAAACTGTAACAAAGCACACATGTGTAGTTTATATTTGGTATCGCCAACGTTGTAGCTGGTCATAAAGGGGGAAGGGAATAACATAATTTATGTAAGAACTTACCTGATAAATTCATTTCTTTCATATTAGCAAGAGTCCATGAGCTAGTGACGTATGGGATATACATTCCTACCAGGAGGGGCAAAGTTTCCCAAACCTCAAAATGCCTATAAATACACCCCTCACCACACCCACAAATCAGTTTAACGCATAGCCAAGAAGTGGGGTGATAAGACAAAAGTGCGAAAGCATAAAAAATAAGGAATTGGAATAATTGTGCTTTATACAAAAAAATCATAACCACCACAAAAAAGGGTGGGCCTCATGGACTCTTGCTAATATGAAAGAAATGAATTTATCAGGTAAGTTCTTACATAAATTATGTTTTCTTTCATGTAATTAGCAAGAGTCCATGAGCTAGTGACGGATGGGATAATGAATACCCAAGATGTGGATCTTCCACGCAAGAGTCACTAGAGAGGGAGGGATAAAATAAAGACAGCCAATTCCGCTGAAAATAATCCACACCCAAAATAAAGTTTAAATCTTATAATGAAAAAAACTGAAATTATAAGCAGAAGAATCAAACTGAAACAGCTGCCTGAAGTACTTTTCTACCAAAAACTGCTTCAGAAGAAGAAAACACATCAAAATGGTAGAATTTAGTAAAAGTATGCAAAGAAGACCAAGTTGCTGCTTTGCAAATCTGATCAACCAAAGCTTCATTCCTAAACGCCCAGGAAGTAGAAACTGACCTAGTAGAATGAGCTGTAATCCTTTGAGGCGGAGTTTTACCCAACTCGACATAAGCATGATGAATCAAAGATTTTAACCAAGACGCCAAAGAAAAGGCAGAGGCCTTCTGACCTTTCCTAGAACCGGAAAAGATAACAAATAGACTAGAAGCCTTTCGGAAATTTTTAGTAGCTTCAACATAATATTTCAAAGCTCTAACTACATCCAAAGAATTTCCATGATCTTTCCTTAGAATTCTTAGGATTAGGACACAATGAAGGAACCACAATTTCTCTACTAATGTTGCTGGAATTCACAACCTTAGGTAAAAATTTAAAAGAAGTTCGCAACACCGCCTTATCCTGATGAAAAATCAGAAAAGGAGATTCACAAGAAAGAGCAGATAAATCAGAAACTCTTCTAGCAGAAGAGATGGCCAAAAGAAACAAAACTTTCCAAGAAAGTAATTTAATATCCAGCGAATGCATAGGTTCAAACGGAGGAGCTTGAAGAGCCCCCAGAACCAAATTCAAACTCCAAGGAGGAGAAATTGACTTAATAACAGATTTTATACGAACAAAAGCTTGTACAAAACAATGAATATCAGGAAGACTAGCAATCTTTCTGTGAAAAAGAACAGAAAGAGCAGAGATTTGTCCTTTCAAGGAACTTGCAGACAAACCTTTATCCAAACCATCCTGAAGAAACTATAAAATTCTAGGAATTCTAAAAGAATGCCAAGAAAAAAGATGAGAAAAACACCAAGAAATATAAGTCTTCCAGACTCGATAATATATCTTCCTAGATACAGATTTACGAGCCTGTAACATAGTATTAATCACAGAGTCAGAGAAACCTCTATGACTGAGAATCAAGCGTTCAATCTCCATACCTTCAAATTTAAGGATTTGAGATCCTGATGGAAAAAAAAGGACCTTGTGATAGAAGGTCTGGTCTTAACGGAAGAGTCCACGGTTGGCAAGTGGCCATCCGGACAAGATCCGCATACCAAAAACCTGTGAGGCCATGCTGGAGCCACCAGCAGAACAAACGAGCACTCCTTTAGAATCTTGGAAATTACTCTTGGAAGAAGAACTAGAGGCGGAAAGATATAGGCAGAATGATACTTCCAAGGAAGTGACAATGCATCCACTGCCTCCGCCTGAGGATCCCTGGATCTGGACAGATACCTGGGAAGCTTCTTGATTAGATGAGAAGCCATCAGATCTATTTCTGAAAGTCCCCACATTTGAACAATCTGAAGAAATACCTCTGGGTGAAGAGACTATTCGCCCGGATGTAACGTTTGGCGACTGAGATAATCCGCTTTCCAATTGTCTATACCTGGGATATGAACCGCAGAAATTAGACAGGAGCTGGATTCCGCCCATACCAGAATTTGAGATACTTCTTTCATAGCCAGAGGACTGTGAGTCCCTCCTTGAAGATTGACATATGCCACAGTTGTGACACTGTCCGTCTGAAAACAAATGAACGACTCTCTCTTTAGAAGAGGCCATGACTGAAGAGCTCTGAAAATTGCACGGAGTTCCAAAATATTGATTGGTAATCTCACCTCCTGAGATTCCCAAACTCCTTGTGCTGTCAGAGACTCCAAACAGCTCCCCAACCTGTCAGACTTGCATCTGTTGAAATCACAGTCCAGGTTGGAAGAACAAAAGAAGCCCCCTGAACTAAACGATGGTGGTCTGACCACCACGTCAGAGAGTGTCGTACAATCGGTTTTAAAGATATTAATTGAGATATCTTTGTATAATACCTACACGACTGGTTCAGCATACAGAGCTGAAGAGGTCGCATGTGAAAATGAGCAAAGGGGACCGCGTCCAATGCAGCAGACATAAGACCTAGAATTTCCATGCATAAGGCTAACGAAGGGAAAGATTGAGACTGAAGGTTTCGACAAGCTGAAACCAAATTCAGACGTCTTTTGTCCGACAAAGACAGAGTCAAGAACACTGAATCTATCAGGAAACCTAAAAAGGTTACCCTTGTCTGAGGAATCAACAAACTTTTTGGTAAATTGATCCTCCAACCATGTTCTTGAAGAAACAACACTCATAAAAGACTGAAAAGGTTTTTTCTAGTAAAAATGAGCAAAGGGAATTGAATCCAATGCTGTGGCCATAAGACCTAAAACTTCTATGCACATATAGCAACTGAAGGAAATAATAGAGACTAAAGGTACCGACAGACGGAACCCAATAGAATTATCCCTTGTCTGATAGAGACAAAGACAGTGACACAAACTATCTGGAAACCTAAAAAAAGGTAACCCTTGTGTGAGGAATCAAGAGCTTTTGAAAAAAAGATCCTCTAACTATGTCCTGAAGAGCAAGTGAATCATATGAGATTCAGCATCCTCAGAAAATAATCTGAATGAAAAACAGAAAAATTAAACTAAGCATTTATTGTATCTAATGAAAACAAATAATGCTATCAATGACCATAAAAAGGCAAAATAGTTTGAATAAAACTCCAAACCCGGTTCCTAAAAAAAGGAACTGGAAGAAATACCCCAGAAGATTCCAGGTCTGAACAGCGCTTGAACCCCATGGGTGCCCACCCATGCTTCAACAGTACCCAAAATATATAGGACAGAAACACACTTAAAGAAAGTGTTAGCCTTACTGGAATAAAATCAAAGAAATTTGGACAAAATAGAACCAAATAAATTTCAAAGAAGTCTTAACCTGCCCCTTACCAGCCAAGCTGGAATACGGCACGTACATCGCAATATTAGGGAGCTGATTTCGAACCCCAATTATAAACATGTTACTTGGGAAAGAACTCAGGAATTCGTTCCTTAATAAGAACAACCAAACTAGTATAAGCTTAAAGTTTTAGTCTTAGAACTCAATCTTGAAGCCCAGAGTAACAGTTAAGAAATATGGATTTTTTTTTTGATTTTTTTTTTATTTATTTTTTTAAAAAATCACAAAATTCTTCTAGCTAAAATAGCTAAAGACATAGAATAACCCTCATTTGCGAAAATATTCAATAAAATGAAGACACAAATTAAATTATTAGCATGATACTCCAGTTTACAGGACCAGTCAATACAGAGGACTTGCATAATCAATAAATGCAAAACAGACAAATGCAACAGCACCTAGTCTATCTAGTAAATGTTATCCCTTAACAATGCTAGCAATATCCAAAAAAATCACAGGACCAAGAAAAGTACCTGAAACTAATCAATTTTCCATAAATAAGATACAACTATTTAAAGGAAAATAAATACTATTTTGCTATAGAAATAATAGCATAATTAGTAGAAGTAGAGATAGCCCCAATAAATTGGAGAACCCTCCTTATTGAATTTAACTGCTGGCAAAGAATATAGTTTAAAACCTTTGAAGAAGGAATAAAAGAAAATTCTCAGCCTATTCCATTCCCTAGAATGGGGAAATCGAAAGAAAACCTCTGAAAACACAGAAGAAATAAATAGGCAGAAATAGTGTCAGCTAGTCTTAAAGAACTAGTTACCTTAATATCCAAAATAATCAACACCTTTTCAACAAAGAACAAATGTACTTTAATAATAGAAAAATAATAAAAAAGTAGATTTGTTAGTGTCAATATCTGATGAAAAAAATTTCTGAAAGAGAAAAAACATCATCAGAGGATAAATCAGTATGTTGTTGGTCATTTGAAACTTCAATAATTAAAAAAGTGAAAAAGACCTAAAAATTTTATTAGAAGGCACGAAGTCAGACAAAGCCTTTAAAATAGAATCAGAAAAATATTTCTTATAAATCTTCTAAATATATTTCTTGTACATAAGATGTAAGAATGGAAATATATAAAGCATAAACACTAATGGAACCTGCATATAAAAGTATATCATAATAACTTATTACAAACCATAGCTAAAGATAAACATTTATAACATTTAAAATAAATGAACTTAGCTTTGGTAGAACTGAAACTCAGTTAAGCATTTTTCCAGAAGTGGCTTCTGATTCAGGGTGAGACATCTTGCAATATGTAATAGAAAAAACAACATATAAAGCAAAAAAGATCAAATTCCTTAAATGACAGTTTCAGGAATGGGAAAAAAATGCCAATGAACAAGCTTCTAGCAACCAGAAGCAATAAATAATGAGACTTAAATATTGTGGAGACAACAATGACGCTCAAATTTTTTAGCGCTAAAAAAGCCGGCCACATTATTTGGCGCCTAAATGCTTTTGGCGGCAAAAATGGCACCACATCCGGAACGTCGACATTTTTTGGCGCAAAAACGTCAAAAAAAATGACGCAACTTCCAGCGACACGTATGACGCCGGAAATGACAAGAAAATTTTTGCGCCAAGAAAGTCAGCGCCAAGAAAGACGCAATAAAATGAAGCATTTTCAGCCCCCGCGAGCCTAACAGCCCACAGGAAAAAAAGTCAAATTTTAAGGTAAGAAAAAATTGATTTATTCATATGCATTATCCCAAATATGAAACTGACTGTCTGAAAAAAGGAACGTTGAACATCCTGAATCAAGGCAAATAAATGTTTAAACACATATATTTAGAACTTTATATAAAAGTGCCCAACCATAGCTTAGAGTGTCACAGAAAAACATAATTTATGCTTACCTGATAAATTTATTTCTCTTGTAGTGTGTTCAGTCCACGGGTCATCCATTACTTATGGGATATATTCTCCTTCCCAACAGGAAGTTGCAAGAGGATCACCCAAGCAGAGCTGCTATATAGCTCCTCCCCTCACATGTCATATCCAGTCATTCGACCGAAACAAGACGAGAAAGGAGAAACTATAGGGTGCAGTGGTGACTGGAGTTTTAATTAAAATTTAGAACTGCCTCAAAAAAAAAACAGGGCGGGCCGTGGACTGAACACACTACAAGAGAAATAAATTTATCATGTAAGCATAAATTATGTTTTCTCTTGTTAAGTGTGTTCAGTCCACGGGTCATCCATTACTTATGGGATACCAATACCAAAGCTAAAGTACACGGATGAAGGGAGGGACAAGCCAGGAAAATTAAACAGAAGGAACCACTGCCTGTAGAACCTTTCTCCCAAAAACAGCCTCCGAAGAAGCAAAAGTGTCAAATTTGTAAAATTTTGAAAAGGTATGAAGCGAAGACCAAGTTGCAGCCTTGCAAATCTGTTCAACAAAGGCCTCATTCTTAAAGGCCCAGGTGGAAGCCACAGCTCTAGTGGAATGAGCTGTAATTCTTTCAGGGGGCTGCTGTCCAGCAGTCTCATAGGCTAAACGTATTATGCTACGAAGCCAAAAAGAGAGAGAGGTGGCCGAAGCCTTTTGACCTCTCCTCTGTCCAGAATAAATGACAAACAGTGAAGAAGTTTGCCGAAAATCTTTAGTTGCCTGTAAGTAGAACTTCAGGGCACGGACTACGTCCAGATTATGCAAAAGACGTTCCTTCTTTGAAGAAGGATTAGGACATAATGATGGAACAACAATCTCTTGATTGATATTCCTGTTAGAAACTACCTTAGGTAAAAACCCAGGTTTAGTACGCAGAACTACCTTGTCTGAATGAAAAATCAGATAAGGAGAATCACAATGTAAGGCAGATAACTCAGAGACTCTTCGAGCCGCGAAATAGCCATTAAAAACAGAACTTTCCAAGATAACAGCTTAATATCAATGGAATGAAGGGGTTCAAACGGAACACCTTGGAGAACTTTAAGAACTAAGTTTAAGCTCCACGGCGGAGCAACAGTCTTAAACACAGGCTTAATCCTAGCCAAAGCCTGACAAAAAGCCTGAACGTCTGGAACTTCTGCCAGACGTTTGTGTAAAAGAATAGACAGAGCAGAAATCTGTCCCTTTAACGAACTAGCAGATAAACCCTTTTCTAAACCCTCTTGTAGAAAAGACAATATCCTAGGAATCCTGACCTTACTCCAGGAGTAACTCTTGGATTCACACCAATATAAATATTTACGCCATATCTTATGGTAAATTTTTCTGGTAACAGGTTTCCGAGCCTGTATTAATGTATCAATAAACGACTCCGAGAAACCACACTTTGATAGAATCAAGCGTTCAATCTCCATGCAGTCAGCCTCAGAGAAATTAGGCTTGGATGGTTGAAAGGACCCTGAATTAGAAGGTCCTGCCTCAGAGGCAGAGACCATGGTGGACAGGACAACATGTCCACTAGGTCTGCATACCAGGTCCTGCGTGGCCACGCAGGCGCCATCAAAATCACAGATGCTCTCTCCTGTTTGATCTTGGCAATCAATCGAGGCAGCAACGGAAACGGAGGAAACACATAAGCCATCTTGAAAACCCAAGGGGCTGCTAGAGCATCTATCAACACTGCTCCCGGGTCCCTGGATCTGGATCCGTAACAAGGAAGCTTGGCGTTCTGGCGAAACGCCATGAGATCCAGTTCTTGTTTGCCCCAACGATGAATCAGTTGAGCAAAGACCTCCGGATGAAGTTCCCACTCCCCCAGATGAAAAGTCTGGCGACATAGAAAGTCCGCCTCCCAGTTCTCCACGCCTGGGATGTATATCGCTGACAGGTGGCAAGAGTGAGACTCTGCCCAGCGAATTATCTTGGATACTTCCAACATCGCTAGGGAACTCCTGGTTCCCCCTTGATGGTTGATGTAAGCCACAGTCGTGATGTTGTCCGACTGAAATCTGATGAACCTCAGGGTTGCTAACTGAGGCCAAGCTAGAAGAGCATTGAATATTGCTCTTAATTCCAGAATATTTATTGGGAGGAGTTTCTCCTCCTGAGTCCACGATCCCTGAGCCTTCAGAGAGTTCCAGACTGCGCCCCAGCCTAGTAGGCTGGCGTCTGTTGTTACAATCGTCCAATCTGGCCTGCGAAAAGTCATTCCTTTGGACAGATGAACCCGCGACAACCACCAGAGAAGAGAATCTCTGGCCTCCTGGTCCAGATTTAGTAGAGGGGACAGATCTGAATAATCCCCATTCCACTGACTTAGCATGCATAATTGCAGCGGTCTGAGATGCAGGCGCGCAAATGGCACTATGTCCATTGCCGCGACCATTAAGCCGATTACTTCCATGCACTGAGCTACTGATGGCCTTGGAATGGAATGAAGGACACGGCAAGCATTTAGAATCTTTGATAACCTGGACTCCGTCAGGTAAATCTTCATCTCTACAGAATCTATCAGAGTCCCTAGAAAAGGAACCCTTGTGACTGGTAACAGAGAACTCTTTTCCACGTTCACTTTCCACCCATGCAACCTCAGAAATGCAAGAACTATCTCTGTATGAGACTTTGCATTTTGAAAACTCTACGCTTGTATCAGAATGTCGTCTAGGTACGGAGCCACCGCTATGCCTCGCGGTCTTAGTACTGCCAGAAGTGAGCCCAGAACCTTTGTAAAAATTCTCGGGGCCGTAGCTAACCCGAAGGGAAGAGCTACAAACTGGTAATGCCTGTCTAGAAAGGCAAACCTTAGATACCGATAATGATCTTTGTGAATCGGTATGTGAAGGTAGGCATCCTTTAAGTCCACTGTGGTCATATACTGACCCTCTTGGATCATGGGTAGGATGGTTCGAATAGTTTCCATTTTGAACGATGGAACCCTTAGAAACTTGTTTAAGATCTTTAGGTCCAAGATTGGTCTGAAGGTTCCCTCTTTTTTGGGAACCACAAACAGATTTGAGTAAAACCCTTGCCCTTGTTCCGTTCGCGGAACAGGGTGGATCACTCCCATTACTAAGAGGTCTTGTACACATTGTAGAAATGCCTCTTTCTTTATTAGGTTTGTTGATAACCTTGACAGATGAAACCTCCCTTGTGGAGGAGAAGCTTTGAAGTCCAGAAGGTATCCCTGAGATATGATCTCCAACGTCCAGGGATCCTGGACATCTCTTGCCCAAGCCTGGGCGAAGAGAGAGAGTCTGCCCCCCACTAGATCCGTTTCCGGATAGGGGGCCCTTCCTTCATGCTGTCTTAGGGGCAGAAGTAGGCTTTCTGGCCTGCTTGCCCTTGTTCCAGGACTGGTTGCTTTTCCAACCCTGTCTGTAACGAGCAGCAGTTCCTTCCTGTTTTGGAGCGGAGGAAGTTGAAGCTGCTCCTGCCTTGAAATTACGAAAGGCACGAAAATTAGACTGTTTGGCCTTTGATTTGGCCCTATCCTGAGGAAGGGTGTGACCCTTACCTCCAGTAATGTCAGCAATAATTTCTTTCAAGCCGGGCCCGAATAAGGTTTGCCCTTTGAAAGGAATATTAAGCAATTTAGATTTAGAAGTCACATCTGCTGACCAGGATTTAAGCCATAGCGCTCTGCGCGCCTGGATGGCAAATCCGGAGTTCTTAGCCGTTAGTTTGGTTAAATGCACAACGGCATCCGAAACAAATGCATTAGCTAGCTTAAGTGCTTTAAGCTTGTTCATGATCTCATCCAATGGTGCTGTGCGAATAGCCTCTTCCAGAGACTCAAACCAGAAAGCCGCCGCAGCAGTGACGGGCGCAATGCATGCAAGGGGCTGTAATATAAAACCTTGTTGAACAAACATTTTCTTAAGGTAACCTTCTAATTTTTTATCCATTGGATCTGAGAAAGCACAACTATCCTCCACCGGGATAGTGGTGCGCTTAGCTAAAGTAGAAACTGCTCCCTCCACCTTAGGGACCGTCTGCCATAAGTCTCGTGTGGTAGCGTCTATTGGGAACATTTTTCTAAATATCGGAGGAGGGGAAAAGGGCACACCGGGTCTATCCCACTCCTTGTTAATAATCTCTGTAAGCCTTTTAGGTATAGGAAAAACGTCAGTACACACCGGCACCGCATAGTATTTATCCAGCCTACATAACTTCTCTGGGATTGCAACCGTGTCACAATCATTCAGAGCCGCTAACACCTCCCCTAGCAATACACGGAGGTTCTCAAGCTTAAATTTAAAATTCCTGAATCCGGTCTCCCTGGATCAGATCCGTCACCCACAGAATGAAGCTCTCCGTTCTCATGTTCTGCAAAATGTGACGCAGTATCAGACATGGCTCTCGTGTCATCAGCACGCTCTGTCCTTAACCCAGAGCAATCGCGCTTGCCTCTTAACTCAGGCAAATTAGATAATACTTCTTTCATAACATTAGCCATATCTTGCAAAGTGATTTGTAAGGGCCTTGATGTACTTGGCGCCACAACATCACGCACCTCCTGAGCGGGAGGCGCAGGTACTGACACGTGAGGAGAGTTAGGCGGCATAACTTCCCCCTCGATGTCTGGTAATAATTTATTTACCGGTAAAGACTGACCTTTATTTAAAGTAATATCAATACAATTGGTACACATATTTCTATTGGGCTCCACATTGGCTTTTAAACATAATGAACAAACAGATTCATCTGTATCAGACTTGTTTAAACAGACTAGCAATGAGGCTAGCAAGCTTTGAAATTACTTCAGAAAATTTTCAAGCAATGTAAAAAACGCTGCTGCGCTTTTAAAAACACAAAAAGACAGTTACAGTTGAAATAACAATGAACTAATCCAGTTATAGCAACCAAATCTTTATACTAAATGTATGAAATTAGCAGAGGATTGAACCCACTAGCAAAAGGATGATTAACCCCTTAATACCCAAAAACCGGATAATCAATTTAACAGTTAACGTTTTTATCACAGTCAAACACACTGTCACAGGTCTGCTGTGACTGATTACCTCCCTCAAAAATAAATTTTTAAGACCCCTGAGCTCTCTGGAGACGTCCTGGATCAAGGAGGAAGAAACAGGAAGACTATGATTGAATTTTAACTGCGCAACAAGGCGCTAACGAAAAGCCCCTCTCATTCATATTACATCAGTGGGGGACCTGCTATAACGGTTTCTATGCAGAAATATACGTTAGCCATGTGGAAAAAATCATGCCCCAAGAGATTTACCAAAGTACCTCACAAAACGATTAACATGCCAGTAAACGTTTTAAAAACAAAATTTCAGATGTTGTGTAAAGTTATCACTAAGCCTGCTACCAGTCGCTTCTACTGCAGTTAAAGCTCATACATTATTTCGGTATTAACAGCATTTTTTCAGTCAAATTCTATTCCCTAGAAAATAACTCCACTATGCATACATTTACCAGCCTGATACCAGTCGCTACTACTGCATTTTAGGCTGTACTTACATCATATGGGTATCGGCAGTGTTTTCTTAGTCAATTCCATTCCTAGAAAATATTGTACTGCACATACCTCAATTGCAGGAAACCCCGCATGCTATTCCCTTTTCTGAAGTTACCCCACTCCTCAGAATGTGCGAGAACAGCCAGTGGATCTTAGTTACGTCTGCTAAGATCATAGAAAACGCAGGCAGATTCTTCTTCTAAATACGGCCTGAGAGAAAAAACAGCACACTCCGGTGCCATTTAAAATAACAAACTTTTGATTGAAGAATAATTAAGTAAAAAAACTCCTAACTCCTCTCGCGACCTCCTTCTTTGTTGAGAGTTGCAAGAGAATGACTGGATATGACATGTGAGGGGAGGAGCTATATAGCAGCTCTGCTTGGGTGATCCTCTTGCAACTTCCTGTTGGGAAGGAGAATATATCCCATAAGTAATGGATGACCCGTGGACTGAACACACTTAACAAGAGAAATAAGACTTACTTACCCCAGGACACTCATCTACATGTAGAAGAAAGCCAAACCAGTACTGAAACGAGAATCAGTAGAGGTAATGGTATATATAAGAGTATATAGTCGATCGGAAAAAGGAGGTAAGAGATGAATCTCTACGACCGATAACAGAGAACCTATGAAATAGACCCCGTAGAAGGAGATCATTGAATTCAAATAGGCAATACTCTCTTCACATCCCTCTGACATTCACTGCACGCTGAGAGGAAAACCAGGCTCCAACCTGTTGCAGAGCGCATATCAACGTAGAATCTAGCACAAACTTACTTCACCACCTCCACAGGAGGCAAAGTTTGTAAAACTGATTTGTGGGTGTGGTGAGGGGTGTATTTATAGGCATTTTGAGGTTTGGGAAACTTTGCCCCTCCTGGTAGGAATGTATATCCCATACGTCACTAGCTCATGGACTCTTGCTAATTACATGAAAGAAATATCTGCTACCTCTGGAAGTAAACTAAGCAGCTAAATACAATTTGGGATTACAAGTGGGGTCTGTGCCCCCATGCTTATTTAATAAACTCTATAGTGGGGGGGGAGGCACCTAGCAGTATGAACATAAGACTTATATGTAACACTGTCTGTCCGATCATATAAGACATATCAACTAACTATATATAAAAAAGTATAAATAAAAAAATAAAAATAAGGGGGAGTGGAACAAAATAATATGCCCCAGTGTTGTACTCATGTGGTGTAGCCTAATAACATATTGAAGTGCGTATATCCTAGGTTCTCATAGCAGGGGGAGCCAAAGTACAAAGTAGAACTCACACTCATTATTATATTAGATAGCTTAACCCCTTGATCATCTAACCCAGTGGTGAGCAGGTAGAATATGTAAATAGATGCGGTATCTACGTAGTACCTATCCCTACCATAAATATCTATACCAATTATGACTAAAAACAGTGAAATAAAACTATAACAATGGGCAACAGTATATATAATGACAATAACACTCCCAATCTGAAATTAAATGTATCGTGATTAAAGGCTGATACAGGCTGTCCCTGGCAAAACATAAATGGCTGCGAGTTGCGTCGCAGAAAGAGTCATATAGAGATGTGGAGCCCTGCATCAGCCGATATTACAACCTAGATAAATCACCCAACTCCGGATCTCCAAAGTTTCAGCTGGCGGCCATCTCTTACATCGCATCTCAAGGTCAGTCTCAAAATGTCCCCCGGGGGAGCTGCTTCACAAATCCTACCATATAGCTTGCGGTAGGCAAAGATAGGCGACCAGGATTTTTCCTCTATCCCAATAAATCTGGGCTCAGATGCCGACAGCCCCCCTGCTCCTGTTAGAACAGGATGGTCACGCTTCAAAGTATAGATCTCCCGCAGCGTTAGGAGCGCAGCAGTGACAGGCAGAAACCCCGTGTCTGCCCACACCGCACTCAGCCAATATTCCACTCGTTCTTGTTGCATAGGGTCCCAATGTTCTCGAATATCTCCCGCATTGTGTATAAGACCGAGGCCTCGGTCAGGAGATAGCTGCATCTCTTCACTTTGCAATGGAATGGCCTGACTATGTTGGAGGCTGGTGTCGGGAGCATGGGTTTCTAATCCGGGCTCCACAGCGCTATTACTAGGCAACTGCAGTATAAATGGCTCCTGTAGCATGGCGCAGAAGCTAGTTTCAAAGTCAGTCAGAATTTGTCCCAAAACATTCAATATGTCCTCCATTATCATATGGCGTTCTATTATGATCCACTCAAAAGTATAAAGTGCTGCAAAACTTTACTGGTTTCACAGAAAGGGCTTTACTTCCATGCTAGGTACCATTTAGTACCGTGTAGAATACTCCTAATAGGTCCAAGAAATAAATCAAGGGTTTGAGAAAACGCTAGTATCTGTGTACTATATAACCTGAAACAGGCACTGGAGGGGTAGATGAAGGTCCAGGCCGCAAGAAGGCCTCCGCTGTGCGCCTCCTCTATTATGGTCTGCTGGGCTGAATTATCGCAAAAGAAAAATATATGGATCTGTTGCTCAGATGTTCAAGTAAACGATACCACTCAGGGAAACTGTAGATTGTACGTTGGTTAGGCAATAAACAGCGAATTTAGTTGCACTAAGTCTCAGCTCTTGTTGAAAGCAGCCATCTTGGTCAATGGTCAGACACGCCCCCCTGAAAACACTTTATTTAGTGAAAAATAACAATCTTAATAAACTGTACTGTGCCTTTAAGAGAGAAAAAGCATACACGTTTTGCAAAACTGCTTTAAAAAACACCAATCGTTTCAATTTTTTGATATAATATACAAATAATGCAGCACAAGGGCCTACCGGAGTTGGAGCTTGCTGCTTGCTTTGCAATTACAACTGCGCAACTGAGGCGTGAAAATAGGCCCCGCCCATCTCACTCGATGTCTTTACAGCCTAAATGAACCGCACCAGAGCGGTTTCAAACTAGACATGTGGGTTCTGAAAACCAAAAAAAAAGCCAAGTGTACCCTCAATAAAGTCTCTCAAAACGATATTGTCAAAAACGTTATCAGACACTCCCAGTTCAAATAAACGTTTGCCCACAAACATTCAAATTCAGTGTCAACCATTTTTTATAAGCCCCTGTATGCAAGCATAGTAATACCCCTCTTCTCTTTAGGATTACTGCTTACCCTTACCCTCATGGGGATACTGTCAGCCCTTCTGAAATAACACAGTCTCTCCAGAAAAAATGACTGAACATACCTCACTGCTATATAGCATGAAAACTTTCCTCACACTGAAGTTTCTAGTACTCCTCAGCCATTCTGTGGGAACTGCTCTGGATCTTAGTGACAAATGCTAAGATCATCAGCCTCCAGGCAGAAGTCTTCATCCATCTGCTGCCTGAGAGTAAATAGTACACACTGGTACCATTTAAAATAAAAAACTCTTGCATGAAGAAATAAAAAACTAATATTTTATCACCTCTTTCACTTTACCCTTCCTAGTACTTAGAGTAGGCAAAGAGAATGACTGGGGGGTGGAGCTAAGGGAGGAGCTATATAGACAGTTCTGCTGTGGTGCTCTCTGCCACTTCCTGTTAGCAGGAGGATAATATCCCACAAGTAAAGGATGAATCCGTGGACTCGTCGTACCTTATAGAAGAAAAAGGACTGGAAGGCCAAGAAAACATTCAAGATCTGATGAGAAGTTTCTCAGAGTTTCTACTTTGAGAGACCGGAAGAAGTCTAGCAAGGACCTGGCTCAGCATCTGGCAGCTTCATCGGAATGCTAAGTTTACACTTCTACAGTCTAAAGAAACTTAATCAGGAATGGTCTTTGTGGAAGGGTAGAAGCCAAGAAAACACTTTGTTTTGGAAGGTGGCAGGGTGAAAAGGCCAAGATATGCTAAATTTCACAACGATCGGAATGAAGATCAGTGGAAATAAGTATTATGGAGTGACGAATCCAAGTTTGAAATTTTTGGGTCCAATTGTCAACAATATGTGAGAAGAAGAGTTGGAGAGAGATAGAAGAATGAGTGCTTGCGGCTTTCAATGAAACAGGGTCGACGTTCTGTCCTGGTTTGGGGCTGCATTTCTGCCAGTGGTGTTGGCGATATTGTACTGATTGAAGGGTTCATGAATGCTGAAAAGTACAGACAGGTTTTAATTCACCATGCCATTCCTTATGGAAAGCGCCTGATTGGGAATGGTTTTATTTTTCAGCCTTAGAACAATCCAAAGCACAATGCAAATGCAGTGAAATCATAATTTGGAGAGAAAAACAGCTGATTAAACACTGACAGTCATGAACTTGCCTCAACAGAGTCCAGACCTGAATATTATAGAGGCAGTATGGGATCCCCTGGACAGAGAAAGAAATAAAAAAACCACCGAAATCTAAAGAAGAACTCTGAGAAGTGCTGAAAGAAGCATGGTATAATATACCAGAAGATTACTTTAGAAAACTTCAGGACAGTCTACCCAAAATAGTTCAAGCTATGCTTAGTGCCAAGGGAGGTCACACTAAATACTGACTTTTGCCTGAAGAAGCCATTTTGTTCTGCAAATTGTGTTTTTTTATATTTTGTGTACATATTTCCTGTTTGTATCTTAATAAAGAGACCGAAAAAACAGAATTTATACTTACCTGATAAATTTCTTTCTCTTACAGGTGTATTCAGTCCACGGCTTCAGTCCACGAGCACACAGCAAAGCTGTCCATATAGCTCCCCTCAGGCTCCGCCCCCCCAGTCATACGACCGACGGTTAGGAGAAAAAGGAGAACCATAGGGTGCAGTGGTGACTGCAGTTATTGTAAATTAAATTTGAACCTGACTTAAATATCAGGGCGGGTCGTGGACTGAATACACCTGTAAGAGAAAGAAATTTATCAGGTAAGCATAAATTCTGTTTTCTCTTACTTGGTGTATTCAGTCCACAGCTTCATCCTTACTTGTGGGATACCAATACCAAAGCAATAGGACACGGATGAAGGGAGGGAACAAGTCAGATAACCTAAACGGAAGGCACCACTGCTTGCAAAACCTTTCTCCCAAAAATAGCCTCCGAAGAAGCAAAAGTATCGAATTTGTAAAATTTGCCGAATGTATGCAGTGAAGACCAAGTCGCTGCCTTACAAATCTGTTCAACAGAAGCCTCATTCTTGAAAGCCCATGTGGAAGCCACAGCTCTGGTGGAATGAGCTGTAATTCGTTCAGGAGGCTGCTTACCAGCAGTCTCATAAGCCAATCAGATGAAGCTTTTCAGCCAGAATGAAAGAGAGGTAGCAGTCGCTTTCTGACCTCTCCTCTTACCAGAATACACAACAAACAAGGATGAGGTTTGTCTGAAATCTTTAGTTGCTTTTAAATAGAACTTTAAAGCACGAACCACATCAAGATTGTGCAACAGTCGTTCCGTCTTAGAAACTGGATTAGGGCACAGAGAAGGAACAATGATTTCCTGGTTAATATTCTTATTAGAAACCACCTTCGGAAGGAAACCAGGTTTAGTACGCAAAACAACCTTATCTGCATGGAACACCAGATAGGGTGAATCACACTGTAAAGCAGATAATTCTGAAACTCTTCGAGCAGAAGAAATAGCTACTAAAAACAAAACTTTCCAAGATAATAACTTGATATCTATGGAATGCAAAGGTTCAAACGGAACCCCTTGAAGAACTAAATTTAGACTCCATGGAGGAGCCACAGGTCTGTAGACAGGCTTGATTCTAACTAAGGCCTGTGCAAACGCTTGAACGTCTGGTACAGCTGTCAGACGCTTGTGTAACAGAATAGACAGAGCAGATATCTGTCCCTTTAAGGAACTAGCTGACAGACCTTTCTCCAAACCTTCTTAGAGAAAAGACAATATCCTTGGAATCTGAAGTTTACTCCACGAGTAACCCTTGGATTCACACCAACAAAGATATTTCCGCCATATCTTATGGTAAATTTTCCTGGTGACAGGCTTTCTGGCCTGTATCAGAGTATCTATAACTGATTCAGAGAACCCCCGCTTAGCTAGTATTAAGCGTTCAATCTCCAAGCAGTCAGTTGCAGAGAAACTAGATTTGGATGCTTGAAAGGACCTTGGATTAGAAGATCCTGCCTCAATGGCAGTTTCCATGGTGGGACCGATGACATGTCCACTAGGTCTGCATACCAAGTCCTGCGTGGCCACGCAGGCGCTATCAGAATTACAGAAGTCTTCTCCTGTTTGATTCTGGCTATTAGCCGAGGGAGAAGAGGAAACGGTGGAAAGACATAAGCTAGACTGAATGACCAAGGCGCTATTAATGCATCTATCAATGCCGCCTTGGGATCCCTGGATCTGGATCCATAAAGGGGAAGTTTGGTGTTCTGACGGGACGCCATCAGATCCAACTGTGGAATGCCCCAAAGCTGGGTCAGCTGAGCAAAAACCTCCGGATGGAGTTCCCACTCCCCCGGATGGAAAGTCTGACGACTTAGAAAATCCGCCTCCCAGTTGTCTACCCCTGGGATGTGAATTGCAGGAAGATGGCAGGAGTGATCCTCCGCCCATTTGATAATCTTAGATACTTCTTTCATCGCTAGGGAACTCTTTGTTCCCCCCTGATGATTGATGTACGCTACAGTCGTGATGTTGTCCGACTGAAATCTGATGAATTTGGCCTCTGCTAGTTGAGGCCACGCCTGGAGCGTGTTGAAAATCGCTCTCAGCTCCAAAATGTTTATCAGGAGAAAAGATTCTTCCCGAGACCATAGTCCCTGAGACTTCATGGAGTTCCAGACTGCACCCCAGCCTACCAGACTGGCATCGGTCGTGACAATGATCCACTCCGGTCTGCGGAAACTCATTCCCTGAGACAGGTGAACTTGAGACAACCACCAGAGAAGAGAGTCTCTGGTTTTTTGGTCCGTTTGAATTTGAGGAGATAAATCTGCGTAATCTCCATTCCACTGTTTGAGCATGCACAGTTGCAGTGGTCTGAGATGGATTCGGGCGAAAGGGACTACGTCCATCGCCGCAACCATTAAACCAATTACTTCCATGCACTGAGCCACGGAAGGCCGAGGAATGGAATGAAGAACTCGGCAAGTATTCAACAGTTTTGACTTTCTGACCTCTGTCAGAAAGATTTTCATTTCTACCGAGTCTATTAAAGTTCCCAGAAAGGGAACCCTTGTGAGCGGGGACAGAGAACTCTTTTCTACGTTCAACTTCCACCCGTGAGACCTTAGAAAGGCCAGAACGATGTCCGTATGAGCCTTGGCTCTGTGAAAAGATGACGCCTGTATTACTATGTCGTCTAGGTAAGGTGCTACTGCAATGCCCCGCGGTCTTAGTACCGCCAGAAGGGACCCTAGTACCTTTGTGAAAATTCTGGGAGCGGTGGCCAACCCGAAAGGAAGGGCCACGAACTGGTAATGTTTGTCCAGAAAGGCGAACCTTAGGAACTGATGGTGATCTTTGTGGATAGGTATATGTAGGTACGCATCCTTGAGATCCACGGTAGTCATATATTGACCTTCCTGGATCATCGGCAAGATTGTCCGAATGGTTTCCATCTTGAAAGATGGAACTCTGAGGAATTTGTTTAGAATTTTTAGATCCAGGATTGGCCTGAAAGTTCCTTCCTTCTTGGGAACTACGAACAGGTTTGAGTAAAAGCCCAGTCCTTGTTCTGCAATTGGAACTGGGTGTATCACTCCCATTTTTAGTAGATCTTCTACACAGCGTAAGAACGCCTGTTTCTTTGTTTGGTCTGAAGACAAACGAGAAATGTGGAACCTTCCCCTTGGGGGAGAGTCCTTGAATTCTAGAAGATACCCCTGAACAACTATTTCTAATGCCCAGGGATCCGGAACATCTCTTGCCCAAGCCTGAGCAAAGAGAGAAAGTCTGCCCCCTACCAGATCCGATCCCGGATCGGGGGCTACCTCTTCATGCTGTCTTGGTAGCAGGAGCAGGCTTCTTGGCCTGTTTACCCTTATTCCAGCCCTGCAAGGGCCTCCAGGTTGCCTTGGGCTGGGAAGCGTTATCTTGCTTTGCGGCAGCAGAGGTTGCGGCAGGTCCGCTCCTGAAGTTGCGAAAGGAGCGAAAATCAGCCTTGTTTTTGGCCTTAAACGGCCTATCTTGTGGAAGGGCATGGCCCTTGCCTCCAGTGATATCTGAAATAATTTCTTTCAGCTCTGGGCCGAAAAGGGTTTTCCCCTTGAAGGGAATATTTAACAGTTTTGTTTTGGACGACACATCCGCCGACCACGATTTGAGCCAAAGCGCTCGTCGCGCCACGATGGCAAAACCTGAGTTTTTCGCTGCTAGCTTAGCCAATTGGAAAGCGGCATCAGTGATAAAAGAATTAGCCAGCTTTAAAGCGTGAATTCTATCCATGATCTCATCGTATGAAGTCTCCCTCTGGAGCGATTCCTCCAGGACCTCGAACCAAAAAGCCGCTGTAGTAGTTACCGGGATAATGCAGGCAATTGGTTGAAGCAGAAAACCTTGCTGAACAAAAATTTTCTTCAGCAATCCTTCCAATTTTTTATCCATAGGATCTTTGAAAGCACAACTGTCCTCTATTGGTATAGTTGTATGCTTAGCCAGTGTTGAAACAGCTCCCTCTACCTTAGGGACCGTCTGCCACACGTCCCACCTAGGGTCGTTTATGGGGAACATTTTCTTAAAGATAGGTGGGGGAGCAAAGGGTACACCAGGTCTCTCCCACTCCCTAGTCACAATATCCGCCACCCTCTTTGGGATTGGAAATGCCTCAGTGCATACAGGGACCTCTAAATATCTGTCCATTTTACACAATTTTTCAGGGACCACCATGGGGTCACAATCATCCAGCGTAGCTAAAACCTCCTTAAGCAGGACGCGGAGGTGTTCCAGCTTAAATTTAAACGCTAAGGAATCTGAATCTGCCTGCTGAGAAACTTTTCCTGTGTCAGAAATTGCTCTCTCAGACAGCCCTTCCCTCACTGCTACCTCTGAGTTTTGTGAGGGTAATACAGATAAATTATCCAAAGCTTCAGATTGCTCATCCTCTGTATTTAAAACTGAGCTATCGCGCTTTCTTGGAAAAACTGGCAGTTTGGATAAAAATGCTGCAATTGAATTATCCATTACTGCTGCTAATTGCTGTAAAGTAATAGGGGCCAATGCGCTAGAGGTACTAGGCATCGCTTGCGCGGGCGTAACTGGTGTAGACACATGGGGGGAGGAAGGAGGACTATCCTCATTACCCTCCGTTAAGGAATCATCTTGGGCAGCATTTTTAATTGTCACTGGATGATCCTTAAAATGCTTAGATGTTTTTGCACACTTGTAACATAAATGCAATGGGGGTACTGCCATGGCTTTTGAACATAAAGAACAAGGTCTATCTGAAGGCTCAGACATGTTTGACAGACTCAGACAACAGTAAAATATTGAAAAAAAAACTTTTTGAAAAATGTTACTGTCTCTTTAAATAATAAAAAGCCACACACTTTTTTACCAAATCATAAAAAAAATATCCGATCTTAATGAAATTTTTACCACATGATCCTAATGCCTTGAAATGATGATTGCACACAAGTTTTCAAATCGTTTAACCCCTTAATGCCCAAACCGGAGCAAAATGAAGTAAATACCCGGTTTAACCCACTACAGTACTATTATGCCACAGTCTTTGCTGTGGCTTTACCTTCCTTTAGTGTTAATTGCAGGTGTAAATTAAGCCTCCCTGAAGTCCTCCTGTACTCTCTGCACATGAAGCTGCGTGGAGCTGTGTTGCAAATCAACTGCGCAATTGAGGCGCGAAAATGAGGCCCCCTCCTTCCTTCTCCAGTTATGGGGCCTTCCTGAGTCAGATTAGCTGTCTTATAATATGCCAGGCGTAAAAAAAGTCCCCAAAAAGTGTTTTCAACGTTTAAAAACGCTTAAAATTATAAGATTACCTTAATAAAGTAATCGATTTAGCCCATCACAGTGTCTGCCAGTATTAAAGCCCTTAACTAAAGCCATCATTCTATACTGTGTCTCAGAAAATGGCTTACCTTCCCCTCGTGGGATATCTGTCAGTCTTCTAGCACTACCAGGTCTTGTTAGAAAAAATGACTGAACATACCTTAAGTTTGCAGTATAAGCCTGCAAACTGTTCCCCCCAACTGAAGTTCTCCTGTACTCAACAGTCCTGTGTGGGAACAGCCATGGATTTTAGTTACAACATGCTAAAATCTTTTTCCTCTCAGCAGAAATCTTCATCACTTTCTGCCTCAGAGTAAATAGTACAAACAGGCACTATTTTAAAATAACAAACTTTTGATTGAAGAAATAAAAACTACAAATCTAACACCACATACTCTTTACCCTCCCATGGAGATGCTACTTGTTAGAGCGGCAAAGAGAATGACTGGGGCGGGGCGGAGCCTGAGGGGAGCTATATGGACAGCTTTGCTGTGTGCTCTCTTTGCCACTTCCTGTAGGGATTGAGAATATCCCACAAGTAAGGATGAAGCCGTGGACTGAATACACCAATTAAGAGAAATAACTAAATTACTAAAACAACAAATCTAATGATGGCCTAAGATTTTTAAGATTATATATATATATATATATTGGTAAAGAAAAAACTTGCACTCACTGGAACTTTTCAATCAATCTTTACTGTGATCGTGACCTTAACATTTCAGGGATAATGTATCCACTTCCACAGACAACAAGAGATACAAAATTAAATACATTTATAAGCAAACAATTCCTAACCCCACCCCCTAATTAGAATTAAAAAAAACGCTGAAACGGTTACTAAGGTGACCACTACGTCACAGTATCAACAATAGTGCAATAAACATTACATCAAAAAGATGTCTGAGCATATAATTCTAATAAGTGATAGTGACCAATATTAAAACAGAGAATCTGGGGAGAAAACATGGTATGTGAACGCAGAGAGCACAATACCTAACCCCACAGAGGCAGACTATTACAAAGTATACATTAAGATAGCACCCAAAGATTGCAAATCTACAAACAATCCTGCAAGCGAAACTAGAGCAGACAATTAAACCCCCCAAGATACACATTACGTACTGCACTAATACACTCACCCATGCATGAACCGCTATGCAAGAATCACAAAAGCATACCGACAACTCCTGGAGCAGCCTGACTCTGAGCAGAAACCCGGAAGTGTCCAATGCGTCACGTGCGAAATGTATTTCACTCTGTATCACTTGTAGTCTGAGGAAGGGGATACATTATCCCCGAAACGTTACGGTCACAGTAAAGATTGATTGAAAAGTTCCAGTGAGTGCAAGTTTTTTCTTTACCAATAATGATGCCCACAAGCACCCAACAGCAGCCAACCCGAAAGTGAGAGTGCACATCTATGCTAATATGTAAAAAAAAAAAAAAAACGCACCTTTTTACTTAAAGTCTGCTTTTCAGCAGATTCCCTTAATGCCAAAGCATCCCTGTTCACACAGCTTATAAGCTTAGCTAGGGTTAGTGCAGTGATTCATAACTAACCCTAGCTAAGCTTATAAGCTGTGTGAACAGCGATGCTTTGGCGTTAAGGGAATCTACTGAAAAGCAGACTTGAAGTAAAAAGGTGCGTCATGGTGAACCTAATTTGCATATCTTACCCAGAATCCTTTACTGTATTGGAAACAATGTATTCCAGAGGTTTTCTGTGGGAAAAACAAGCCTTCTGGCCTGTCTAGATTTGTTAATGGACTACACAATGAGTTATTTTCTCTTTATTTTGTGCGTAGTGGAGGATTTTAAACTCACCTTTTACCTCCCCCTAATTTTAAATGATATATATATATATATATATATATATATATATATATATATATATATATATATATATATATATATGAATAAATATATTAATAAATACTCCTAGCACAAGAATACAGAGATAAAACAGCTTATATTATGTTTATTCATTAACTTATATCAAACAAAATTGTGCAGCATAGAATTCAAGGTCCCCAAACCATCACACATACTCATCACTCATACAGCAAAAAATAAAAAAATAAAAAATAAAAGATGCAGATACCCCCAAGGCGTCCAAAGGGGGAAACAAATCACCAGCAGTCCAGGTTATGCAGGCAGATAAGCAGTTAAATGTCAACGTCACAATACCTGAAAGTCTGTTTTGAGTGGGCGTGTATTCTGCCAGATATGACATCTGGTTATCACTCCTTGAGAAAGGGCGGAGTACCGAAACGTGCAGAGTTACGTCATCAGCAGTTGACAGGAGAGCCACGAGCATTCCATGTGCTGTGCCCAAGCATCTTTTAGCCAAGTAACGGTGGATGATCCAGACAGGTTGGGCTGCTGAAATTATACTGAATGAAACAGGTGACTGTGGATGACCTGAGTAGGAATGAGCCAAATTGCACTACGAGCCGCAAGTATACTGTTCTCTATAGGCACTCATGCTGTTAGAAGTTGCCGTATTGGAGGTATCGATGCTTACTATGAATGATTAACTAACATTGCTTTGACACACTTTGCACAGTACTACTGAACCCATTAACCTGGGACTGGTGCCAAATACTTTAATTGTTGGGTCAGTGGATAAGCTGTAGCTGCAGACGACAGGCCTCTCTGTTCCTGAGTCTGTTTAGAGGGATACTCTATAAACAGTGGAGACCTTTTACTATTTGGGAAATACACCATAAACAGACTTTAAGGGATTGTGACGTTGACATTTAACTGCTTATCTGCCTGCATAACCTGGACTGCTGGAGATTGGTTTCCTCCTTGGGATGCCTTTGGGGGTACCTCTGCATTTTTTTTGCTGTATGAGTGATGAGTATGTGTGATGGTTTGGGGCCCTTGAATTTTATACTACACAATTTTGTTTGATATGAGCTAATGAATAAACATAATATAAGCTGTTTTTTTCTCTGTATTCTTGTGCTGGGAGTATTTATACATGTTGTTTAGTTTAGGGGTAGTGACAGTATCTCATCCCATGCACTTGTTTTAATATACATACATACATACATATACACACACACATCCCACTTTACTAGTATGCCAAGACTTCAGCACAAGGGCCAGGTAATTTGAATCAGTGCTATGAAGTCCAAAGCGGGATGATCTAAATAGCACATTTTACACTGAGAGCGGTTCATTTTGCTAAGGAGCATATCATACATTTCTATATGCTATGGTGAGATACATACATAAAAGGAGAGTGACCAATAAACTAAGAATTTTAAAATCACATTTATTTGACTTTGTAAAAATCTGAATCAGATTATGCATAAAAAAAAAAAAAATCATATAAACAGTAAACATCTAAAAGGGATGTTAAAAAAACAAATTTACATTATTCCATATAAATCGTCCTTCAAAAAAACATTGTATTCAATGTAGATAGGTAAACTAGAATGTAATGTGCACAGTAATTTACAATACCAAAATTGAAAACATAAGCCATAAGTTAAAGGGAAATTAAACACTTTAAGATGGTAATATAAAATTATATATATATATATATATATATATATATATATATATATATAACATAATTTATGTAAGAACTTACCTGATAAATTCATTTCTTTCATATTAGCAAGAGTCCATGAGCTAGTGACGTATGGGATATACATTCCTACCAGGAGGGGCAAAGTTTCCCAAACCTCAAAATGCCTATAAATACACCCCTCACCACACCCACAATTCAGTTTAACGAATAGCCAAGAAGTGGGGTGATAAAAAAGTGCGAAAGCATATAAAATAAGGAATTGGAATAATTGTGCTTTATACAAAATCATAACCACCACAAAAAAAGGGCGGGCCTCATGGACTCTTGCTAATATGAAAGAAATGAATTTATCAGGTAAGTTCTTACATAAATTATGTTTTCTTTCATGTAATTAGCAAGAGTCCATGAGCTAGTGACGTATGGGATAATGACTACCCAAGATGTGGATCTTTCCACACAAGAGTCACTAGAGAGGGAGGGATAAAATAAAGACAGCCAATTCCTGCTGAAAATAATCCACACCCAAAATAAAGTTTAACGAAAAACAGAAGCAGAAGATTCAAACTGAAACCGCTGCCTGAAGTACTTTTCTACCAAAAACTGCTTCAGAAGAAAATACATCAAAATGGTAGAATTTAGTAAAAGTATGCAAAGAGGACCAAGTTGCTGCTTTGCAGATCTGGTCAACCGAAGCTTCATTCCTAAACGCCCAGGAAGTAGATACTGACCTAGTAGAATGAGCTGTAATTCTCTGAGGCGGAATTTTACCCGACTCAACATAGGCAAGATGAATTAAAGATTTCAACCAAGATGCCAAAGAAATGGCAGAAGCTTTCTGGCCTTTCCTAGAACCGGAAAAGATAACAAATAGACTAGAAGTCTTACGGAAAGATTTCGTAGCTTCAACATAATATTTCAAAGCTCTAACAACATCCAAAGAATGCAACGATTTCTCCTTAGAATTCTTAGGATTAGGACATAATGAAGGAACCACAATTTCTCTACTAATGTTGTTGGAATTCACAACTTTAGGTAAAAATTCAAAAGAAGTTCGCAACACCGCCTTATCCTGATGAAAAATCAGAAAAGGAGACTCACAAGAAAGAGCAGATAATTCAGAAACTCTTCTAGCAGAAGAGATGGCCAAAAGGAACAAAACTTTCCAAGAAAGTAATTTAATGTCCAATGAATGCATAGGTTCAAACGGAGGAGCTTGAAGAGCTCCCAGAACCAAATTCAAACTCCAAGGAGGAGAAATTGACTTAATGACAGGTTTTATACGAACCAAAGCTTGTACAAAACAATGAATATCAGGAAGAATAGCAATCTTTCTGTGAAAAAGAACAGAAAGAGCAGAGATTTGTCCTTTCAAAGAACTTGCGGACAAACCCTTATCTAAACCATCCTGAAGAAACTGTAAAATTCTCGGTATTCTAAAAGAATGCCAAGAAAAATGATGAGAAAGACACCAAGAAATATAAGTCTTCCAGACTCTATAATATATCTCTCGAGATACAGATTTACGAGCCTGTAACATAGTATTAATCACGGAGTCAGAGAAACCTCTTTGACCAAGAATCAAGCGTTCAATCTCCATACCTTTAAATTTAAGGATTTCAGATCCTGATGGAAAAAAGGGCCTTGTGACAGAAGGTCTGGTCTTAACGGAAGAGTCCACGGTTGGCAAGAGGCCATCCGGACAAGATCCGCATACCAAAACCTGTGAGGCCATGCTGGAGCTACCAGCAGAACAAACGAGCATTCCTTCAGAATCTTGGAGATCACTCTTGGAAGAAGAACTAGAGGCGGAAAGATATAGGCAGGATGATACTTCCAAGGAAGTGATAATGCATCCACTGCCTCCGCCTGAGGATCCCGGGATCTGGACAGATACCTGGGAAGTTTCTTGTTTAGATGGGACGCCATCAGATCTATTTCTGGAAGTTCCCACATTTGAACAATCTGAAGAAATACCTCTGGGTGAAGAGACCATTCGCCCGGATGCAACATTTGGCGACTTAGATAATCCGCTTCCCAATTGTCTACACCTGGGATATGAACCGCAGAGATTAGACAGGAGCTGGATTCCGCCCAAACCAAAATTCGAGATACTTCTTTCATAGCCAGAGGACTGTGAGTCCCTCCTTGATGATTGATGTATGCCATAGTTGTGACATTGTCTGTCTGAAAACAAATGAACGATTCTCTCTTCAGAAGAGGCCAAAACTGAAGAGCTCTGAAAATTGCACGGAGTTCCAAGATATTGATAGGTAATCTCACCTCCTGAGATTCCCAAACTCCCTGTGCCGTCAGAGATCCCCACACAGCTCCCCAACCCGTGAGACTTGCATCTGTTGAAATTACAGTCCAGGTCGGAAGCACAAAAGAAGCCCCCTGAATTAAACGATGGTGATCTGTCCACCATGTTAGAGAGTGCCGAACAATCGGTTTTAAAGATATTGTTTGAGATATCTTCGTGTAATCCTTGCACCATTGCTTCAGCATACAGAGCTGAAGAGGTCGCATGTGAAAACGAGCAAAGGGGATCGCGTCCGATGCAGCAGTCATAAGACCTAGAATTTCCATGCATAAGGCTACCGAAGGGAATGATTGTGACTGAAGGTTTCGACAAGCTGCAATCAATTTTAGACGTCTCTTGTCTGTTAAAGACAGAGTCATGGACACTGAATCCATCTGGAAACCCAGAAAGGTTACCCTTGTCTGAGGAATCAAAGAACTTTTTGGTAAATTGATCCTCCAACCATGATCTTGAAGAAACAACACAAGTCGATTCGTATGAGATTCTGCTAAATGTAAAGACTGAGCAAGTACCAAGATATCGTCCAAATAAGGAAATACCACAATACCCTGTTCTCTGATTACAGACAGAAGGGCACCGAGAACCTTTGTAAAAATTCTTGGAGCTGTAGCTAGGCCAAACGGCAGAGCCACAAACTGGTAATGCTTGTCCAGAAAAGAGAATCTCAGGAACTGAAAATGATCTGGATGAATCGGAATATGCAGATATGCATCCTGTAAATCTATTGTGGACATATAATTCCCTTGCAGAACAAAAGGCAAGATAGTCCTTATAGTTACCATTTTGAACGTTGGTATCCTTACATAACGATTCAATATTTTTAGATCCAGAACTGGTCTGAAGGAATTCTCCTTCTTTGGTACAATGAAGAGATTTGAATAAAACCCCATCCCCTGTTCCTGAACTGGAACTGGCATAATTACTCCAGTCAACTCTAGATCTGAAACACATTTCAGAAATGCTTGAGCTTTTACTGGATTTACTGGGACACGGGAAAGAAAAAATCTCTTTGCAGGAGGTCTTATCTTGAAACCAATTCTGTACCCTTCTGAAACAATGTTCTGAATCCAAAGATTGTGAACAGAATTGATCCAAATTTCCTTGAAAAAACGTAACCTGCCCCCTACCAGCTGAGCTGGAATGAGGGCCGCACCTTCATGTGGACTTAGAAGCAGGCTTTGCCTTTCTAGCTGGCTTGGATTTATTCCAGACTGGAGATGGTTTCCAAACTGAAACTGCTCCTGAGGATGAAGGATCAGGCTTTTGTTCTTTGTTGAAACGAAAGGAACGAAAACGATTATTAGCTCTACTTTTACCTTTAGATTTTTTATCCTGTGGTAAAAAAGTTCCTTTCCCACCAGTAACAGTTGAAATGATGGAATCCAACTGAGAACCAAATAATTTGTTACCCTGGAAAGAAATAGAAAGTAAAGTTGATTTAGAAGCCATATCAGCATTCCAAGTTTTAAGCCATAAAGCTCTTCTAGCTAAAATAGCTAGAGACATAAACCTGACATCAACTCTGATAATATCAAAAATGGCATCACAGATAAAATTATTAGCATGCTGAAGAAGAATAATAATGTCATGAGAATCACGATGTGTTACTTGTTGCGCTAAAGTTTCCAACCAAAAAGTTGAAGCTGCAGCAACATCAGCCAAAGATATAGCAGGTCTAAGAAGATTACCTGAACACAGATAAGCTTTTCTTAGAAAGGACTCAATTTTCCTATCTAGAGGATCCTTAAACGAAGTACCATCTGACGTAGGAATAGTAGTACGTTTAGCAAGGGTAGAAATAGCCCCATCAACTTTAGGGATTTTGTCCCAAAATTCTAATCTGTCAGACGGCACAGGATATAAATGCTTAAAACGTTTAGAAGGAGTAAATGAATTACCCAATTTATCCCATTCTTTGGAAATTACTGCAGAAATAGCATTAGGAACAGGAAAAACTTCTGGAATAACCACAGGAGCTTTAAATACCTTATCTAAACGTTTAGAATTAGTATCAAGAGGACTAGAATCCTCTATTTCTAAAGCAATTAGAACTTCTTTAAGTAAAGAACGAATAAATTCCATTTTAAATAAATATGAAGATTTATCAGCATCAACCTCAGAGACAGAATCCTCTGAACCAGAGGAGTCATCAGAATCAGAATGATGATGTTCATTTAAAAATTCATCTGTAGGGAGAGAAGTTTTAAAAGATTTTTTTACGTTTACTAGAAGGAGAAATAACAGACATAGCCTTCTTTATGGATTCAGAAACAAAATCTCTTATATTATCAGGAACATTCTGCACCTTAGATGTTGAGGGAACTGCAACAGGCAATGGTACTTTACTAAAGGAAATATTATCTGCTTTAACAAGTTTGTCATGACAATCAATACAAACAACAGCTGGAGAAATAGCTACCAAAAGTTTACAGCAGATACACTTAGCTTTGGTAGATTCAGCACTTGACAGCGATTTTCCTGTAGTATCTTCTGGCTCAGATGCAACGTGAGACATCTTGCAATATGTAAGAGAAAAAACAACATATAAAGCAAAATTGATCAAATTCCTTAAATGACAGTTTCAGGAATGGGAAAGAATGCCAAATAAGCTTCTAGCAACCAGAAGCAATAAAAAATGAGACTTAAATAATGTGGAGACAAAAGCGACGCCCATATTTTTTCGCGCCAAATAAGACGCCCACATTATTTGGCGCCTAAATGCTTTTTGGCGCCAAAAATGACGCCACATCCGGAACGCCGACATTTTTGGCGCGAAATAACGTCAAAGAATGACGCAACTTCCGGCGACACGTATGACGTCGGAAACGGAAATAGTATTTTTGCGCCAAAAAAGTCCGCGCCAAGAATGACGCAATAAAATGAAGCATTTTCAGCCCCCGCGAGCCTAACAGCCCACAGGGAAAAAGTCAAATTTTAAGGTAAGAAAAAATGGTCAAATCAAAATGCATTATCCCAAATATGAAACTGACTGTCTGAAAATAAGGAAAGTTGAACATTCTGAGTCAAGGCAAATAAATGTTTGAATACATATATTTAGAACTTTATAAACAAAGTGCCCAACCATAGCTTGGAGTGTCACAGAAAATAAGACTTACTTACCCCAGGACACTCATCTACATATAGCAGATAGCCAAACCAGTACTGAAACGAGAATCAGCAGAGGTAATGGTATATATAAGAGTATATCGTCGATCTGAAAAGGGAGGTAAGAGATGAATCTCTACGACCGATAACAGAGAACCTATGAAATAGACCCCTTAGAAGGAGATCACTGCATTCAAATAGGCAATACTCTCCTCACATCCCTCTGACATTCACTGCACGCTGAGAGGAAAACCGGGCTCCAACTTGCTGCGGAGCGCATATCAACGTAGAATCTAGCACAAACTTACTTCACCACCTCCATCGGAGGCAAAGTTTGTAAAACTGAATTGTGGGTGTGGTGAGGGGTGTATTTATAGGCATTTTGAGGTTTGGGAAACTTTGCCCCTCCTGGTAGGAATGTATATCCCATACGTCACTAGCTCATGGACTCTTGCTAATTACATGAAAGAAATATATATATATATATATATATATATATATACACACACATATACATACATATATATACAAAAAGGTAATAAAGCACTCTCTGGACTTCAGACTTCAAAGGTGATGAAATTTAATAAATGTATGTGACGTTTCGGGACACACACGTCCCTTCCTCTGACAAGTGAAGGCTACAACCAAACAGACTTATAAAGGCATACAAAACCCTCCCCAATTGAACCTCCAATCACTGGAGAACGTGTGCAAAATCTAGGTCAAAACCAATAAGTGTTAATGTATATTCAAAATATTCTTATATGTGCATTCTTAAAAAAGTGAAAGATAATAATAAACTGTCCAACAGCAAAATCCTAAGTAAAATATCAATGTGTAAATTAAAACGCTTAAAAAATGCCCCAATGTCCTCATATAATGCTAACTTGCAAACTGCATGACACCCCTATTAGGAGAAATGGACTATCCCACACAAAACAACCATGTTAACGTCACAAAGAGTAACTCCCCTGCACAAGTTTAATAGCCGTAGTAAGAAGATCGAGTCACTGAATCCCATAAATCAAAAAATATACAGCTGGCCAAACTTAAAGAGAGGAGGCAATAGAGCCAAATTACTTCTGAAGAAGGAGACTCGCTGGATATACGAATTGGGAACTCTGATGCCGAGAGGGCTGAATACCCATACAGGATGGCAAGCATACTTGGGTTAATTATGACTGTAGTTGAATACCATCCTAATGCCTAGTGGGAGTCCAATGGAAAACAAATTTGATGAGAAGACATGATTGCATTCAATATGGGGCTCTATGTACCATTCTATCCTCACGATAGTACTGTTGCTACGGATGGCTTTCTTCTTTTTGTCTCCTTTTTATCTCCTTTTTATTCTCCTCTTTTCTCCTTTTTTTCTTCTTTTTCTCCTTTTCTCCTCTTTTTCTTCTTTTTTTTCTTCGATTTTCTCCTTTGGTTTTCCTTTTTTTCTCCCCTTTTTTCTCCCTCTTTCTTCTTTTTCTCCTTCTTTCCTTTTCCTTTTTTTCTTTTTTCTCCTGTTTTTTCCCTTTTTTCCTTTTTCTGCTTCTTTCTTCCTGTTTCCCTTCCTTTCCCTTTCCCTAAACATCCTGAAAAATGGAGTGGACATGAAATGACCTTAACAAAAAGGCATAATAGTCCTTATAATCGTCAACTTAAAAAGGTGAGACTCTAACAAAACAATATAAAAGTCTTCAGATCCAAGAATGGACTGAATAAACCTCTTCTTCTTAGGGACAAAGAATAGAATTGAATAGAAACCCAAAACCTGTTCCTGCAAAAAGAACTGGTATAATCACTCCTGAAAAAAATTCACAGTGTACACTAAGAAAGATAGATTCTTCCCATAGAAGGTCTCACCAGGACTGGTTTGAGAACCGCACCTTCATGCAGTCTAATAACTAGTAATTATATAGTGTTTGTCTCCCAGAAAGATACAAAAAAATGCTTCTTCAGTGCTTACACTCGGAGTTAACCAAATTAGCAGCTGATAAAAACAGTAGTTATTATTACCCAAATAAATGGTACACAATAAATTGACCTCAAAGGCCAAAGGGCTGTATTAACCCTGCCGGAAAATGAATCTATGATCCTTAGATCTAGAACAAGCATTTGTAGTCAGGACATTCACCAACTGATCTACATCACCAGACTAAAAGTAGGGCAGAAACAACTCTAAACCTCCAGAAATAGTGGAGATAATAGAAATCAAACAAATTTTTATCCTAACAAGATAGCGATAATAAAATATATTTGATATCATAATAATAAATATAGTAAACATAATTAAATGAATATTTACTTTAGATGTAAACAGTTATATACTTAAGAAACTTAAACTGCTTATGCTAACTGTTCAACGAAGGTTAAGAGAACAGTAATGTCAGCCACAGATAAAGCTGAGCTAAAAATATAAACAGTACATTCATATGCTCTAATAAGGTTATATTCAAATTCTTAAGAAAGTACCAATTTTCTTACAAATAGTAGTACAGTCCCAAGAGGGAATCAGAATAACCATTCTCTAGAATATAATACAGATAGTATATTGAATAGGAAAAAAGCTCAAAAGCAAAAATGTTAAAATCCAGATTTGAAAAGGATTATTATCATAGTTAATAGGAACACTAGACTCCTAAAAGCTATAAATAGAAAAATGTCCTTAAAGAACAAAAAATGTTCAAATGAAAAATAAGGAGAATTTTAACAAACTGTCTGATACAGGATCCCTTGGGCCAAAGAAACCTTCATCAGAAGAATAAACTTAAATATGCTGTCGGTCAGAACAAAATTAATTAAATCTCAACAATTTTGAAAAGACCTGGTAAGTTTACTTAAAGGTATTATAGCAATCATAACCTTTTATGATATAAGCAACAACATGTGATGTTTACAGATGAAATCAAATACATGAACTGAATATGTAAAAACAGTAATTGTTATTGTACATGTAGAAAGATTGCTAGCATAAAACAAGATAAATGCCACATAATTTAGCTGAAGAAATAACAGCTTAAAACACGAAAAGAACACTTTGCTTTGTAGAATTGTGTTCCAAGGCATAATAGTTTCTACAGTAACAGAGTCAGGAACAGAATGAGCCATGTCGCAAAATGTAACAGAAAAAAAACACAACATTAGGCAAAACATTCAATTTCAAGGCATAATAGCTTTCAAAGTTCATGAAAACAGCGAGCAATAGATGGAGAGGGGTAAAAATAACTAAAATTTGGCGCAAAGAATGACACATTATGCAAAAAGAAGTTAACATTTTTTGGCGCAAAACTAACACCAGGAAATGACACAACTCGCGTCATAACAAACGCGATTTCGCAGCAAAACAACTAGTGTCAACAAAAAATTTGCGCCAAAAATTACGCAATATAAAAAAGCGAGCCTAGATTTGCCCACGAAAAAATGAAAGTCAAATTGAAAAAGACTGAATCCCAGGTAAGAAAAAAGTTTAAATAAACTTCCCAAACATGATTCCTATACTGAAACTGTTTAGACTGCAAAGGGAAATACACATATACCTGTCTCATGGCAAATATAAGTAAAATACAAATATTTAAAACTTTATATTAATACATAAAGCGCCAAACCATAGCTGAGAGTGTCTTAAATAATGATACATACTTACCGAAAGACACCCATCCACATATAGCAGATAGTCAAACCAGTACTGAAAACTAACAGCAGAGGTAATAGCATATAAGAGTATATTGTCGATCTGCAAAGGGAGGTAGGAGATTAATCCCTACGACCAATAACAGAGAACCCTTGAAAAGATTTCCCGCAAGGGAAACCAAAAAATCAATAGGCGATACTCTCTTCAAATCCCTCTGACAAACACTGTACTCCAAGAGGAATTGGGCTTCAGAATGCTTAGAAGCGCTTATCATAGAAGAAATAAAAAAAATTAAGCACAAACTTACTTCACCACCTCCATAGGAGGCAAAGTTTGTAAAACTGAATTGTGGGTGTGGTGAGGGGTGTATTTGTAGGCATTTTGAGATTTGGGAAACGTTGCCCCTCCTGGTAGGATTGTATATCCCATACGTCACTAGCTCATGGACTCTTGCCAATTACATGAAAGAAATAGTGTTCTGCTGTGGGCGGCCTGAGGTGCTCAGCGCAGCATACACTACAGGCAAATAAAGGAACTTTCAGAATAAAGTATTTTATACTTCACGACTGAAAGTCCCCTTTATTTGTTGCACTGGTAAATCCTAGAGTTTCAAAAACCGCAAAGGATTTACTATCACTTTAATGTGACCCTTTAAAGGATTACTAAACATACTACTAAGAGGGACATTTTTCTTTGTTAAAGCATTTTATTTTTAAACTAAAATACTTTTATTTCTCTGCATGAAACACAAATTGACACTCCCGCAACACCCCCATGCTGCTTGAGATAAGCATGCAACTAGTGAATGGAGTACGCATGTTTACTTGTTCCTTTAATGGCCAGATTCTTATTTAAAGAAGCAATAATGTGTTTAACCCTTTTGATGAAATAGAGCATTTTATTGTTATTACTAGCACATCTCTTTCATGGAAAGGTTTATTCTTACTGGTTTGGTGATGTCAAAGACCACAATGGCGGCCTGCGCTCCTCTATAATACATGGGGGCGAGGCTGTGGTACCGTTCTTGTCCTGCTGTGTCCCATATCTCAAACTTCACAGTTGTGTCATCAAGACAAACAGATTGCGCCAGGAAAGCAGCTGAGGAAACAAAGAAAAGAATTGCAACACATGCATGTTACACAGGATAAACGGCACGCACCTCAGTGTTTAGAAGAGGCTGGTTAACTTATAACACTTAATACAATGAACAAGGGAGCTAAAATGGATTTCTGTTTTTTGTTGGTTTTTATTTGTAATAATTTATCAGCTTCACAGACCAACCATAAAAGAAACACTTTGTGGTTGTAACTAAAGTTAGAGCATCTTTTAGATTTCACCCAATGAAGATGTTGTAGTCACAAATAACATACAGTACATTGAAAACAATTCACACAATAAATTAAAGGTATTTTTTAATAATCGTTTTATATAGACATATTCTTACAGTGTAACCTGCTGGTGGTCCTTGACAGCCAATAAAAATAAGGGGAGAACGGAGCCAGCTAGCTCTAGTTACTCAGTTTATGTGAAAGACTGATGTGAACGGCTTATTGCACATGTTTGTTGGCATTCAGGAGAGCTGCCCGGCTTATTTCTGTCTGTGAACATGTGATGTTTTGCAACAGACATCTGGTCTTGGAATTCCCACGAACCCTTGCTGGTTCCAATGTGAAATAAGGGCCAAAAGAAAATCATGTGACAATGAGGCACTTAAAAGTTTTAAAGGCACATTAATTCCCTAAAACAAGTTGGATACTTTTGATAATACTTTAAAAATGGCAAGACATTGTCCTAAGCATTTTTCTACTTAAAGGGACACTGAACCCAAATTTTTTTTTCATGATTCAGATAGAGCATGCAATTTTAAGCAACTTTCTAATTTACTCCTATTATCAATTTTTCTTCGTTTGCTTGCTATCTTTATTTGAAAAAGCAGGCATCTAAGCTTCTTTTTTGGTTCAGTACTCTGGACAACACTTTTTTTATTGATGGATGAATTTATCCACCAATCAGCAAGAATAACCCAGGTTATTCACCAAAAATAGGTCGGCATCTAAACTTACATTCTTGCATTTCAAATAAAGATACCAAGAGAATGAAGAAAATTTGATAAATTTGAAAGTTGCTTAAAATTGCATGCTCTGTCTGAATCACGAAAGAAAAAATTTGGGTTTAGTGTCCCTTTAAATTAATAATGAAATATAAAACCTACTTCTTCATATGTTAAATTAATAATGCACAGGGTAGATAATTTATGGCCACCAAAGCAGATAATTGGCAAGCTCCCAAACATGTCAGAACCAGACAAGGTTAAGTAAAGCTATTTATTTTGAGAATGATACAAGTCAATGAAAGGCTGAACACTCATAAGAGAATGGCATTTTATTTTTAGGTGTCTGTCACCCGTTTTTGAACTGTATTCAATCTGACATTAGCATGGATGTGTGTGTTTTGGAGTGAACATATTACGTACAGGTCAACACTACAAAGCCGGCTGTTAATTGGACATTAAAAGTTGTTTTTTAATTTGCGGATTTTGAAATAGAGTATTTTAATATTAATGATCTAAATGAATAGTCTCTCTAAGCAGGATTGGTCAGGACAAATAAAGTAAATACGGATAATTACGGTCATACAAAATATATATATATATATGTATGCTTTATACAATATTTTTTTTTTACTTATTGCCCACTGTCCAGTGCTTTCAACTACCTCTATATAATCCATAACATTCCAATGTAAAAGTTGAATACTCTAATTCCTTATAACATGCAACGTTTGCTTTAAAGTCATTTCTAATTCTTTGGGAAAATGTATCTAATGATTTTGTAATTATTTTTTTTAAGATACATCAGTTAATGTGTTTTTCTAAAGTATTGGAAGTGACCCCTATATGTATATCGCCCATAAAGGGGTTAAACACACAGAAGAATTCTAGCTCAGGAGCCTCAACATATTGTGGCTTATAAGCAGGGCACAGCTTCTGAACCAGTTCAGAAAAGCATACAAATGTAGCTCCCAATCATTATCAGTATCCTGCTCAGGAAGTTAAACACATAGTTAGGAAAGACACAAATCCAGAAATGACATGTTTTAACTAACAAATTAGAGCATGCAATGTTTTCTTAAGAATGCGCTTTAAAAAATTCCAGAGGGTAGTGCACCCAGCATGTCCCAGCTACCACCCAAACCAAAGGATACAGATAAATCAGCCAGTCAGCAGCTGTAGTGAGACTTACTGAAGCTACCGATTGGATGACCTGCCTGCAGCCCTTTGTGGGGCTGTCACAAGGGTATACCAGGTGCCCATTTACTAATAAAGAAGTTGATGGAGACATCTGAAAGGGAAAATGAAGAAGCCGCATTGACTTCTTTATGGGGCAAAACATTTTCAAGTTGCAGGTTACTGATGGTTGTGCTCTTTAGCCTTGTTCACTTTATTTATTCTCTATATTACAGTTATAAGTATATGCAAGTAAGCATTTGTCCTACTTTTACACAAGTGAAAAAATTAAGATATAAAAATCAGATGCGCCCTCTAAATTAGCTATAAAAATATTGCTAGTGTTGAAGTAATGTGCACTGCAACTTTGCGATGTCTGTGTGATGCTTCAAAAATAGCTATAATGTGTATCAAGATAATAAATTGTATATAAATGTCATGACAATCTATATATAATGTTACTTTAAATTAATAGATGTTGATAAATGATATATTCATAATATGACCATCTCATATATTGTTTTGACAAAGATAGTCCACACTCTAGGAGATATTTCACAGATCTCCAGGCAGCAAACTCATTCCAGATCGATGTTGGCAGTCGCAGGTTCTGTTAAAAAGAAGAAGAGAAGAGGCGCCAAATGGTGTGTATCGTTTGAACTACAGAAGGCCAAGCCCCCAAATAGATCTTACTTACAGGATTTCCAGCACTTCTCAAGTAGTTCAAACGATACACACCATTTGGCGCCTCTTCTCTTCTTTTTAACAGAACCTGCGACTACTTTTACACAAACCTTACATGCTGCAATTGGGCGCTTGAACTTAGTCAAGGACATCCGCCTCCATCAGGGTTCCCCTACTAACACCAGTGCTGTGAAAGCATTGAGCAGCATTTGCTGTATCGTGGTGTTGTGCTGTGGAGTTTTTTAAGCAGTGAGCCGACGAAGGCCTTTTATTAGCTCATAAGGGACTATGCTTCTTATTCATGGTTTGTAGCTGGTGAAGCTTACATTAAGTGCTTTGTAGATAGGGTGAGTAAATCATTTTTTTTTTTTTATGATTCTTGCTACATTGAGATCTTACACGACCGAGTTAGAGAGTTATGTAGGACATTATATTTGTGCATACGTTCTTGCATACTACTTTAGGCATTTGTGTCAACTATGATCAGTCTATGCACAGGATAGTATAGACCACTTGTTTCATCTGCGCAGAAACTACCCACATACACAGGTGGGGTCTGGGAGCGATAGGGTGTTGCTAGTCCTGTTTTTCACTTTCCACATGCAGTAAGTTGTTTCTCTTATACTATTTATATCTGCACTTTGTCCGTATCATTTGGTATTTAGATACATTATTTAATAAAGGTGTTTTTATTATATGTTGCTTTGCTTAGGAATATCTGTTTTCAGTGAAATCATTTTTAGACTTACTTTTGAGTCCTGTAATCCCATGCTTTTTAGATGGTTGTATTAACATCCATTTTCCCTTACAATCATGTGGAGTAGTTGATGCCTGGATTGGCTGCTCAGCAGAGGTGGTATTGTCTCAGCATGGAAGGGGTTAAGGTGAACTGTTATTTCTTTGTGTGGAATCTGTATTCAGAGAAGCTGTGGGCTGAGCCCCCTTCCCCCTCCTTAGCCTAGTGATGTAGTGTAAAGGAATGCAGAATGCTCCTCCGCTTGTAGACTGATAGTGGGGGCTAAGACTTGTTTTTATTGGCCAGACTCGTAAATTATAACCCGGGCGTTGTCTTTGACAAGACAAAGGAATATGTTTTAAGTTCTGCAACAGCAAGGTTTTTTTTAGTCAGAACTGCCTTGGTACCAAGGGACTAACATCAGATGGCAGCTCTTCCTAAAGGAATTTGATAATAAGTAGGGTATTGTGTAATTCTTTTCATGTCCCATTTTGTTATTAAAGAACTGTAGCTTTGCATTTGTATGTTGTTTTGAATGTTTTTATAATTTTGCACTGTGTAACCTGTGTTGATATTTTTGTTATTAAACACATAGAAAATCTCATTCTGTCTTTAGGCTCTAATATCTGAATTCACACTCCTGTTGAGACAAGGTTAAAGGCACGTACCCAATTGTGAAATAGTGTGAGTTGTTAGGGGTTCCCCAAAACTCTCCTTTAATTTAAAAGTTTTGGTGGTGGCAGCAGAGAAATTGTTAGAGCAGCGTGGACAAGATCAGGGGTTAATGTGGTGGCTCATTTAAGGTCCTTTGGCAGAGTTGCAAGGATAAGGGAACCAGAGCTGTGTGCCATTAACCCCTTCATGCCCACACCCCTCTATTGTGACGCTGAGAAGGCGTGATTCGTCACAGTTGTAAAATCTAATACAGGTAGCCCTCAGTTTACGCCGGGGTTAGGTTCCAGGAGGAATGGTTGTAAATCAAAACCGTTGTAAATTGAAACCCAGTTTATAATGTAAGTCAATGGGAAGTGAGGGAGTTAGGTTCCAGTCCCCTCTCAAAATTGTCATAACTAACACCTAATACATTATTTTTAAAGGTTTGAAATGAAGACTTTAAATGCTAACCAGCATAATAAAGCTAATAATATAGATAGTATCATCATCAAACTAAGTTTAATGAACAAAAAAATTTGCTAAACATCAGCTAATAAAATAATTACACAACAGATTGCATCATCATTATCAAACTAAGTTTAATGAACAAAAACAAAATTTATGCTTACCTGATAAATTTATTTCTCTTGTGGTGTATCCAGTCCACGGGTTCATCCATTACTTGTGGGATATTCTCCTTCCCAACAGGAAGCTGCAAGAGGACACCCACAGCAGAGCTGTCTATATAGTTCCTCCCCTAACTGCCACCCCCAGTCATTCGACCGAAGACAAGCAAGAAAAAAGGAGAAACTATAGGGTGCAGTGGTGACTGTAGTTTAAAAATAAAAAACACCTGCCTTAAAATGACAGGGCGGGCCGTGGACTGGATACACCACAAGAGAAATAAATTTATCAGGTAAGCATAAATTTTGTTTTCTCTTGTAAAGGTGTATCAAGTCCACGGGTTCATCCATTACTTGTGGGATACCAATACCAAAGCTTTAGGACACGGATGAAGTGAGGGACAAGGCAGGCACTTAAACGGAAGGCACCACTGCCTGTAAGACCTTTCTCCCAAAAATAGCCTCCGAAGAAGCAAAAGTATCAAATTTGTAGAATTTTGAAAAAGTATGAAGCGAAGACCAAGTCGCCGCCTTACAAATCTGTTCAACAGAGGCCTCATTTTTAAAAGCCGATGTGGAAGCCACCGCTCTAGTGGAATGAGCTGTAATTCTTTCAGGAGGCTGCTGGCCAGCAGTCTCAAAAGCTAAGCGGATTAAGCTTCTTAGCCAAAAAGAAAGAAGTTTGCCGAAGCCTTTTGGCCTCTCCTCTGTCCAGAGTAGACAACAAACAAAGCAGATGTTTGACGAAAAACATAATTTATGTAAGAACTTACCTGATAAATTCATTTCTTTCATATTAGCAAGAGTCCATGAGCTAGTGACGTATGGGATACATTCCTACCAGGAGGGGCAAAGTTTCCCAAACCTTAAAATGCCTATAAATACACCCCTCACCACACCCACAATTCAGTTTAATGAATAGCCAAGAAGTGGGGTGATAAGAAAAAAGTGTGAAAGCATATAAAATAAGGAATTGGAATAATTGTGCTTTATACAAAAAAATCAAAACCACCACAAAAAAGGGCGGGCCTCATGGACTCTTGCTAATATGAAAGAAATGAATTTATCAGGTAAGTTCTTACATAAATTATGTTTTCTTTCATGTAATTAGCAAGAGTCCATGAGCTAGTGACGTATGGGATAATGATTACCCAAGATGTGGATCTTTCCACGCAAGAGTCACTAGAGAGGGAGGGATAAAATAAAGACAGCCAATTCCTGCTGAAAATAATCCACACCCAGAATAAAATGTTAATGAAAAAACATAAGCAGAAGATTCAAACTGAAACCACTGCCTGAAATACGTTTCTACCAAAAACTGCTTCAGAAGAAGAAAACACATCAAAATGGTAGAATTTAGTAAAAGTATGCAAAGAGGACCAAGTTGCTGCTTTGCAAATCTGATCAACCGAAGCTTCATTCCTAAACGCCCAGGAAGTAGAAACTGACCTAGTAGAATGAGCTGTAATCCTTTGAGGCGGAGTGTTACCCGACTCAACATAGGCATGATGAAATAAAGATTTCAACCAAGATGCCAAAGAAATGGCAGAAGCTTTCTGGCCTTTTCTAGAACCGGAAAAGATGACAAATAGACTAGAAGTCTTTCGGAAAGACTTAGTAGCTTCAACATAATATTACAAAGCTCTAACAGCATCCAAAGAAAGCAATGATTTCTCCTTAGAATTCATAGGATTAGGACATAATGAAGGAACCACAATTTCTCTACTAATGTTGTTAGAATTCACAACCTTAGGTAAAAAATTCAAAAGAAGTTCGCAGCACCGCCTTATCCTGATGCAAAATCAGAAAAGGAGACTCACAAAAAAAAGAGTAGATAATTCAGAGACTCTTCTGGCAGAAGAGATGGCCAAAGAAACAAAACTTTCCAAGAAAGTAATATAACGACCAAAGAATGCATGGGTTCAAAAGGAGGAGCTTGAAGAGCCCCCAGAAACAAATTCAAACTCCAAGGAGGAGAAATTGAATTAATGACAGGTTTTATACGAACCAAAGGTTGTACAAAACAATGAATATCAGGAAGATTAGCAATCCTTCTGTGAAAAAGAACAGAAAGAGCAGAGATTTGTCTTTCAAGGAACTTGCAGACAAACCTTTATCTAAACCATCCTGAAGAAACTGTAAAATTCTCGGTATTCAAAAAGAATGCCAAGAAAAAAGATGAGAAAGACACTAAGAAATATAAGTCTTCCAGACTCTATAATATATCTCTCTAGATACAGATTTACGAGCCTGTCACATAGTATCAATCACAGAGTCAGAGAAACCTCTTTGACCAAGAATCAAGCGTTCAAACTCCATACCTTAAAATTAAGGTAATGAGATCCTGATGGAAAAAAGAACCTTGAGACAGAAAGACTGGTCTTAACGGAAGAGTCCACAGCTGGCAAGAGGCCATCCGGACAAGATCCGCATACCAAAACCTGTGAGACCATGCTGGAGCTACCAGCAGGACAAACGAGCATTCCTTTAGAATATTGGAAAATACCCTTGGAAGAAGAACTAGAGGCGGAAAGATATAGGCAGGATGACACTTGTAAGGAAGAGATAATGCATCCACTGCCTCCGCCCGAGGATCCCGGGATCCGGACAGATACCAGGGAAGTTTCTTGTTTAGATGAGAAGCCATCAGATCTATTTCTGGGAGTTCCCACATTTGAACAATCTGAGGAAATACCTCTGGGTGAAGAGACCATTCGCCCAGGTGCAACGTTTGGCGACTGAGATAATCCACTTTCCAATTGTCCATACCTGGGATATGAACCGCAGAGATTAGACAGGAGCTGGATTCCGCCCAAACCAAAATTCGAGATACTTCTTTCATAGCCAGAGGACTGTGAGTCCCTCCTTGATGATTGATGTATGCCACAGTTGTGACATTGTCTATCGGAAAACAAATGAACAACTCTCTCTTCAGAAGAGACCAAGACTGAAGAGCTCTGAAAATTGCACGGAGTTCCAAAATATTGATCGGAAATCTCACCTCCTGAGATTCCCAAACCCCTTGTGCTGTCAGATACCCCCACACAGCTCCCCAACCTGTAAGACTTGCATCTGTTGAGATCATAGTCCAGGTCGGAAGAACAAAGAAGCCCCCTGAACTAAACGATGGTGATCTGTCCATGTCAGAGAGTGTCGTATAATCGGTTTAAAGATATTAATTGAGATATCTTTGAGTAATCCCTGCACCATTGGTTCAGCATACAGAGCTGAAGAGGTCGCATGTGAAAACGAGCAAAGGAGATCGCATCTGATGCGGCAGTCCTAAGACCTAAAATTTCCATGCATAAGGCTACCAAAGGGAATGATTGTGACTGAAGGTTTTGACAAGCTGATATCAATGTTAAACTTCTCTTGTCTGACAAGGACAGAGTCATAGACACTGAATCTATCTAGAAACCTAAAAAGGTTACCCTTGTCTGAGGAATCAATGAACTGATTGGTAAATTGATCCTCCAACCATGAACTTGAAGAAACAACACAAGTCGATTCGTATGAGATTCTTCGAAAATGAGAAGACTGAGCAAGTACCAAGATATCGTCCAAATAAGGAAATACCAAAACCCTGTTCTCCGATTACAGAAAGAAGGGCACCGAGAACCTTTGAAAAAAATTCTTGGAACTGAGGCTAGGCCAAACGGTAGAGCCACAAAACTGGTAATGCTTGTCTAAAAAGAGAATCTCAGACACTAAAAGTGATCTGGATGAATCGGAATATGCAGATACACATCCTGTAAATCTATTGTAGACATATAATGCCCTTGCTAAACAAAAGGCAGGATAGTCCTACAGTAACCATCTTGAATGTTGGTATCCTTACATAACGATTCAATATTGATAGATCCGGAACTGGTCTGAAGGAATTGACCTTCTTTGGTACAATGAAGAGATAAAATAAAACCCCAGCCCCTGTTCCAGAACTGGAACTGGCATAATTACTCCAGCCAACTCTAGATCTGAAACACATTTCAGAAATGCTGAGCCTTTGCTGTGTTAACTGGGACACGGGAAAGAAAAAAATCTCTTAGCAGGAGGCCTTAACTTGAAGCCAATTCTGTACCTTTCTGAAACAATGTTCTGAAACCAGAGATTGAGAACGGAATTGATCCAAATTTCTTTGAAGAAAACGTAATCTGCCCCATACCAGCTGAGCTGGAATAAGGGCCGCACCTACATGGGTACTTAGGAGCTGGCTATAGGTTTCTATAAGGCTTGGATATATTCCAAACTGGAAATAGTTTCCAAACTGATACCGCTCCTAACAGTTGAGATAATAATTTATTACCCTGGAAAGAAAGGGAAAGCAAAGTTGACTTAGAAGACATATCAGCATTCCAAGTTTAATCCATAAAGCTTTTCTAGCTAAAATAGCTAGAGACATATACCTGACATCAACTCTAATGACATCAAAAGATGGTATCACCAATAAAATTATTAGCATGTTATAGAATAATAATAATGCTATAAAATTATGATCTGTGACTTGTTGCGCTAAAGCTTCTTAACCAAAAAGTTGAAGCTGCAGCAACATCCACTAAAAATATAGCAGGTCTAAGAAGATTACCTGAACATAAGTAAGCTTTTCTTAGAAAGGATTCAATTTTCCTATCTAAAGGATCCTTAAATGAAGTACTATCTGCCGTAGGAATAGTAGTACATTTAGCAGGAGTAGAGACAACCCCATAACCTTAGGGATTTTGTCCCAAAAAACTCTAATCTGTCAGATGGCACAGGATATAATTGCTTAAACGTTTAGAAGGAGTAAAAGAATTACCCAAATTATTCCATTCCCTGGAAATTACTTCAGAAATAGCATCAGGGAGATTAAACACTTCTGGAATAACTACAGGAGATTTAAAAACCTTATTTAAACGTTTAGATTTAGTATCAAGAGGACCAGAATCCTCTATTTCTAATGCAATTAATACTTCTTAAAATAAAGAACGAATAAATTCCATCTTGAACAAATACAAAGATTTATCAGCATCAACCTCTGAGACAGAAACCTCTGAACCAGAAGAACCATTATCAGTATCAGAATGATGATGTTCATTTAAAAATTCATCTGAAAAAAGAGAAGTTTTAAAAGACTTTTATGTAAACTAGAAGGAGAAATAACAGACATAGCCTTCTTAATGGATTTAAAAATAAAATCTCTTATGTTATCAGGAAAACTCTGAAATTTAGATGTTGACGGAACAGCAACAGGTAATGTAACAGTACTAAAGGAAATTTTATCTGCATTAATAAGTTTGTCATGACATGCAATACAAACAATAGCTGGAGAAACAGATACCAAAAATTTATAGCAGATACACTTAGCTTGGTAGCTCCAGCACCGGGCAGTAATTTTCCTGAAGTATCTTCTGACTCAGTTGCAACGTGGAACATCTTGCAATATGTAAAAGAAAAAACAACATATAAAGCAAAATTGATCAAATTCCTTAAATGACAGTTTCAGGAATGGGAAAAAAATGCCAGTGAACAAGCTTCTAGCAACCAGAAGCAATAAATAATGAGACTTAAATAATGTGGAGACAAAAGCGACGCCCATATTTTTTTAGCGCCAAATAAGACGCCCACATTATTTGGCGCCAAATATGACGCCACATCCGGAACGCCGACATTTTTGGCGCAAAAGAACGTCAAAAAAATGACGCAACTTCCGGCGACACGTATGACGCAAACAGAAAAGATTTTTTGCGCCAAAAAAGTCTGCGCCAAGAATGACGCAATAAAATGAAGCATTTTCAGCCCCCGCGAGCCTAACAGCCCACAGGTAAAAAGTCAAATTTTTTAAGGTAAGAAAAAATGATTGGTTCAAATGCATTATCCCAAATATGAAACTGACTGTCTGAAAAAAAGGAATGTTGAACATCCTGAGTCAAGGCAAATAAATGTTTGAAAACATATATTTAGAACTTTATAAAAAAGTGCCCAACCATAGCTTAGAGTGTCACAGAAAATAAGACTTACTTACCCCAGGACACTCATCTACATGTTTGTAGAAAGCCAAACCAGTACTGAAACGAAAATCAGCAGAGGTAATGGTATATATATGAGTATATCGTCGATCTGAAAAGGGAGGTAAGAGATGAATCTCCACGACCGATAACAGAGAACCTATGAAATAGACCCCGTAGAAGGAGATCATTGAATTCAAATAGGCAATACTCTCCTCACATCCCTCTGACATTCACTGCACGCTGAGAGGAAAAACGGGCCCCAACTTGCTGCGGAGCGCATATCAACGTAGAATCTAGCACAAACTTACTTCACCACCTTCATAGGAGGCAAAGTTTGTAAAACTGAATTGTGGGTGTGGTGAGGGGTGTATTTATAGGCATTTTAAGGTTTGGGAAACTTTGCCCCTCCTGGTAGGAATGTATCCCATACGTCACTAGCTCATGGACTCTTGCTAATTACATGAAAGAAATCCTTCGTAGCTTGTAAATAAAACTTTAAAGCACGAACCACATCAAGGTTGTGTAATAGACGTTCCTTCTTTGAAGAAGGATTAGGACATAATGAAGGAACAAACATCTCCTGATTGATATTCTTATTAGATACCACTTTAGGAAGAAACCCAGGTTTGGTACGTAAAAACAGAATTTATGCTTACCTGATAAATTACTTTCTCTTGCGGTGTATCCAGTCCACGGATTCATCCTTACTTGTGGGATATTCTCTTTCCCTAGAGGAAGTGGCAAAGAGAGCACACAGCAGAGCTGTCCATATAGCTCCCCCTCAAGCTCCGCCCCCCCAGTCATTCGACCGACGGTTAGGAGAAAAAGGAGAAACCATAGGGTGCAGTGGTGACTGTAGTTCAAACAAAAAATTTTAACCTGATTTAATTGCCAGGGCGGGCCGTGGACTGGATACACCGCAAGAGAAAGTAATTTATCAGGCAAGCATAATTCAGTTTTCTCTTGCAAGGTGTATCCAGTCCACGGATTCATCCTTACTTGTGGGATACCAATACCAAAGCTTTAGGACACGGATGAAGGGAGGGAACAAGACAGGTAACCTACACGGAAGGCACCACTGCTTGCAAAACCTCTCTCCCAAAAATAGCCTCCGAAGAAGCAAAAGTATCGAATCTGTAAAATTTGGCAAAAGTATGCAGTGAAGACCAAGTCGCTGCCTTACAAATCTGTTCAACAGAAGCCTCATTCTTGAAAGCCCATGTGGAAGCCACAGCTCTGGTAGAATGAGCGGTAATTCGTTCAGGAGGCTGCTGTCGAGCAGTCTCATAAGCCAATCGGATGATGCTTTTCAGCCAAAAGGAAAGAGAGGTAGCAGACAAGTAAATAGACTTAGACAGCACTCAAATACTGAAAAATACAATTTGAGAAAAAACGGTACTGTGCCTTTAAATAATAAAAAGCACCCACTTTTTTACTAAATCTTCAAAAATGATCCAATCTTTCTGACATTTACAGCATATGATCCTAATGCTTTGAAATGATTGCACAGTGAATTTCAAGTCAATTAACCCCTTAATGCCCAAACCGGAGCAACCTAAAGCTGACAACCGGTTAGCAAACTACAGCACCATGCCACAGCAATCTGCTGTGGCCCTACCTGCCCCTGGGGATTAGTTTGATCGAAAATAAGCCTCTATGAAGTCCTCAAGAAGTCTTTGGACCCTCCACATGAAGCTGCATGAAGCTGTCTGCCAAATCAACTGCGCAACTGAGGCGCGAAATTTAGGCCCCCTCCCTCTCCACTCCGGAGTTGTGGGGCCTTCAAAACCCTAAATAGGTGTCTAAATATAAGCCATGTGGAATAAAACCCCATAAATCACATCCAAATGTAATAAAAACTTGTATAATGATTAGATTTTCTACTATAAAATAATCGATTGCCCTTTAACAGTGTCCACCACTTTTTGAGCCCTGTTAATTAAGCCTTCCTTCTATACTGAGTCTCAGAATATGGCTTACCTTCCCCACATGGGGATTCTTGTCAGTCTTCTAGCATTACTAAGTCTTGACTAGAAAAAAATGACTGAACATACCTTATAGCAGTTAAGCCTGCAAACTGTTCCCCCCAACTGAAGTTTTCTGGTACTCCTCAGTCCTGTGTGGCAACAGCAGTGGATTTTAGTTACAACATGCTAAAATCGTTTTCCTCTTAGCAGAATTCTTCATCACTTTCTGCCAGAGAGTAAATAGTACAAACCGGCACTATTTAAAAATAACAAACTTTTGATTGAAGATATAAAAACTACAAATCTAACACCACATTCACTTTACCCTCCCGTGGAGATGCTACTTGTTAGAGCGGCAAAGAGAATGACTGGGGGGGCGGAGCCTGAGGGGGAGCTATATGGACAGCTCTGCTGTGTGCTCTCTTTGCCACTTCCTGTAGGGAATGAGAATATTCCACAAGTAAGGATGAATCCGTGGACTGGATACACCTTGCAAGAGAAACTACCTTATCTGCATGGAAAATCAGATAAGGGGAATCACACTGTAAAGCAGATAACTGCGAAACTCTTCGAGCCAAGGAGATAGCTACTAAAAACAGAACTTTCCAAGATAAAAGTTTAATATCTATGGAATGCAAAGGTTCAAACGGAACCCCTTGAAGAACTTTAAGAACTAAATTTAAACTCCATGGCGGAGCAACAGGTTTAAACACAGGCTTGATTCTAACCAAAGCCTGACAAAACGCCTCGACGTCTGGAACCTCAGCCAGACGTTTGTGCAAAAGAATAGACAGAGCAGAAATCTGTCCCTTTAGGGAACTAGCTGACAATCCCTTCTCCAATCCCTCTTGGAGAAAGGATAATATCCTAGGAATCCTGACTTTACTCCATGAGTAACCCTTGGATTCACACCAATGAAGATATTTACACCATATCTTATGATAGATTTTCCTGGTGACAGGCTTTCGAGCCTGAATTATATATATATTTATTTCTATATTATTTATACAGATTTTTCATATATTCTATACATGCGTATACCATTTTTTATTTTTTATATTCTCTACATATATATTTTTTTATATGATTAATCGTTCATGTACCAATATATATCATACGTATTGAACAATAAATTGAACTCTCAATTTTTTATACTGAATATTCAGATCTAATCCCCATATTCTTTTGTATGAACTGCCTTGCATAAAATCTTTTTGCATAAATTTTAGCGCATATATTTCCTTAAACATACATCTTTCTCCAATCATTATTCTGTTACTTCCAACAACTAACTTAACATTTAAACTTTCCTTTAATTGATTCTGACACTCTAACCCGACTGTCTCACTCACGTTCGTCTAGTCACATCTCACATACTTACAAATTGTCACAATTGTATCACTTAATGTCTGTGTTTAAATGCTCTTGTTAAAATGTTTGTGTTAAAATGTTAAATGCATATATTTGTGTATTATTGTAATCAGTATTTTAACATTATTGGACTTTGGCACATCCACCATGAAATAGAAAATGAACACATAGTATCTTCGGCACTCAGCCAATCAGGATACAGCACTAGCTATTTAAATCTGAAGAAGTCTCTAGTGAGCATCTTGATAAAGGTCCAGGCGGCTGAAACGCGTTGATCTTGCTCACACAGACACAATCTACACTTTGGACTAAGTTGGTAAGGACTTGTAGTAGGTCAGGTACTTTGAGCTATTTACAATTTCTTGAATAGTCTCTACAAGTGTAATCCCTGCCACAGGATCTACTAGCCCACCAACTCTGACAGTTTTCTTTAAAACAGAGATTCTACAAGGAGCTGTCAGTCACTCTACCATAACGGAGATTCTACAACGAGTTGTCAGCTACCCTCTTACATCGGATTCATTCACTGTGACCCTTACACCGGAACTAATCTACAACAAGACCGCGAGTTGTTGCCAATACCTTGGCGCTCAAACCAAGCACTCCGGTCCTACATATCTTCTCTCTCCACAATATATAACAGTTTCAAGTTCAATGAGGGACTTTGTTACTATCATTATAAACTGTAACATCACTCCTAAGGACTCAACGTCACAACTGTCTGAGGAAGTTTCTATGACTCCGTCCTCCCTGCACATTACAGCCTTGAGAGTCCCGATCCATACCTTGGACTGATTTTTACTCTATTCTTTATAAGGTATTTATACTAAGCTGCAGGTACCTTGGCCACTTGGTAATGTGTTATTGTTAGAGATAGAATATTGTACAATAGCATTTTACCTCAATATTTTTTGTGATAGATATTATATATGCCTTAATATATTTTATTTCATCGTGATCGATTATTTTATTGTTTCTTTTATTCCGGCATCTTATTTTCATATTGTAATAAATATATAATCTTTTAACGTACTCTTTATCTTATTGTAATATTTTAGGTTATATTTATAAATATACACCTAACCCATTTTTTACACTCTTGCATAGTTGTTAGGACACCTATATTTAACACTCACAGTTATAAGATTCACTTTTGTAAGCAACATTCCCATTTTTTCTATTTTCTATTTTTCATCACATTTCTAGAGTCTTTTGACTCCTGACCACATCTAATTAACACTACTTCCTTAAAGATCAGTCACTGATAACTTTTAGTCCTCTTTTGCTTTGTTAGCGTTATCCATGATCCAACTGTATTACAGGATGTGTTAACTTAGAGCTGGGTTCACAGTTCAGAGGAAGGTGGGTAGGTTTCAATCAGTACTTAACTAAGACTGTGACAATATTGCACCATAGTTTTTGTTCTTTCTTTACATGTGCTGAGAGACTTGGAAGGAAACCCTTACTTATATGAAGGAACTTTATAATAGCGCAGTAAAACTTTTTGACGAAAATACCCTTGAAAAAACAATAAACTGGTAAATAGCTCAATTGGAGATTATGTATGTGAATTAATCTTTATTTATATATCTTATGTAATTTATCTTTAACAGATATTTTCTCTCTCAACACTTAAACATGTTTTCAGGGTAAATTTAAACAATTATTTGCTTATCAATTTAATATAAATTACCCAGCCTTACAGTAAAAACTGAATGTTAGATCAATGTTATTTGTCACCTTTCTATTATTTTGACTTTTAAAAAAAAAAAAAAAATACACTATAAGAAACGCAAATAAACCAGTTTAGTATAGAACAAACAAAGCAGGGGAAAAAAAGGTGACTTTTCCCCATAACAGTGCATTTATTTTACCAGTACATAATTGTAATTTCCTTTAAGCGAATGGTGTGTATTGCAAAAATTATAATAATTTCTGGCTTTTAGCTTAGCATAGCCCCATTGAAAAATAGATTCATGATTTCACGAATGCAATTATATGAATTATATCTGTAAAATTTGTCCATAAATCCTAACTATACTGGTGTGAATGTTTTATAAACCTTTTTATTTGTTAAATTATTTAGCACTTAACATTCTATGAGTAAACATTGCTGCTACTAAACCTATTCTATCCAATACAGGTGGTGTATGAGGTTAAGAGCACGGAATAGAAAAACCATAGGTGTTCATTACACACCTAGATTTTTACAAAAGCAGTCACTCCAGTGTCATTAGCGCTCATATAGAAATGACTACTTCATACAGCATGTAAATAAATAATGGGTTGTATAAATACAAGTAATCAGAGAAGCATTTTAGTATGTTTTAATATCTTTTTCAACAATCTTTAAAAACATAACTAAATAAAAACACATTTATTTTTATTTTTTTACCCAGCCTTTAAAAAAAGCATACAACATTCTATTCAAAACAACTTAATGAGGCAAGTTACACAAATGATGAACCACTTTCTGTAAAAAGCGGACAAGAAAATATCTATGTAAAGAAAGACATCAAAATCCCCTCAGTAGCCATAGCCTATTGTAAAGGGCAATCAGAATGTTTGTAATGAGACTTGCAAGGGAGAGTATCTCACATGCGCAGACTCAGTCTAAGGAAGTTTACTATCAAATGCCGCTGCAGCTTCACATTTTAGATGCATTTTGCAATGAATAATGCAGCTTTGACTGTAAAATAAATATATTTTTAGTATTTTCCTTTTTACAGTCAATGAAACCCAAACGTTTTCTTTCATGATTCAGATAGAACAAATAATTGTAAACAACTTTCCAATTTACTTCTATTATAAAATTTGATTTGTTCTCTTGGTCTTTTTTTGAAGAAGCAAAAATGCATTACTGGGAGCTAGGTAACCCATTGATTGAGCAAATAAAATGAGGCTTATATGTGCAGCCACCAATCAGCAGCTAATTGGCTTACCTAGGTATCCTTTTCAGCAAAGGATACCAAGAGAACAAAACAAATTTAGATAATATAAGTAAATTGGAAAGTTTAAAATTGCATGCTCTATCTAAATCATGATAGATAACAACTTTGTTTCATGTCCCTTTAATGAAAGTCATTACTGTTTACTCATGAGAAGAAGGAGAGGGGGAAGACCTCCATCTTGTCTTCTCTTAAGGTGGTTCAGCATTGATACTTCTCAGTTAATTCTAATTTAATAAACAGATCTTTAAGCAAATGACCCAAATTAATTTATATCTCCACTATTTAACTGAATAAATATAATACACACATCTATATGCGTTTATTTATATAACACATTCACATTATTATAGGCTCACTGTCCATAGGGGCTAAAAGGCAGACTACCCATACTTCCTGTAAGTAATTGTGCAAACATATATCGCCAATTTCTGTCCTACAACAATATCCACACCTAACCAACTTAGTATCTTCACTGCTATTGCAAGCTAAGACTTAGCATTTCATGAGCAGAAACATTGATAATCCAATTTAAGAGCATAACTGGCTGAGGACACTGAAGGAGGGAAAATGCTTGTGCACAAGTAAAAGGAAGTTGATCTCCTGCAACATTGGGAGGAGTGGAACAAACACACGTTTTAGAGGTATTTATAGCAAATCCAAGAAATATAAACAAGCAATCTATACTGCAACACTGTTAAAGTATAATCAATTAAACTAACTTTTAGTGAAGGTAAACAGTGTGCAGGACAGACATTAAAAAACAGAATTTATGCCTACCTGATAAATTACTTTCTCTTGCGGTGTATCCAGTCCACGGATTCATCCTTTACTTGTGGGATATTCTCATTCCCCACAGGAAGTGGCAAAGAGAGCACACAGCAGAGCTGTCCATATAGCTCCCCCTCTAGCTCCACCCCCCAGTCATTCGACCAAAGGTTAGGAAGAAAAAGGAGAAACCATAGGGAGCAGTGGTGACTGTAGTTTAAACAAAACATTTTTTACCTGACTTAATTGCCAGGGCGGGAAGTGGACTGGATACACCGCAAGAGAAAGTAATTTATCAGGTAAGCATAAATTCTGTTTTCTCTTGCAAGGTGTATCCAGTCCACGGATTCATCCTTTACTTGTGGGATACCAATACCAAAGCTTTAGGACACGGATGAAGGGAGGGAACAAGACAGGTACCCTAAACGGAAGGCACCACTGCTTGTAAAACCTTTCTCCCAAAAATAGCCTCCGAAGAAGCAAAAGTATCGAATTTGTAAAATTTGGCAAAAGTATGCAGTGAAGACCAAGTCCCTGCCTTACAAATCTGTTCAACAGAAGCCTCATTCTTGAAAGCCCATGTGGAAGCCACTGCTCTGGTAGAATGAGCAGTAATTCTTTCAGGAAGCTGCTGGCCAGCAGTCTCATAGGCCAAACGGATGATGCTTTTCAGCCAAAAGGAAAGAGAGGTAGCAGTCGCTTTCTGACCAGAATAGATAAACAAGAAAGATGTTTGTCTGAAATCCTTAGTTGCTTTCAAATAGAACTTTAGAGCACGAACTACATCAAGATTGTGCAACAGACGTTCCTTCTTCGAAAAGGATTGGGGCACAGAGAAGGAACAACAATTTCCTGGTTAATATTCTTGTTAGAAACCACTTTAGGAAGAAAACCAGGTTTAGTACGCAAAACTACCTTATCTGCATGGAACACCAGGTAAGGTGAATCACACTGTAAGGCAGATCATTCTGAGACTCTTCGAGCAGAAGAGATAGCTACCAAAAACAAAACTTTCCAAGATAACAACTTAATATCTATGGAATGTAAAGGTTCAAACGGAACCCCTTGAAGAACTGAAAGAACTAGATTTAGACTTCCATGGCGGAGCCACAGGTTTATAGACAGGCTTGATTCTGACTAAAGCCTGTGCAAACGCTTGAACGTCTGGTACCTCTGCCAGACGCTTTTGTAAAAGGATAGACAGAGCAGATATCTGTCCCTTTAAAGAACTAGCCAACAATCCTTTCTCCAATCCGTCTTGGAGAAAGACAATATCCTGGGAATCCTAATCTTACTCCATGAGTAACCCTTGGATTCACACCAACAAAGATATTTCTGCCATAACTTATGGTAGATTTTCCTGGTGACAGGCTTTCTAGCCTGAATCAGAGTATCTATAACTGACTCAGAGAAACCACGCTTTGATAGAATTAAGCGTTCAATCTCCAAGCAGTCAGACGTAGAGAAACTAGATTTGGATGCTTGAACGGACCCTGTATTAGAAGGTCCTGCCTCATTGGCAGTGTCCATGGTGGGACAGATGACATGTCCACTAGGTCTGCATACCAAGTCCTGCGTGGCCACGCAGGCGCTATCAAAATCACTGACGCCTTCTCCTGCTTGATTCTGGCGAGGGAGAAGAGGAAACGGTGGGAAAACATAAGCTAGATTGAAGGACCAAGGCGCTGCTAGAGCATCTATCAATGCCGCCTTGGGGTCCCGGGACCTGGATCCATAGAGAGGAAGCTTGGTGTTCTGACGGGACGCCATCAGATCCAACTCTGGAATGCCCCATAGCTGAGTCAGCTGGGCAAATACCTCCGGGTGGAGTTCCCACTCCCCCGGGTGAAAAGTCTGACGACTTAGAAAATCCGCCTCCCAGTTGTCTACTCCTGGGATGTGAATTGCTGAGAGATGGCAGGAGTGGTCCTTTGCCCACCTGATTATTTTGGTTACTTCCTTCATCGCTAGGGAACTCTTTGTTCCCCCCTGATGATTGATGTAAGCTACAGTCGTGATGTTGTCCGACTGAAATCTGATGAATTTGGCCGCAGCTAGTTAAGGCCATGCCTGAAGCGCGTTGAATATCGCCCTCAGTTCCAGAATGTTTATCGGGAGAAGAGATTTTTCCCGAGACCATAAGCCTTGAGCTTTCAGGGAGTCCCAGACTGCACCCCAGCCTAACAGACTGGCGTCGGTCGTTACAATGATCCACTCCGGTCTGCGGAAACATATTCCCTGAGACAGGGGATCCTGAGACAACCACCAGAGAAGAGAAACTCTGGTTTCCTGGTCCAACTGTATTTGAGGAGACAAATCTGCATAATCCCCATTCCACTGATTGAGCATGCATAGTTGCAGTGGTCTGAGATGTATCCTAGCGAAAGGGACAATGTCCATTGCCGCTACCATTAATCCGATTGCCTCCATGCACTGAGCTACAGATGGCCGAGGAATGGAATGAAGAACTCGGCAAGTAGTTAAAAGTTTCAACTTTCTGACCTCCGTCAGAAATATTTTCATTTCTACCGAATCTATTAGTGTTCCTAGGAAGGGTACCCTTGTGAGTGGGGACAGAGAACTCTTTTTGATGTTCACCTTCCACCCGTGAGACCTTAGAAAGGCCAATACAATCTCCATGTGAGCCTTGGCTCTGTGAAAAGACGGCGCCTGAATTAAGATGTCGTAAAAATAAGGCGCCACTGCTATGCCCCGCGGTCTTAGAACCGCCAGAAGGGAACCTAGCACCTTTGTGAAAATTCTGGGAGCAGTGGCTAAAGCGAATGGAAGAGCCACGAACTGGTAATGCTTGTCTAGAAAAGCGAACCGGAGGAACTGATGATGATCTTTGTGGATTGGGATATGCAGGTACGCATCCTTTAGATCCACGGTAGTCATATATTGACCTTCCTGGATCATAGGTAAGATTGTCCGAATGGTCTCCATCTTGAATGATGGGACTCTGAGGAATCTGTTTAGAATTTTTAGATCCAGGATTGGTCTGAAAGTTCCTTCTTTTTTGGGAACCACAAACAGGTTTGAGTAAAAACCCAGTCCTTGTTCTGCAATTGGAACTGGGTATATCACTCCCATCGTATGTAGATCTTCTACACAGCGTAAGAACGCCTCTTTCTTTGTCTGGTCTCTAGACAAACAAGAAATGTGGAACCTTCCTCTTGGAGGGGAGTCCTTGAATTCTAGAAGATATCCCTGGGTAACAATCTCTAAAGCCCAGGGATCGTGAACATCTCTTGCCCAGGCCTGAGCGAAGAGAGAAAGTCTGCCCCCTACTAGATCCGGTCCCGGATCGGGGGCTACTCCTTCATGCTGTCTTGGTAGCAGCTGCAGGCTTTTTGGCCTGTTTACCCTTGTTCCAGCCCTGGTAAGGCTTCCAGGTTGCCTTGGGCTGTGAAGCGTTGCCCTCTTGCTTTGTAGAGTTGTAGAGGCTGAAGCGGGACCGCTCCTGAAATTACGAAAGGAACGAAAATTAGCTTTGTTTTTAGCCTTAAAAGGCTTGTCCTGGGGGAAGAGCATGGCCTTTTCCCCCGGTGATTTCTGAAATAATCTCTTTCAATTATGGCCCGAAAAGGGTCTTTCCCTTGAAAGGGATATTTAACAATTTGGATTTTGACGACACATCGGCCGACCATGACTTGAGCCAAAGCGCTCTGCGCGCCATAATGGCGAAACCTGAATTTTTTGCCGCTAACTTAGCTAATTGCAAAGCGGCATCTGTGATAAAAGAATTAGCCAGCTTTAGAGCCTTAATTCTATCCATAATTTCGTCATATGAGGTCTCCGTCTGGAGCAACTCCTCCAGCGCCTCAAACCAGAAAGCCGCTGCAGTAGTTACAGGAATAATGCAGGCAATAGGTTGGAGAAGAAAAACTTGTTGAACAAAAATTTTCTTAAGTAAACCTAACTTTTTATCCATAGGATCTTTAAAAGCACAACTGTCTTCAATTGGTATGGTTGTGCGTTTAGCAAGTGTAGAAACAGCCCCCTCTACCTTAGGGACCGTCTGCCACGAGTTCCGCCTGGGGTCAGTTATGGGGAACATTTTCTTAAAAATAGGGGGGGGGGGAACAAAAAGGGACACCTGGTCTATCCCACTCCCTAGTAACAATATCCGCAACCCTCATAGGGATCAGAAACGCATCAGTGTATACAGGGACCTCTAGGTACTTGTCCATTTTACACAACTTCTCTGGGACCACCATAGGGTCACAATCATCCAGAGTAGCTAATACCTCCCTGAGCAAAACGTGGAGGTGTTCTAGTTTAAATTTAAACGCTAATGAATCTGACTCTGCCTGATGAGAAACCTTTCCTGAATCGGAAATTTCTCCCTCAGACATCAAATCCCTCACCTCCACTTCAGAGCGTTGTGAGGGCACATCAGATAAGGCTACCAAAGCTTCAGACTGCTCATAATCTGTTCTTAAAACAGAGCTATCGCGCTTTGCAGGAAAAACTGGCAGTTTGGATAGAAAGGCAGCAAGGGAATTATCCATGACTGTCGCCAGTTGTTGTAATGTAATAGGGGCAGACGCACTAGAGGTATTAGGCATCGCTTGAGTGGGCGTAACTGGTTGTGACACATGGGGAGAGGTAGACGGACTATCCTCATTACCTTCAGTCTGAGAATCATCTTGGGCCACATTTTTAAGTGCAACAATATGATCTTTAAAGTGTATAGACATATTAGTGCAATTGGGACACATTCTGAGAGGGGGTTCCACCATGGCTTCTAAACACATTGAACAAGGACTTTCCTGAGTGTCAGACATGTTTAACAGACTAGTAGCATACACAAGCAGGCTTGGAAAACACTTTAATCAAAATAAAAAACACAATTTGAAAAAACGTTACTATGCCTTTAAGAAATAAAAAGAGCACACAATTTTACAAAACAGTGAAAAATGCAGCAATCCTTTTGAAATTTTCACAGTATGTACCTAAGGCTTTAATATGATTGCACCACAATTTGCAGAACAATTAATCCCTTAATGCCCAAACCGGAGCAGCCTAAAGCCAGCAACGGGTTAAATAACTACAGCACCTTGCCACAGCTTACTGCTGTGGCCCTACCTGCCCTTAGGGATCAGTTTTGGGGGAAAAAAGCTTCTTTTAGGTCCTCAATCAGCAGCTGGACCCTCCATGTGAAGCAGCATGAACTGTCTTTCAATTCTAACTGCGCATCTGAGGCGCAAAATTAGGCCCCTCCCACTCCACTTCGGAGTTGTGAGGCCTACAAAAATCACTTCCAAGTGACTAAATTTTTGCCATGTGGATAATAACCCCAGAAAAACAGTCCAAAGTGCTTAAAAAAGTGTCTCTAACGAGTATTTCTTAAACAAATAATCGATTGCCCTGAATTAGTGTCAACCAGCCTAATTAGCCCTGTTATGTAAGCATTCAATTCTTTACTAAGTCTCAGAACATAGCTTACCCTCCCCACATGGGGATCTTGTCAGTCTTCTAGCATTATCTCAGTCTTGTCTAGAAATAAATGACTGAACATACCTCATTGCAGTCAAGCTTGCAAACTGTTCCCCCCAACTGAAGTTTTCTGGTACTCCTCAGTCCTGTGTGGGAACAGCAGTGGATTTTAGTTACAACATGCTAAAATCATTTTCCTCTCAGCAGAAATCTTCATCACTTTTCTGCTAGAGAGTAAATAGTACAAACCGGTACCATTTAAAAATAACAAACTTTTGATTGAAGATATAAAACTACAATTCTAACACCACATTCACTTTACCCTCCCGTAGAGAGACCCTAGTGCTTAGAGCCGGCAAAGAAAATGACTGGGGGGTGGAGCTAGAGGGGGAGCTATATGGACAGCTCTGCTGTGTGCTCTCTTTGCCACTTCCTGTGGGGAATGAGAATATCCCACAAGTAATAGATGAATCCGTGGACTGGATACACCTTGCAAGAGAAAGTTTATCTTCTGAGAAACAGTGTTTCTAAATCATCAAGTTAAAGGTTTCTATTCATGATCAGTATGGTAAACTCTTTCATAACAAGTAGTCAGTTATTTGTTAAAGTGAATGTCAATTTTGATACTAAAGTGCCCGTTTTTTAAAAATTCGATTAAAACCAGGGGCACTTTAATTCATCAAAATTTACATCTCACTCCTGTTGTGAAAAAAAAACAGAATTTATGTTTACCTGATAAATTACTTTCTCCAACGGTGTGTCCGGTCCACGGCGTCATCCTTACTTGTGGGATATTCTCTTCCCCAACAGGAAATGGCAAAGAGCCCAGCAAAGCTGGTCACATGATCCCTCCTAGGCTCCGCCTACCCCAGTCATTCGACCGACGTTAAGGAGGAATATTTGCATAGGAGAAACCATATGGTACCGTGGTGACTGTAGTTAAAGAAAATAAATTATCAGACCTGATTAAAAAAACCAGGGCGGGCCGTGGACCGGACACACCGTTGGAGAAAGTAATTTATCAGGTAAACATAAATTCTGTTTTCTCCAACATAGGTGTGTCCGGTCCACGGCGTCATCCTTACTTGTGGGAACCAATACCAAAGCTTTAGGACACGGATGAAGGGAGGGAGCAAATCAGGTCACCTAAATGGAAGGCACCACGGCTTGCAAAACCTTTCTCCCAAAAATAGCCTCAGAAGAAGCAAAAGTATCAAACTTGTAAAATTTGGTAAAAGTGTGCAGTGAAGACCAAGTCGCTGCCCTACATATCTGATCAACAGAAGCCTCGTTCTTGAAGGCCCATGTGGAAGCCACAGCCCTAGTGGAATGAGCTGTGATTCTTTCGGGAGGCTGCCGTCCGGCAGTCTCGTAAGCCAATCTGATGATGCTTTTAATCCAAAAAGAGAGAGAGGTAGAAGTTGCTTTTTGCCCTCTCCTTTTACCGGAATAAACAACAAACAAGGAAGATGTTTGTCTAAAATCCTTTGTAGCATCTAAATAGAATTTTAGAGCGCGAACAACATCCAAATTGTGCAACAAACGTTCCTTCTTTGAAACTGGTTTCGGACACAGAGAAGGTACGATAATCTCCTGGTTAATGTTTTTATTAGAAACAACTTTTGGAAGAAAACCAGGTTTAGTACGTAAAACCACCTTATCTGCATGGAACACCAGATAAGGAGGAGAACACTGCAGAGCAGATAATTCTGAAACTCTTCTAGCAGAAGAAATTGCAACTAAAAACAAAACTTTCCAAGATAATATCTTAATATCAACGGAATGCAAGGGTTCAAACGGAACCCCCTGAAGAACTGAAAGAACTAAATTGAGACTCCAAGGAGGAGTCAAAGGTTTGTAAACAGGCTTAATTCTAACCAGAGCCTGAACAAAGGCTTGAACATCTGGCACAGCGGCCAGCTTTTTGTGAAGTAACACAGACAAGGCAGAAATCTGTCCCTTCAGGGAACTTGCAGATAGTCCTTTGTCCAATCCTTCTTGAAGGAAGGATAGAATCCTAGGAATCTTAACCTTGTCCCAAGGGAATCCTTTAGATTCACACCAACAGATATATTTTTTCCAAATTTTGTGGTAAATCTTTCTAGTTACAGGCTTTCTGGCCTGAACAAGAGTATCGATAACAGAATCTGAGAACCCTCGCTTCGATAAGATCAAGCGTTCAATCTCCAAGCAGTCAGCTGGAGTGAAACCAGATTCGGATGTTCGAACGGACCCTGAACAAGAAGGTCTCGTCTCAAAGGTAGCTTCCAAGGTGGAGCCGATGACATATTCACCAGATCTGCATACCAAGTCCTGCGTGGCCACGCAGGAGCTATCAAGATCACCGACGCCCTCTCCTGATTGATCCTGGCTACCAGCCTGGGGATGAGAGGAAACGGCGGGAACACATAAGCTAGTTTGAAGGTCCAAGGTGCTACTAGTGCATCCACTAGAGCCGCCTTGGGATCCCTGGATCTGGACCCGTAGCAAGGAACTTTGAAGTTCTGACGAGAGGCCATCAGATCCATGTCTGGAATGCCCCACAGCTGAGTGACTTGGGCAAAGATTTCCGGATGGAGTTCCCACTCCCCCGGATGCAATGTCTGACGACTCAGAAAATCCGCTTCCCAATTTTCCACTCCTGGGATGTGGATAGCAGACAGGTGGCAGGAGTGAGACTCCGCCCATAGAATGATTTTGGTCACTTCTTCCATCGCCAGGGAACTCCTTGTTCCCCCCTGATGGTTGATGTACGCAACAGTTGTCATGTTGTCTGATTGAAACCGTATGAACTTGGCCCTCGCTAGCTGAGGCCAAGCCTTGAGAGCATTGAATATCGCTCTCAGTTCCAGAATATTTATCGGTAACAGAGATTCTTCCCGAGACCAAAGACCCTGAGCTTTCAGGGATCCCCAGACCGCGCCCCAGCCCATCAGACTGGCGTCGGTCGTGACAATGACCCACTCTGGTCTGCGGAATGTCATCCCTCGTGACAGGTTGTCCAGGGACAGCCACCAACGGAGTGAGTCTCTGGTCCTCTGATTTACTTGTATCTTCGGAGACAAGTCTGTATAGTCCCCATTCCACTGACTGAGCATGCACAGTTGTAATGGTCTTAGATGAATGCGCGCAAAAGGAACTATGTCCATTGCCGCTACCATCAACCCGATCACTTCCATGCACTGAGCTATGGAAGGAAGAGGAACGGAATGAAGTATCCGACAAGAGTCTAGAAGCTTTGTTTTTCTGGCCTCTGTCAGAAAAATCCTCATTTCTAAGGAGTCTATTATTGTTCCCAAGAAGGGAACCCTTGTTGACGGAGATAGAGAACTCTTTTCCACGTTCACTTTCCATCCGTGAGATCTGAGAAAGGCCAGGACAATGTCCGTGTGAGCCTTTGCTTGAGGAAGGGACGACGCTTGAATTAGAATGTCGTCCAAGTAAGGTACTACAGCAATGCCCCTTGGTCTTAGCACAGCTAGAAGGGACCCTAGTACCTTTGTGAAAATCCTTGGAGCAGTGGCTAATCCGAAAGGAAGCGCCACGAACTGGTAATGTTTGTCCAGGAATGCGAACCTCAGGAACCGATGATGTTCCTTGTGGATAGGAATATGTAGATACGCATCCTTTAAATCCACCGTGGTCATGAATTGACCTTCCTGGATGGAAGGAAGAATAGTTCGAATGGTTTCCATCTTGAACGATGGAACCTTGAGAAACTTGTTTAAGATCTTGAGATCTAAGATTGGTCTGAACGTTCCCTCTTTTTTGGGAACTATGAACAGATTGGAGTAGAACCCTATCCCTTGTTCTCTTAATGGAACAGGATGAATCACTCCCATTTTTAACAGGTCTTCTACACAATGTAAGAATGCCTGTCTTTTTATATGGTCTGAAGACAACTGAGACCTGTGGAACCTCCCCCTTGGGGGAAGTCCCTTGAATTCCAGAAGATAACCTTGGGAGACTATTTCTAGCGCCCAAGGATCCAGAACATCTCTTGCCCAAGCCTGAGCGAAGAGAGAGAGTCTGCCCCCCACCAGATCCGGTCCCGGATCGGGGGCCAACATTTCATGCTGTCTTGGTAGCAGTGGCAGGTTTCTTGGCCTGCTTACCCTTGTTCCAGCCTTGCATTGGTCTCCAAGCTGGCTTGGCTTGAGAAGTATTACCCTCTTGCTTAGAGGACGTAGCACTTTGGGCTGGTCCGTTTCTACGAAAGGGACGAAAATTAGGTTTATTTTTTGCCTTGAAAGGCCGATCCTGAGGAAGGGCGTGGCCCTTACCCCCAGTGATATCAGAGATAATCTCTTTCAAGTCAGGGCCAAACAGCGTTTTCCCCTTGAAAGGAATGTTAAGTAGCTTGTTCTTGGAAGACGCATCAGCCGACCAAGATTTCAACCAAAGCGCTCTGCGCGCCACAATAGCAAACCCAGAATTCTTAGCCGCTAAACTAGCCAATTGCAAAGTGGCGTCTAGGGTGAAAGAATTAGCCAATTTGAGAGCATTGATTCTGTCCATAATCTCCTCATAAGGAGGAGAATCACTATCGACCGCCTTTATCAGCTCATCGAACCAGAAACATGCGGCTGTAGCGACAGGGACAATGCATGAAATTGGTTGTAGAAGGTAACCCTGCTGAACAAACATCTTTTTAAGCAAACCTTCTAATTTTTTATCCATAGGATCTTTGAAAGCACAACTATCCTCTATGGGTATAGTGGTGCGTTTGTTTAAAGTGGAAACCGCTCCCTCGACCTTGGGGACTGTCTGCCATAAGTCCTTTCTGGGGTCGACCATAGGAAACAATTTTTTAAATATGGGGGGAGGGACGAAAGGAATACCGGGCCTTTCCCATTCTTTATTAACAATGTCCGCCACCCGCTTGGGTATAGGAAAAGCTTCTGGGAGCCCCGGCACCTCTAGGAACTTGTCCATTTTACATAGTTTCTCTGGGATGACCAACTTGTCACAATCATCCAGAGTGGATAATACCTCCTTAAGCAGAATGCGGAGATGTTCCAACTTAAATTTAAATGCAATCACATCAGGTTCAGCTTGTTGAGAAATGTTCCCTGAATCAGTAATTTCTCCCTCAGACAAAACCTCCCTGGCCCCATCAGACTGGGTTGGGGGCCCTTCAGAAATATTGTTATCAGCGTCGTCATGCTCTTCAGTATCTAAAACAGAGCAGTCGCGCTTACGCTGATAAGGGTTCATTTTGGCTAAAATGTTTTTGACAGAATTATCCATTACAGCCGTTAATTGTTGCATAGTAAGGAGTATTGGCGCGCTAGATGTACTAGGGGCCTCCTGAGTGGGCAAGACTCGTGTAGACGAAGGAGGGAATGATGCAGTACCATGCTTACTCCCCTCACTTGAGGAATCATCTTGGGCATCATTGTCATTGTCACATAAATCACATTTATTTAAATGAATAGGAATTCTGGCTTCCCCACATTCAGAACACAGTCTATCTGGTAGTTCAGACATGTTAAACAGGCATAAACTTGATAACAAAGTACAAAAAACGTTTTAAAATAAAACCGTTACTGTCACTTTAAATTTTAAACTGAACACACTTTATTACTGCAATTGCGAAAAAACATGAAGGAATTGTTCAAAATTCACCAAATTTTCACCACAGTGTCTTAAAGCCTTAAAAGTATTGCACACCAAATTTGGAAGCTTTAACCCTTAAAATAACGGAACCGGAGCCGTTTTGAACTTTAACCCCTTTACAGTCCCTGGTATCTGCTTTGCTGAGACCCAACCAAGCCCCAAGGGGAATACGATACCAAATGACGCCTTCAGAAAGTCTTTTCTAAGTATCAGAGCTCCTCTCACATGCGACTGCATGCCATGCCTCTCAAAAACAAGTGCGCAACACCGGCGCGAAAAACAGAATTTATGTTTACCTGATAAATTTCTTTCTCCAACGGTGTGTCCGGTCCACGGCGTCATCCTTACTTGTGGGATATTCTCTTCCCCAACAGGAAATGGCAAAGAGCCCAGCAAAGCTGGTCACATGATCCCTCCTAGGCTCCGCCTACCCCAGTCATTCGACCGACGTTAAGGAGGAATATTTGCATAGGAGAAACCATATGGTACCGTGGTGACTGTAGTTAAAGAAAATAAAATATCAGACCTGATTAAAAAAACCAGGGCGGGCCGTGGACCGGACACACCGTTGGAGAAAGAAATTTATCAGGTAAACATAAATTCTGTTTTCTCCAACATAGGTGTGTCCGGTCCACGGCGTCATCCTTACTTGTGGGAACCAATACCAAAGCTTTAGGACACGGATGAAGGGAGGGAGCAAATCAGGTCACCTAAATGGAAGGCACCACGGCTTGCAAAACCTTTCTCCCAAAAATAGCCTCAGAAGAAGCAAAAGTATCAAACTTGTAAAATTTGGTAAAAGTGTGCAGTGAAGACCAAGTCGCTGCCCTACATATCTGATCAACAGAAGCCTCGTTCTTGAAGGCCCATGTGGAAGCCACAGCCCTAGTGGAATGAGCTGTGATTCTTTCGGGAGGCTGCCGTCCGGCAGTCTCGTAAGCCAATCTGATGATGCTTTTAATCCAAAAAGAGAGAGAGGTAGAAGTTGCTTTTTGACCTCTCCTTTTACCTGAATAAACAACAAACAAGGAAGATGTTTGTCTAAAATCCTTTGTAGCATCTAAATAGAATTTTAGAGCGCGAACAACATCCAAATTGTGCAACAAACGTTCCTTCTTTGAAACTGGCTTTGGACACAGAGAAGGTACGATAATCTCCTGGTTAATGTTTTTGTTAGAAACAACTTTTGGAAGAAAACCAGGTTTAGTACGTAAAACCACCTTATCTGCATGGAACACCAGATAAGGAGGAGAACACTGCAGAGCAGATAATTCTGAGACTCTTCTAGCAGAAGAAATCGCAACTAAAAACAAAACTTTCCAAGATAATAACTTAATATCAACGGAATGTAAGGGTTCAAACGGAACCCCCTGAAGAACTGAAAGAACTAAATTGAGACTCCAAGGAGGAGTCAAAGGTTTGTAAACAGGCTTGATTCTAACCAGAGCCTGAACAAAGGCTTGAACATCTGGCACAGCTGCCAGCTTTTTGTGAAGTAATACCGACAAGGCAGAAATCTGTCCCTTCAGGGAACTAGCAGATAATCCTTTGTCCAATCCTTCTTGAAGGAAGGATAGAATCCTAGGAATCTTAACCTTGTCCCAAGGGAATCCTTTAGATTCACACCAACAGATATATTTTTTCCAAATTTTGTGGTAAATCTTTCTAGTCACAGGCTTTCTGGCCTGAACAAGAGTATCGATAACAGAATCTGAGAATCCTCGCTTCGATAAAATCAAGCGTTCAATCTCCAAGCAGTCAGCTGGAGTGAAACCAGATTCGGATGTTCGAACGGACCCTGAACAAGAAGGTCTCGTCTCAAAGGTAGCTTCCAAGGTGGAGCCGATGACATATTCACCAGATCTGCATACCAAGTCCTGCGTGGCCACGCAGGAGCTATCAAGATCACCGACGCCCTCTCCTGCTTGATCCTGGCTATCAGCCTGGGGATGAGAGGAAATGGCGGGAACACATAAGCTAGTTTGAAGGTCCAAGGTGCTACTAGTGCATCCACTAGAGCCGCCTTGGGATCCCTGGATCTGGCCCCGTAGCAAGGAACTTTGAAGTTCTGACGAGAGGCCATCAGATCCATGTCTGGAATGCCCCACAGGTGAGTGACTTGGGCAAAGATTTCCGGATGGAGTTCCCACTCCCCCGGATGCAATGTCTGCCGACTCAGAAAATCCGCTTCCCAATTTTCCACTCCTGGGATGTGGATAGCAGACAGGTGGCAGGAGTGAGACTCCGCCCAAAGAATAATTTTGGTTACTTCTTCCATCGCTAGGGAACTTCTTGTTCCCCCCTGATGGTTGATGTACGCAACAGTCGTCATGTTGTCTGATTGAAACCGTATGAACCTGGTCCTCGCAAGCTGGGGCCAGGCCTGGAGAGCATTGAATATCGCTCTCAGTTCCAGAATATTTATCGGTAGAAGAGATTCTTCCCGAGACCAAAGACCCTGAGCTTTCAGGGATCCCCAGACCGCGCCCCAGCCTATCAGACTGGCGTCGGTCGTGACAATGACCCACTCTGGTCTGTGGAACATCATCCCTTGAGACAGATTGTCCAGGGACAGCCACCAACGGAGTGAGTCTCTGGTCCTCTGATTTACTTGTATCTTCGGAGACAAGTCTGTATAGTCCCCATTCCACTGACTGAGCATGCACAGTTGTAATGGTCTTAGATGAATGCGCGCAAAAGGAACTATGTCCATCGCCGCCACCATCAAACCGATCACTTCCATGCACTGAGCTATGGAAGGAAGAGGAACGGAATGAAGTATCCGACAAGAGTCCAGAAGCTTTGTTTTTCTGGCCTCTGTTAGAAAGATCCTCATTTCTAAGGAGTCTATAATTGTTCCCAAGAAGGGAACCCTTGTTGACGGGGATAGAGAACTCTTTTCCACGTTCACTTTCCAGCCGTGAGATCTGAGAAAGGCCAGGACAATGTCCGTGTGAGCCTTTGCTTGAGGAAGGGACGACGCTTGAATCAGAATGTCGTCCAGGTAAGGTACTACTGCAATGCCCCTTGGTCTTAGCACCGCTAGAAGGGACCCTAGTACCTTTGTGAAAATCCTTGGAGCAGTGGCTAATCCGAAAGGAAGCGCCACGAACTGGTAATGTTTGTCCAGGAATGCAAACCTTAGGAACCGATGATGTTCCTTGTGGATAGGAATATGTAGATACGCATCCTTTAAATCCACCGTGGTCATGAATTGACCTTCCTGGATGGAAGGAAGGATAGTTCGAATGGTTTCCATCTTGAACGATGGGACCTTGAGAAATTTGTTTAAGATCTTGAGATCTAGGATTGGTCTGAACGTTCCCTCTTTTTTGGGAACTATGAACAGATTGGAGTAGAACCCCATCCCTTGTTCTCTTAATGGAACAGGATGAATCACTCCCACTTTTAACAGGTCTTCTACACAATGTAAGAACGCCTGTCTTTTTATGTGGTCTGAAGACAACTGCGACCTGTGGAACCTCCCCCTTGGGGGAAGTCCCTTGAATTCCAGAAGATAACCCTGGGAGACTATTTCTAGCGCCCAAGGATCCAGAACATCTCTTGCCCAAGCCTGAGCGAAGAGAGAGAGTCTGCCCCCCACCAGATCCGGTCCCGGATCGGGGGCCAATATTTCATGCTGTCTTGGTAGCAGTGGCAGGTTTCTTGGCCTGCTTTCCCTTGTTCCAGCCTTGCATTGGTCTCCAAGCTGGCTTGGCCTGAGAAGTATTACCCTCTTGCTTAGAGGACGTAGCACCTTGGGCTGGTCCGTTTTTACGAAAGGGACGAAAATTAGGTCTATTTTTTGCCTTGAAAGGCCGATCCTGAGGAAGGGCGTGGCCCTTACCCCCAGTGATATCAGAGATAATCTCTTTCAAGTCAGGACCAAACAACGTTTTCCCCTTGAAAGGAATGTTTAGTAGCTTGTTCTTGGAAGACGCATCAGCCGACCAAGATTTCAACCAAAGCGCTCTGCGCGCCACAATAGCAAACCCAGAGTTCTTAGCCGCTAACTTAGCCAATTGCAAAGAGGCGTCTAGAGTGAAAGAATTAGCCAATTTGAGAGCATTGATTCTGTCCATAATCTCCTCATAAGGAGGAGAGTCACTATCGAGCACCTTAAGCAGTTCATCAAACCAGAAATATGCGGCAGTAGTGACAGGGACAATGCATGAAATGGGTTGTAGAAGGTAACCCTGCTGAACAAACATCTTTTTAAGCAAACCTTCTAATTTTTTATCCATAGGATCTTTGAAAGCACAACTATCCTCTATTGGAATAGTGGTGCGTTTGTTTAAAGTAGAAACCGCTCCCTCGACCTTGGGGACTGACTGCCATAAGTCCTTTCTGGGGTCGACCATAGGAAACAATTTTTTAAATATGGGGGGAGGGACGAAAGGAATACCGGGCCTTTCCCATTCTTTATTAACCATGTCCGCCACCCGCTTGGGTATAGGAAAAGCTTCTGGGAGCCCCGGCACCTCTAGGAACTTGTCCATTTTACATAGTTTCTCTGGGATGACTAAATTTTCACAATCATCCAGAGTGGATAATACCTCCTTAAGCAAAATGCGGAGATGTTCCAATTTAAATTTAAATGTAATCACATCAGATTCAGCCTGCTGAGAAATGTTCCCTAAATCAGTAATTTCTCCCTCAGACAAAACCTCCCTGGCCCCCTCAGATTGGGTTAGGGGCCCTTCAGAGATATTAATATCAGCGTCGTCATGCTCTTCAGTAACTAAAACAGAGCAGCCACGCTTACGCTGACAAGGGTTCATTTTGGCTAAAATGTTTTTGACAGAATTATCCATTACAGCCGTTAATTGTTGCATAGTAAGGAGTATTGGCGCGCTAGATGTACTAGGGGCCTCCTGAGTGGGCAAGACTCGTGTAGACGAAGGAGGGAATGATGCAGTACCATGCTTACTCCCCTCACTTGAGGAATCATCTTGGGCATCATTGTCATTATCACATAAATCACATTTATTTAAATGAATAGGAATTCTGGCTTCCCCACATTCAGAACACAGTCTATCTGGTAGTTCAGACATGTTAAACAGGCATAAACTTGATCAGAAAGTACAAAAAACGTTTTAAAATAAAACCGTTACTGTCACTTTAAATTTTAAACTGAACACACTTTATTACTGCAATTGCGAAAAAACATGAAGGAATTGTTCAAAATTCACCAAATTTTCACCACAGCGTCTTAAAGCCTTGAAAATATTGCACACCAATTTTGGAAGCTTTAACCCTTAAAATAACGGAACCGGAGCCGTTTTAAGCTTTAAACCCCTTTACAGTCCCTGGTATCTGCTTTGCTGAGACCCAACCAAACCCAAAGGGGAATACGATACCAAATGACGCCTTCAGAAGTCTTTTCTAAGTATCAGAGCTCCTCTCACATGCGACTGCATGCCATGCCTCTCAAAAACAAGTGCGCAACACCGGCGCGAAAATGAGACTCTGCCTATGCTTGGGGAAAGCCCCTAAAGAATAAGGTGTCTAAAACAGTGCCTGCCGATATTATTATATCAAAATACCCAGATAAAATGATTCCTCAAGGCTAAATATGTGTTAATAATCAATCGATTTAGCCCAGAAAAAGTCTACAGTTTAAATAAGCCCTTGTGAAGCCCTTATTTACAATCGTAATAAACATGGCTTACCGGATCCCATAGGGAAAATGACAGCTTCCAGCATTACATCGTCTTGTTAGAATGTGTCATACCTCAAGCAGCAAGAGACTGCAAACTGTTCCCCCAACTGAAGTTAATTGCTCTCAACAGTCCTGTGTGGAACAGCCATGGATTTTAGTTACGGTTGCTAAAATCATTTTCCTCATACAAACAGAATTCTTCATCTCTTTTCTGTTTCTGAGTAAATAGTACGTACCAGCACTATTTGAAAATAACAAACTCTTGATTGAATAATGAAAAACTACAGTTAAACACTAAAAAACTCTAAGCCATCTCCGTGGAGATGTTGCCTGTACAACGGCAAAGAGAATGACTGGGGTAGGCGGAGCCTAGGAGGGATCATGTGACCAGCTTTGCTGGGCTCTTTGCCATTTCCTGTTGGGGAAGAGAATATCCCACAAGTAAGGATGACGCCGTGGACCGGACACACCTATGTTGGAGAAATGAGGCTCTGCCTATGCTTTGGGAAAGCCCCTAAAGAATAAGGTGTCTAAAACAGTGCCTGCCGATATTATTATATCAAAATACCCAGATAAAATGATTCCTCAAGGCTAAATATGTGTTAATAATGAATCGATTTAGCCCAGAAAAAGTCCACAGTCTTAATAAGCCCTTTTTGAAGCCCTTATTTACGATCGTAATAAACATGGCTTACCGGATCCCATAGGGAAAATGACAGCTTCCAGCATTACATCGTCTTGTTAGAATGTGTCATACCTCAAGCAGCAAAAGTCTGCTCACTGTTCCCCCAACTGAAGTTAATTGCTCTCAACAGTCCTGTGTGGAACAGCCATGGATTTTAGTGACGGTTGCTAAAATCATTTTCCTCATACAAACAGAAATCTTCATCTCTTTTCTGTTTCTGAGTAAATAGTACATACCAGCACTATTTTAAAATAACAAACTCTTGATTGAATAATAAAAACTACAGTTAAACACTAAAAAACTCTAAGCCATCTCCGTGGAGATGTTGCCTGTACAACGGCAAAGAGAATGACTGGGGTAGGCGGAGCCTAGGAGGGATCATGTGACCAGCTTTGCTGGGCTCTTTGCCATTTCCTGTTGGGGAAGAGAATATCCCACAAGTAAGGATGACGCCGTGGACCGGACACACCTATGTTGGAGAAAACCTTACCTTTTAATCTTGACAGCAGCTCCAGCTTCCTCCAGTCGTCGCAAGCCATTTCTGATGTCAGAAATGATGGATAGGTCATCCTCCAATCACGGCTCCCCCCCGGGGGGAATCAGTGTCTGATTCAACGCCGTGATTGGAGGAAGCCCAATTCCTCATTTTAGACCCAGAAAGAGGCTTTGCGACGGGTGGAGGAAGCTGGAGCTGCTGTCAAGATGAAAAGGTAAGTTTGTTTTTTCTTAACAGGCGTGAAATGTAAATTTTGATGAATTAAAGTGTCCCTGTTTTTAATAGAATTTTTAAAAACCGGGCACTTTAGCATCAGAATTTACATTCACTTTAAGTAACATAGAATATATGTGCTACTTATATTAAAATCATAACATAAAACATTATTCATTTTTTTGTCTTGCCCATGAGTGTGGTACTATTTCTTATTCCAGATGCAACAGACCATCTCAAAACTAAACACAGCAGGTGATCTTGTGTTTGTGACAGTCTGAAACCGATCTCTTTATTGGCATAACCGGCAGTGCAGTGTGCACAGATTACTTTATGTTGACACTTATCTTAAACTAACAACAACAATTCCCATGAGCCCACTGTGACTACAGGAGTAACTTTTGGAAATGAAGCCTGCTGTGTTCAGAGACTGGATGGTTCCTGCAGATGGAATGTCGACATTGCAACCTACTACACAAATAAATAGAGCAGAAGAATCAGTACAGTTCACGTTACTATGTGAAGCGTATAAAGTCACTGTACCTCCTATGGTGGTCTCTTGGAACTCATCAAACTGTCCTTTGACAAACCGCAATACAAGACTCGATTTTCCTACTGCCATATCTCCCAGTAGCACCAATTTAAACTGGCAGATTTTAGTCTGTCCATTTGTCCGTGTGCTTCCCCGGTTGGCCATTGAACCGTGGCTCTTGTCTTGTTTCCAGGAGTTTCGTTTTTTCTTCAAAACTCTTTATATGAAAGAATCAGTCGGAGTCCAAACGCACAAACCACTGAAAATCAAGAAAGGAGTAAACTAGACTTAATATATATTTAAGCGTCACTGATGTACCTCATTTCTGTCATCCAGTTAAAGCACATTTTGAAAAACAAAACTTGTAATCTTAAAGGACAGTAAAGACAAAGATAAACGTTCAAGATTCAGATGGACCATGCAAATTTATAGGGATACGAAACCCAAACATTTTCTTTCATGATTCATATAGGGCATGTGATTTTAAACACCTAATTTACTGCTATTATCCCATTTTCTTTGTTCTCTTTGAATCTTTTGTTGAAAAGCAGGGGCATATTCTTAGAAGTGGCCGATATCTGGAGCACTATATAGCAGCAGTTTTGCAAAAATGTTATCCATTTGCAAGAGTACTAGATGGCAGCAATATTTCCTGCCATCTAGTGTTTCAGATGCCTACATAACACAGAACATGGGAATAAAGCAAATTTGATAATAGAAGTAAATTGGAAACTATGTTTAAATTGTATGCTCTGTCTGAATCACAAAATAATTTTTGGGGGGTTTTCATACCCCTTTAAATATCATTCCAATTTACTTCTATTCTGTAATATGCTTTTTTCTGGAGCTGTAATGCACTAGTGGAAGCTAGCTGGTGATTGGTGGCTGCATATATATGCTTCTTGTCATTGGCTTAGCAAATGTATTCAGTTAGCTCCCTGTAGTGCATAGCTTCTGCTTCAATAAACACCACCAAGATAATGAAGCACATTTGATAATAGAAGGAAATTGTTTTTTACAATAATTTAAGGGATATGAAACCAACAATTTTCTTTCACGATTCAGATAGAGCATGCAAATTTTAAGCAACTTTCTAATTTACTCCTATTCATTTTTCTTCGTTCTCTTGGTATCTTCATTTGAAAAGCCAGAATGTAAGCTTAGGAGCCAGCCCATTTTTGGTTTAGAACCTGAGTAGCACTTGCTGATGTTAAAAAGCCATTTAAAGGGATACTGAAACCAATTTTTTAATTTAATGATTCAGATAGAGAATGCAATGTTAAGCAAATTTCTAATTTACTCCTATTATAAATTATTCTTCGTTCTCTTGGTATCTTTATTTGAAAAAGCATAGGAATATAAGCTCATGAGCCGTCCCATCTTTTGTTCAACACCTGGGTACATCTTGCTGATTGGTAGCTAAATGTATCCTAGGTGCTGAAACAAATATGGGCCGGCTTGTAAGCTTCCATTCCTGCTTTTTCAAATAAAGATACCAAGAGAACGAAGAAAATTTGATAAAAGGAGTAAATTAGAAAGTTGCATGATCTATCTGAATCATGAAAGAAAACAATTTGGGTTCAATATCCCTTTAAGTATGGAAATCTTACTATAAATCATACACAAATACAGCATTTTTAAACAACACCCACAGTTGAGTCTGGCAGTGCAAGGTCAGTTTAAAGAGTTTAAAGTAGAATAAAATTACCCTTCCAAGAGTATGATATGGAGTAAATATGTTGTGCAATGCATTGCCTATAGCAGTTATTAAATGCATGTCTGAAAACATGACTGTTATATCCTAGGGATGCACCGAAATGAAAATTCTGGACCGAAATCGAAAATTCCGGATGCTCTTGGCGGAAAACTGAAAATGATTTTAAAAACATATATAAAAAGTCTACTGTAAACATGTTTTCGTAGGCAACTTTGTTTGTAGATTATTTAATGAATTAATCTGAATTGAAAAACTGCAAGCAAATAAAATAACCACCCTTTTATTGAAAGTAACAAACTAACATTGGACAATAAATAACTTAAAACAATATAATATGCTACAGTACACAATTTTACCAAGAAAAAAAAAAACAGGCAAAAAAAAATTAAACAAAAAAAAGAAGATAATGCCATTTTCGGCCAAAATGTTATGTTATCCAAATAACCTATAGTCCTAGAAAACTATTATTATATGCAAGTCAAGTAATGAACTTAAACAGCAGCTCTAAGCTAGCATCAAATTTGAAATATGCTACACAATCATTTTATCGAAAATAACAGGCAAAAAAACATAATTTATGTAAGAACTTACCTGATAAATTCATTTCTTTCATATTAGCAAGAGTCCATGAGCTAGTGACGTATGGGATATACATTCCTACCAGGAGGGGCAAAGTTTCCCAAACCTCAAAATGCCTATAAATACACCCCTCACCACACCCACAATTCAGTTTAACGAATAGCCAAGAAGTGGGGTGATAAAAAAGTGCGAAAGCATATAAAATAAGGAATTGGAATAATTGTGCTTTATACAAAATCATAACCACCACAAAAAAAGGGCGGGCCTCATGGACTCTTGCTAATATGAAAGAAATGAATTTATCAGGTAAGTTCTTACATAAATTATGTTTTCTTTCATGTAATTAGCAAGAGTCCATGAGCTAGTGACGTATGGGATAATGACTACCCAAGAAGTGGATCTTTCCACACAAGAGTCACTAGAGAGGGAGGGATAAAATAAAGACAGCCAATTCCTGCTGAAAATAATCCACACCCAAAATAAAGTTTAACGAAAAACATAAGCAGAAGATTCAAACTGAAACCGCTGCCTGAAGTACTTTTCTACCAAAAACTGCTTCAGAAGAAGAAAATACATCAAAATGGTAGAATTTAGTAAAAGTATGCAAAGAGGACCAAGTCGCTGCTTTGCAGATCTGGTCAACCGAAGCTTCATTCCTAAACGCCCAGGAAGTAGAAACTGACCTAGTAGAATGAGCTGTAATCATCTGAGGCGGAGTTTTACCCGACTCAACATAGGCAAGATGAATTAAAGATTTCAACCAAGATGCCAAAGAAATGGCAGAAGCTTTCTGGCCTTTTCTAGAACCGGAAAAGATAACAAATAGACTAGAAGTCTTACGAAAAGATTTCGTAGCTTCAACATAATATTTCAAAGCTCTAACAACATCCAAAGAATGCAACGATTTCTCCTTAGAATTCTTAGGATTAGGACATAATGAAGGAACCACAATTTCTCTACTAATGTTGTTGGAATTCACAACTTTAGGTAAAAATTCAAAAGAAGTTCGCAACACCGCCTTATCCTGATGAAAAATCAGAAAAGGAGACTCACAAGAAAGAGCAGATAATTCAGAAACTCTTCTGGCAGAAGAGATGGCCAAAAGGAACAAAACTTTCCAAGACAGTAATTTAATGTCCAATGAATGCATAGGTTCAAACGGAGGAGCTTGAAGAGCTCCCAGAACCAAATTCAAACTCCAAGGAGGAGAAATTGACTTAATGACAGGTTTTATACGAACCAAAGCTTGTACAAAACAATGAATATCAGGAAGAATAGCAATCTTTCTGTGAAAAAGAACAGAAAGAGCAGAGATTTGTCCTTTCAAAGAACTTGCGGACAAACCCTTATCTAAACCATCCTGAAGGAACTGTAAAATTCTCTGTATTCTAAAAGAATGCCAGGAAAAATGATGAGAAAGACACCAAGAAATATAAGTCTTCCAGACTCTATAATATATCTCTCGAGATACAGATTTACGAGCCTGTAACATAGTATTAATCACAGAGTCAGAGAAACCTCTTTGACCAAGAATCAAGCGTTCAATCTCCATACCTTTAAATTTAAGGATTTCAGATCCTGATGGAAAAAAGGACCTTGTGACAGAAGGTCTGGTCTTAACGGAAGAGTCCACGGTTGGCAAGAGGCCATCCGGACAAGATCCGCATACCAAAACCTGTGAGGCCATGCCGGAGCTACCAGCAGAACAAACGAGCATTCCTTCAGAATCTTGGAGATTACTCTTGGAAGAAGAACTAGAGGCGGAAAGATATAGGCAGGATGATACTTCCAAGGAAGTGATAATGCATCCACTGCCTCCGCCTGAGGATCCCGGGATCTGGACAGATACCTGGGAAGTTTCTTGTTTAGATGGGACGCCATCAGATCTATTTCTGGAAGTTCCCACATTTGAACAATCTGAAGAAATACCTCTGGGTGAAGAGACCATTCGCCCGGATGCAACGTTTGGCGACTGAGATAATCCGCTTCCCAATTGTCTACACCTGGGATATGAACCGCAGAGATTAGACAGGAGCTGGATTCCGCCCAAACCAAAATTCGAGATACTTCTTTCATAGCCAGAGGACTGTGAGTCCCTCCTTGATGATTGATGTATGCCACAGTTGTGACATTGTCTGTCTGAAAACAAATGAACGATTCTCTCTTCAGAAGAGGCCAAAACTGAAGAGCTCTGAAAATTGCACGGAGTTCCAAAATATTGATCGGTAATCTCACCTCCTGAGATTCCCAAACTCCTTGTGCCGTCAGAGATCCCCACACAGCTCCCCAACCTGTGAGACTTGCATCTGTTGAAATTACAGTCCAGGTCGGAAGCACAAAAGAAGCCCCCTGAATTAAACGATGGTGATCTGTCCACCATGTTAGAGAGTGTCGAACAATCGGTTTTAAAGATATTAATTGAGATATCTTCGTGTAATCCTTGCACCATTGCTTCAGCATACAGAGCTGAAGAGGTCGCATGTGAAAACGAGCAAAGGGGATCGCGTCCGATGCAGCAGTCATAAGACCTAGAATTTCCATGCATAAGGCTACCGAAGGGAATGATTGTGACTGAAGGTTTCGACAAGCTGTAATCAACTTTAGACGTCTCTTGTCTGTTAAAGACAGAGTCATGGACACTGAATCCATCTGGAAACCCAGAAAGGTTACCCTTGTCTGAGGAATCAAAGAACTTTTTGGTAAATTGATCCTCCAACCATGATCTTGAAGAAACAACACAAGTCGATTCGTATGAGATTCTGCTAAATGTAAAGACTGAGCAAGTACCAAGATATCGTCCAAATAAGGAAATACCACAATACCCTGTTCTCTGATTACAGACAGCAGGGCACCGAGAACCTTTGTAAAAATTCTTGGAGCTGTAGCTAGGCCAAACGGCAGAGCCACAAACTGGTAATGCTTGTCCAGAAACGAGAATCTCAGGAACTGATAATGATCTGGATGAATCGGAATATGCAGATATGCATCCTGTAAATCTATTGTGGACATATAATTCCCTTGCTGAACCAAAGGTAAGATAGTCCTTACAGTTACCATCTTGAACGTTGGTATCCTTACATAACGATTCAATATTTTGAGATCCAGAACTGGTCTGAAAGAATTCTCCTTCTTTGGTACAATGAAGAGATTTGAATAAAACCCCATCCCCTGTTCCGGAACTGGAACTGGCATAATTACTCCAGTCAACTCTAGATCTGAAACACATTTCAGAAATGCTTGAGCTTTTACTGGATTTACTGGGACACGGGAAAGAAAAAATCTCTTTGCAGGAGGTCTCAACTTGAAACCAATTCTGTACCCTTCTGAAACAATGCTCTGAATCCAAAGATTGTGAACAGAATTGATCCAAATTTCCTTGAAAAAACGTAACCTGCCCCTACCAGCTGAGCTGGAATGAGGGCCGCACCTTCATGTGGACTTAGAAGCAGGCTTTGCCTTTCTAGTTGGCTTGGATTTATTCCAAACTGGAGATGGTCTCCAAACTGAAACTGCTCCTGAGGATGAAGGATCAGGCTTTTGTTCTTTGTTGAAACGAAAGGAACGAAAACGATTATTAGCCCTGTTTTTACCTTTAGATTTTTTATCCTGTGGTAAAAAAGTTCCTTTCCCACCAGTAACAGTTGAAATAATGGAATCCAACTGAGAACCAAATAATTTGTTACCCTGGAAAGAAATGGAAAGTAAAGTTGATTTAGAAGCCATATCAGCATTCCAAGTTTTAAGCCATAAAGCTCTTCTAGCTAAAATAGCTAGAGACATAAACCTGACATCAACTCTGATAATATCAAAAATGGCATCACAGATAAAATTATTAGCATGTTGAAGAAGAATAATAATATCATGAGAATCACGATGTGTTACTTGTTGCGCTAAAGTTTCCAACCAAAAAGTTGAAGCCGCAGCAACATCAGCCAAAGATATAGCAGGTCTAAGAAGATTACCTGAACACAGATAAGCTTTTCTTAGAAAGGACTCAATTTTCCTATCTAGAGGATCCTTAAACGAAGTACCATCTGACGTAGGAATAGTAGTACGTTTAGCAAGGGTAGAAATAGCCCCATCAACTTTAGGGATCTTGTCCCAAAATTCTAATCTGTCAGACGGCACAGGATATAATTGCTTAAAACGTTTAGAAGGAGTAAATGAATTACCCAAATTATCCCATTCTTTGGAAATTACTGCAGAAATAGCATCAGGGACAGGAAAAACTTCTGGAATAACTACAGGAGATTTAAAAACCTTATTTAAACGTTTAGATTTAGTATCAAGAGGACCAGAATCCTCTATTTCTAAAGCAATTAGGACTTCTTTAAGTAAAGAACGAATAAATTCCATTTTAAATAAATATGAAGATTTATCAGCATCAACCTCTGAGACAGAATCCTCTGAACCAGAGGAATCATCAGAATCAGAATGATGATGTTCAGTTAAAAATTCATCTGTAGGGAGAGAAGTTTTAAAAGATTTTTTACGTTTACTAGAAGGAGAAATAACAGACATAGCCTTCTTTATGGATTCAGAAACAAAATCTCTTATATTATCAGGAACATTCTGCACCTTAGATGTTGAAGGAACTGCAACAGGCAATGGTACTTTACTAAAGGAAATATTATCTGCTTTAACAAGTTTGTCATGACAATCAATACAAACAACAGCTGGAGGAATAGCTACCAAAAGTTTACAGCAGATACACTTAGCTTTGGTAGATTCAGCACTTGACAGCGATTTTCCTGTAGTATCTTCTGACTCAGATGCAACGTGAGACATCTTGCAATATGTAAGAGAAAAAACAACATATATATAAAGCAAAATTGATCAAATTCCTTAAATGACAGTTTCAGGAATGGGAAAAAATGCCAAAGAACAAGCTTCTAGCAACCAGAAGCAATAAAAAATGAGACTTAAATAATGTGGAGACAAAAGTGACGCCCATATTTTTTCGCGCCAAATAAGACGCCCACATAATTTGGAGCCTAAATGCTTTTTGGCGCCAAAAATGACGCCACATCCGGAACGCCGACATTTTTGGCGCAAAATAACGTCAAAAAATGACGCAACTTCCGGCGACACGTATGACGCCGGAAACGGAAATAGAATTTTTGCGCCAAAAAAGTCAGCGCCAAGAATGACGCAATAAAATGAAGCATTTTCAGCCCCCGCGAGCCTAACAGCCCACAGGGAAAAAGTCAAATTTTAAGGTAAGAAAAATGTTAAAATGCATTATCCCAAATATGAAACTGACTGTCTGAAAATAAGGAAAGTTGAACATTCTGAGTCAAGGCAAATAAATGTTTGAATACATATATTTAGAACTTTATAAACAAAGTGCCCAACCATAGCTAGGAGTGTCACAGAAAATAAGACTTACTTACCCCAGGACACTCATCTACATATAGTAGATAGCCAAACCAGTACTGAAACGAGAATCAGCAGAGGTAATGGTATATATAAGAGTATATCGTCGATCTGAAAAGGGAGGTAAGAGATGAATCTCTACGACCGATAACAGAGAACCTATGAAATAGACCCCTTAGAAGGAGATCACTGCATTCAAATAGGCAATACTCTCCTCACATCCCTCTGACATTCACTGCACGCTGAGAGGAAAACCAGGCTCCAACTTGCTGCGGAGCGCATATCAACGTAGAATCTAGCACAAACTTACTTCACCACCTCCATCGGAGGCAAAGTTTGTAAAACTGAATTGTGGGTGTGGTGAGGGGTGTATTTATAGGCATTTTGAGGTTTGGGAAACTTTGCCCCTCCTGGTAGGAATGTATATCCCATACGTCACTAGCTCATGGACTCTTGCTAATTACATGAAAGAAATCCGAAATGCAATTTTCGGCCAAAACCTTTCTGCGGTCAAAATTTTGGTGCATCCCTATTATATCCTATAATAGATTTAACATCCATTAGATTGTCAAAAGACTGATTCAAAGCATAAAAGGTAAAATATCACAGAACATGAGGCAGAATTGTTCTCCATTTTCTACGATTAAATTTTGCAATGTGTTGATTAATTGGAAAATAACAACATTTTTAAAGTTTCATAATGTAGTGCAGCAGCTGAACATTGCATTGCAAATTAGCGGCAACCGTGCAACTTTATTAACAATTTGTCAATACAAAGTATAGGGAAAGGGGACATACTGCTTAGAAGCCTGTATCTCAGGCATCTAAGCAGCTACAGACCCCCACCATTGGAAAGGTAATCGCCTAATCTTTCCAATGGCGTAAGTCTTGGGGACCTGGAAAAAAATTTTTAAAAAGAGTTAAAACATTTTTTTTCACAAAATAAAAAAATAAATTAAATCAGCTTAGCACCCAGGTGGGAAAGTGCTTAACACTCAAAGGGTCAACTCAGTGCCCAGGCCATTTTTCAATTTTCTTACCCTTAAGGACCAGGGCTATTTTTACATTTCTGCAGAGTTTGTGTTTAGCTGTAATTTTCCTCTTACTCGTTTACTGTACCCACACATATTATATAACGTTTTTCTCGCCATTAAATGGACTTTCTAAAGATACCATTATTTTCATTATAACTTATAATTTACTATAAAATAAATTATAAAATATGATGAAAAAAATTGAAAAAAAAAACACACTTTTTCTAACTTTGACCCCAAAAATCTGTTACACATCTACAACCACCAAAAAACATCCATGCTAAATAGTTTCTAATTGTTGTCCTGAGTTTAGAAATACCCAATGTTTACATGTTTTTTGCTTTTCTTGCAAGTTATAGGGCAATAAGTACAAGTAGCACTTTGCCATTTCTAATTTTTTTTTTCAAAATTAGCAAGTTACATTGTAAAACTGATATCTGTCAGGAATCCCTGAATATCCCTTGACATGTATAAAATATGCGATAAAATAAAAAAAATTGTTCACTTTTTCACTAACATTAGGTTTCTCACTGAAATTATTTACAAATCAGCTTGTGCAATTATGGCACAAATGGTTGTAAATGCTTCTCTGGGATCCCCTTTGTTCAGAAATAGCAGTCATATATGGCTTTGGCGTTGCTTTTTGGTAATTAGAAGGCCGCTAAATGCCGCTGTGCACCACACTTGTATAATGTCCAGAAGTGATGGGGTATTAGGTAGCTTGTAGGGTTAATTTCAGATTTAGTGCAGAGATCAGCCTTCCACCTGACACATCCCACCCCCTGACCCCCCCTCAAACAGCTCTCTTCTTCCCTCCCCCACCTCACAATTGTCACCGTCATCTTAAGTACTGGCAGAAAGTCTGCCAGTACTAAAATAAAAGGCTTTTTTTAAAAAAAAATTATATATATCCTATATAATAAAAGGCCAAGTGTGTTTGTCGGAAGCCGTCATGCGCAGTAGAGACTGCGCGCAAGGACAAACACACCTGGCCTTCCAACTGACCTCCTGGCGTCGTATGGTGGAGTGGGCGTGGTCGGACAGGCGTGTGCGATGTGGGCGTGACCAGGCGTGACACGGGCGGGGTCAGATGCCGGAAGACAGAGAGCTCTAAAGAGGGGGGATAGAGAGAGCAGAAAAGGCAGGGTGGATAGAGAGGGAGAGACACAGCAAAAGAGAGATGGTGGAGAGAGATACACAGCAAAAGAGAGATGGGGGGGGGAGACACACAGCAAGAGGGAGATGGGGGGGAGAGAGACACAGCAAAAGAGAGATGGGAGAGAGAGAGAGATGGGGGAGAGAGAGACACAGCAAGAGAGAGATGGGGGAGAGAGAGACACAGCAAGAGAGAGATGGGGGAGAGAGAGACACAGCAAGAGAGAGATGGGGGAGAGAGAGACACAGCAAGAGAGAGATGGGGGAGAGAGAGACACAGCAAGAGAGAGATGGGGGAGAGAGAGACACAGCAAGAGAGATGGGGGAGAGAGAGACACAGCAAGAGAGAGATGGGGGAGAGAGAGACACAGCAAAAGAGAGATGGGGGAGAGAGAGACACAGCAAAAGAGAGATGGGGGAGAGAGAGACACAGCAAAAGAGAGATGGGGGAGAGAGAGACACAGCAAGAGAGAGATGGGGGAGAGAGAGACACAGCAAGAGAGAGATGGGGAAGAGACACAGCAAAAGAGAGATGGGGAAGAGACACAGCAAAAGAGAGGAGGGAGAGAAAAAGCAAAAGAGAGGAGGGAGAGAAAAAGCAAAAGAGAGGGGGGAGAGAAAAAGCAAAAGAGAGGAGGGAGAGAAAAAGCAAAAGAGAGGGGGGAGAGAAAAAGCAAAAGAGAGGGGGGAGAGAAAAAGCAAAAGAGAGGGGGGAGAGAAAAAGCAAAAGAGAGGGGGGAGAGAAAAAGCAAAAGAGAGGGGGGATAGAAAAAGCAAAAGAGAGGGGGGATAAAGGAGTGGGACTGCTGTACTGCAAAAAATGGCCCTGGCTTTAGAGAGATGGGGGAGAGAGACACACAGCAAGAGAGAGATGAGGGAGAGAGAGAGAGAGAGAGACACACAGCAAGAGAGAGATGGGGGAGAGAGAGACACAGCAAGAGAGAGAGACACAGCAAGAGAGAGATGGGGGAGAGAGAGAGACAGCAAGAGAGAGAGAGACAGCAAGAGAGAGATGGGGGAGAGAGAGACACAGCAAGAGAGAGATGGGAGGAGAGTGCGCAAAAGAGAGGAGGGAGAGAAAAAGCAAGAGAGAGGGGGGAGAGTGCGCAAAAGAGGGGGGAGAGTGCGCAAAAGAGGGTGGAGGAGATTGCGCAAAAGAGGGGGGAGGAGATTGCGCAAAAGAGGGGGGAGGAGATTGCGCAAAAGAGGGGGGGGAAGAGAGCGCAAAAGAGAGGGGGGATAAAGAGAGAGCAAGGGGTGGGACCGCTGTACTGCAAAAAATGGCCCTGGCTTTAGGATATATATATATATATATATATATATATATATATATATATATATATATATATATATATATATATATATATATATATATATATATATATATATATATATATATATATATATATATATATATATATATATATATATATATATATATATATTGTAGCCGGTGGCCTAGCACTCCTTCCACATCAATGTTGCCAATGCCTGGGTGCTATCCTCAAGTGGTATGTATAGAATAATGGTAGAGATGGAGGGCACTCACAGGACTTGTATCAATAAGTAATTTTTATTGTGCTGATTACATTAATACAGTGTCGACGTTTCGACCTTCTCTAAGGCCTTCTTCAAGACAAATTCATAGTCTTAAATAGTGCGGAATGCACTGTCAGCGGTGTACTCCCAGAGTATAGTGAATAACAGTGGATGTGCATCCATTTCCCTCTAAGCAATTAGGAGAATAGGTCTGGTTTCCCCCATCACCGTTAGGGAGACTCCCCAGGGTCATAATTCAAATACATACTGAAACAGAAGTGCTCAACAAGGAACGAGCAACAGCTCATTAGCTTCTTTTATGGCAAGTTACCAACTAGGAGCAGTGTCTTTTAGCCAAAGTGGGCTTTTAATAGAAGCGGACTTTCACGAAGTACATCAGTCTGATCCTGCCTAAGAAGGTCAGTCCAGCCCTGAAATATTAGGCAATCCTCCTCTGAACAATGAACATCCCTGATATGGTTTCAGCCTTCTGTAGTCTTCATTTGTGAGGTACAGCCTTATCCATCTAAGCACATTGGGCAGGGATATAGATAGTTTTATTAATCATCAATTAAAATACTTTTTCATTACATAGTTGACATTTCAGCTCTCTATGAAGCCTTTTTCAAGACATTATAATCAAATATTAACTTTTTTTTGTGTGTAGACAGTTGTGTCCACCACATAATCTCATTTACAGATTCACACATACAGTATATACTCACAAAGTTTTAGGTATATATATACATAGACTCTTTAAAAGTCTAAAGTCTGGTAGCACAGCATTTTTAAATTAATTCATGGGTTTGTCTGCAATATAGAAGAAGAAGTTCAAATCCGTGGTAAGTAAAAGTAGCTTTATTATTTATGCACCCAAATAAAAACACATGTTAGAATAGGACTAACAGGTTTTACGCGTTTCGGCTAAGAGCCGTATTGCAATACATCCATGTTTCATTTTTCCTCTCTCTTCTAAAGTATGGTGAAGGATTAATGGTAGCGGTTATTTCTTTTGCATTTCTTCTCTCACATGTTTTTTTTAAATGTATTTCCTTGAGGTACCAAATAAAAAAGTTTTAGGGCTTGGATATAACACCAACTGGCACATTCTCTCACACACATACGCAACGTGTGTAGCAGTTGAGTTATTTCTATAACATGATTTTGTTACCAATAAAATACTGCTTTTTCCCTGCTTGTCTTAAAGGTTGTCACACTTTCATTCCCTAGACAGACAAATTGAACGGAGATAGATGAGTTCCCAATAGTCTATACAGTACCTAATCTTACATGAAATTGAACTGGGAAATAATAATCATATTTTAAAAGCCTTGCTGATATAAATTAGTATAAATTTACTATGGTAATTAATACTCTGACACTAAATTGGGCAAAGAGCACTAATGACGCGTTTAACACTTGAACCTAATGTTGAGAACCTGCAACTTGACTTGCCTGTCTCGACTTGAGATTTGAATGCAAAGACTAGAGACTTGTGACATACAAAATAATGACTTGGTCTCATCTCTGTTAACAAGAATGCTGCATTGCAAGACATTAACGCCTTGCGTTGCAAGAAAATAAAACATCCACTAACAGATTAAAGGGCAATATTTCGGTAGGACATCACTATTCTCTACAATAGACCACAAGGGTGAATCCAATTTGTGCATTTGCTGATCATTGTTGTGTCTCATCTCCCAGGTTTATATTATCTTCTTCATACTTAAAGGGACAGTATACACCAATTTTCATATAACTGCATGTAATACACTACTATAAAGAATAATATGCACAGATACTGATAGAAATCCAGTATAAAACCATTTAAAAACTTACTTAGAAGTTTCCAGTTTAGCTCTGTTTAGAAGGTTACTGGAACACCCACTGCAAGTGGGAAATAGCAGACACTCCCCCTGTTTAGTAAAATACCCTTTTACACAAACAGAAGCAAGCTGGTGTAGGAATACGTCGGGATTCTCCTAAAACATTGGGGGTTGGTTAGGAGTCTGAAAATCAGAGCAATGTTGTTTAGAAATAAGCAAAACTATTCACAAAAAAAAACAAAAAAAAACACACTTTATGGGCTATATAAACAGATCATCTACAAAACATTTATGCAAAGAAAAAACAAGTGTATAATACGTTCCCTTCCACTAAATAACTTTAAAGGGACAGAAAGCACTTTGTAAATAAAATATGTTTATGTAGTCTTGCAATAAACTAACATGCTTGGAACGCATTATAACCTTGTTTGCTACAACTGTTTTTCAATAACAAAACTCCACAACCACATTATTTGGAGGAGCCGATCCAGATTTGTTGCTGGATGCTAGCCACTGTCATTATGTTATGGAACACACAATTGTTTTGCAAAACACTTCTTTTTCAGACTTCAATTACAAGAAAACAGAATTTATGCTTACCTGATAAATTACTTTCTCTTGCGGTGTATCCAGTCCACGGATTCATCCTTTACTTGTGGGATATTCTCATTCCCTACAGGAAGTGGCAAAGAGAGCACACAGCAGAGCTGTCCATATAGCTCCCCCTCTAGCTCCACCCCCCAGTCAATCGACCAAAGGTTAGGAAGAAAAAGGAGAAACCATAGGGTGCAGTGGTGACTGTAGTTTAAACAAAAAATTTTTTACCCGACTTAAATGCCAGGGCGGGCCGTGGACTGGATACACCACAAGAGAAAGTAATTTATCAGGTAAGCATAAATTCTGTTTTCTCTTGCAAGGTGTATCCAGTCCACAGATTCATCCTTTACTTGTGGGATACCAATACCAAAGCTTTAGAACACGGATGAAGGGAGGGAACAAGACAGGTACCTTAAACGGAAGGCACCACTGCTCCCAAAAATAGCCTCGAAGAAGCAAAAGTATCGAATTTGTAAAATTTGGCAAAAGTATGCAGTGAAGACCAAGTCGCTGCCTTACAAATCTGTTCAACAGAAGCCTCATTTTTGAAAGCCCATGTGGAGGCCACTGCTCTGGTAGAATGAGCAGTAATTCTTTCAGGAGGCTGCTGGCCAGCAGTCTCATAGGCCAAACGGATAATGCTTTTCAGCCAAAAGGAAAGAGAGGTAGCAGTCGCTTTCTGACCTCTCCTCTTACCAGAATAGATAACAAACAAGGAAGATGTTTGTCTGAAATCCTTAGTTGCTTGTAAATAGAACTTTAAAGCACAAACTAGATCAAGATTGTGTAGTAGACGTTCCTTCTTCGAAGATGGATTAGGACACAGAGAAGGAACAACTATTTCCTGGTTAATATTCTTGTTAGAAACAACTTTAGGAAGAAAACCAGGCTTGGTACGCAAAACTACCTTATCTGCGTGGAACACCAGGTAAGGTGAATCACACTGTAAGGCAGATAATTCTGAAACTCTTCGAGCAGAAGAGATAGCTATCAAAAACAAAACTTTCCAAGATAACAACTTAATGTCTATGGAATGTAAAGGTTCAAACGGAAACCCTTGAAGAACTGAAAGAACTAGATTCAAACTCCATGGCGGAGCCACAGGTTTATAGACAGGCTTGATTCTGACTAAAGCCTGAGCAAACGCTTGAACGTCTGGTACCTCTGCCAGACGCATGTGTAACAGGACAAAGCAGATATTTGTCCTTTTAAGGAACTAGCTGACAATCCTTTCTCCAATCCTTCTTGGAGAAAGGACAATATCCTGGGAATCCTAATCTTACTCCATGAGTAACCCTTGGATTCACACCAACAAAGATATTTCCGCCATATCTTATGGTAGATTTTCCTGGTGACAGGCTTTCTAGCCTGAATCAGAGTATCTATAACTGACTCAGAGAACCCACGTTTTGATAGAATTAAGCATTCAATCTCCAAGCAGACAGACGTAGAGAAACTAAATTTGGATGCTTGAACGGACCCTGTATCAGAAGATCCTGCCTCATTGGCAATGTCCATGGTGGGACAGATGACATGTCCACTAGGTCTGCATACCAAGTTTGGTGTTCTGACGGGACGCCATCAGATCCAACTCTGGAGTGCCCCAAAGCTGAGTCAGCTGGGCAAATACCTCCGGGTGGAGTTCCCACTCCCCCGGGTGAAAAGTCTGACGACTTAGAAAATCCGCCTCCCAGTTGTCTACTCCTGGGATGTGAATTGCTGAGAGACGGCAGGAGTGATCCTCCGCCCACCTGATTATTTTGGTTACTTCCGTCATTGCTAGGGAACTCTTTGTTCCCCCCCTGATGATTGACGTAAGCTACAGTCGTGATGTTGTCCGACTGAAATCTGATTAATTTGGCCGCAGCTAGTTGAGGCCATGCCTGAAGAGCGTTGAATATCGCCCTCAGTTCCAGAATGTTTATCGGGAGAAGAGTTTCTTCCCGAGACCATAAGCCCTGAGCTTTCAGGGAGTCCCAGACCGCACCCCAGCCTAACAGACTGGCGTCGGTCGTTACAATGATCCACTCTGGCCTGCGGAAACATATTCCCTGAGACAGGTGATCCTGAGACAACCACCAGAGAAGAGAATCTCTGGTCTCCTGGTCCAACTGAATTTGAGGAGACAAATCTGCATAATCCCCATTCAACTGTTTGAGCATGCATAGTTGCAGTGGTCTGAGGTGTATCCGAGCAAAAGGGACTATGTCCATTGCCGCTACCATTAGTCCGATTGTCTCCATGCACTGAGCTACAGATGGCCGAGGAATGGAATGAAGAGCTCGGCAAGTAGTTAAGAGTTTTAACTTTCTTACCTCCGTCAGAAAAATTTTCATTTCTACCGAGTCTATCAGTGTTCCTAGGAATGGAACTCTTGTGAGGGGGGAGAGAGAACTCTTTTTGACGTTCACCTTCCACCCGTGAGACCTCAGAAAGGCCAATACGATCTCCGTGTGAGACTTGGTTCTTTGGAAAGTCGACGCCTGAATTAAGATGTCGTCTAGGTAAGGCGCCACTGCTATGCCCCGCGGTCTTAGAACCGCCAGGAGGGACCCTAGCACCTTTGTGAAAATTCTGGGAGCAGTGGCCAACCCGAAAGGAAGAGCCACAAACTGATAATGCTTGTCCAGAAAGGCGAACCTGAGAAACTGGTGATGATCTTTGTGGATAGGAATATGCAGATACGCATCCTTAAGATCCACGGTAGTCATATATTGACCCTCCTGGATAATTGGTAAGATAGTCTGAATGGTCTCCATCTTGAATGATGGGACTCTGAGGAATTTGTTTAGAATTTTGAGATCCAGGATTGGTCTGAAAGTTCCTTCTTTTTTGGGAACCACAAACAGGTTTGAGTAAAACCCCAGTCCTTGTTCTGCAATTGGAACTGGGTGGATCACTCCCATTGTATGTAGATCTTCTACACAGCATAAAAGCGCCTCTTTCTTTGTCTGATCTGTAGACAGACAAGAAATGTGGAACCTTCCCCTTGGAGGAGAGTTCTTGAATTCTAAAAGGTATCCCTGGGCTACAATCTCTAATGCCCAAGGATCGTGTACATCTCTTGCCCAGGACTGAGCAAAGAGAGAGAGTCTGCCCCCTACTAGATCCGGTCCCGGATCGGGGGCTACCCCTTCATGCTGTCTTGGTGGCAGCTGCAGGCTTTTTGGCCTGTTTACCCTTATTCCAGCCCTGGTAAGGTTTCCAGGTTGCCTTGGGCTGTGAAGCGTTACCCTCTTGCTTTGCAGCCGGAGAGGATGAAGCGGGCCGTTCCTGAAATTGCGAAAGGAACGAAAATTAGCTTTGTTCTTTGTCTTAAAGGGCTTGTCCTGAGGGAGAGCATGGCCTTTTCCCCTGGTGATATCTGAAATAATCTCTTTCAATTCAGGCCCGAAGAGGGTCTTTCCTTTGAAAGGAATGTTCAAAAGATTGGATTTAAACGACAAATCATACGACCAGGACTTTAGCCATAGGGCCCTGCGCGCCAAAATGGTGAAACCTGAATTTTTTGCTGCTAACTTAGCTATTTGGAAAGCGGCGTCAGTGATAAAAGAATTAGCTAGCTTTAGAGCCTTAATTCTATCCATAATTTCCTCATATGAGGTCTCCGTCTGGAGCGACTCCTCCAGCTCCTCAAACCAGAAAGCAGCTGCAGTAGTTACAGGAATAATGCAGGCAATAGGTTGAAGAAGAAAACCTTGTTGAACAAAAATTTTCTTAAGTAAACCCTCTAACTTCTTATCCATAGGGTCTTTAAAAGCCCAACTGTCTTCAATTGGTATGGTTGTGCGTTTAGCAAGTGTAGAATCAGCCCCCTCCACCTTAGGGACCATCTGCCACGAGTCCCGCACAGGGTCAGGTATGGGGAAAATTTTCTTAAAAACAGGAGGGGGAGCAAAGGGAACACCTGGTCTATCCCACTCCCTAGTAACGATATCCACAATCCTCTTAGGGACCGGAAACTTATCCGTGTAAACAGGGACCTCTAGGTACTTGTCCATTTTACACAATTTCTCTGGGATCACTAAAGGATCGCAGTCATCCAGAGTAGTAAATACCTCCCTAAGCAAAACGCGGAGGTGTTCTAGTTTAAATTTAAAAGCCAATGTATCTGAATCTGTCTGAGGAGGAACCCTTCCTGAATCAGAGACTTCTCCCTCAGACATCAAATCCCTCGCTCCCACTTCAGAGCATTGTGAGGGTATATCGGATACGACTACCAAAGCGTCAGAATGCTCATAATCTGTTCTTAAAACGGAGCTATCACGCTTTGCGGGTAACACGGGCAGTTTAGATAAGAAGGCTTTAAGAGAATTATCCATGACTGCCGCTAAGTCTTGTAATGTAAAAGGGTTAGACGCACTAGAGGTACTAGGCGTCGCTTGCGCGGGCGTAACTGGTTGTTACACTTGGGGAGAGGCAGACTGGCTACCCTCGTTACCTTCAGTCTGAGAATCATCTTGGGCCACATTCTTAAGTGCAACAATATGACCTTTAAAGTGTATAGACATATCAGTACAAGTGGGACACATTCTGAGAGGGGGTTCCACCATGGCTTCTAAACACATTGAACAAGGATTTTCCTTAGTGTCAGACATGTTTAATAGACTAGTAATATACACAAGCAGGCTTGGAAATCCCTTTAATCAAATAAAAAACAGAATTTGAAAAAATGTTACTGTGCCTTTAAGAGATAAAAAGAGCACACAATTTTACAAAACAGTGAAAAATGCAGCAATTCTCCTGAAATTTTCACAGTATGTACCTAAAGCATTAATAAGATTGCACCACAAGTAGCAAAACGATTAACCCCTTAATACCCAAACCGGAGCAGCCTAAAGCCAACACCCGGTCAAAAATAGTACAGCACCTTGCCACAGCCTTCCTGTGGCCCTACCTGCCCTTAGGTATCAGATTTGGGGGAATATAGCTTCTATAAGTCCCCAAACAGCAGCAGGACCCTCCATGTGAAGCAGCATGAACTTCTCTGCAATTCTAACTGCGGATCTGAGGCGCAAAAATAGGCCCCTCCCACTCTACTCCAGAGCTGTGAGGCCTAGTAAATCACTCTTAAGTGAATAAAAACCAGCCATGTGGGTAATAACCCCAGAAAGAACCCCAAAAGGTCTACAAACGATATTTTTCTTAAATAAACAATCGATTGCCCTGATCAGTGTCAACCAGCATAATTAGCCCTGTTATGTAAGCATTCAATTCCTTACTAAGTCTGTGAACATAGCTTACCCTCCCCTCATGGGGATATTGTCAGTCTCTTCTAGCATTATCTCAGTCTTATCTAGAAATAAATGACTGAACATACTTCATTGCAGATTACCCTGTAAACCGTTCCCCCCAACTGAAGTTTTCTGGTACTCCTCAGTCCTGTGTGGGAACAGCAGTGGATTTTAGTTACAACATGCTAAAATCATTTTCCTCTCAGCAGAAATCTAAATCACTTTTCTGCTAGAGAATAAATAGTACAAACCGGTACCATTTAAAATAAACTTTTGATTGAAGATAATAAAAACTACAATTCTAACACCACATTCACTTTACCCTCCCGTAGAGAGACCCTAGTGCTTAGAGCCGGCAAAGAGAATGACTGGGGGGTGGAGCTATATGGACAGCTCTGCTGTGTGCTCTCTTTGCCACTTCCTGTAGGGAATGAGAATATCCCACAAGTAAAGGATGAATCCGTGGACTGGATACACCTTGCAAGAGAAAAGGGTGCAACATAAATAAAATAAAAAAGTTGCATTGCAATGTTTGTTTGTTTTTCCTACACACATATTTATATTACAATCTCAAAGTGTTTTACTGTCCCTTTAAAACCAATGGGCAGAGATGATATCTGGTGAAGCACAGCCTTTTAATTCATATGCACTAACATCAACCTTTATTCTGACCATGTATTCAAAATGCAGACCAAACTGACATTATCTAGAAGTGCAAAATATCTGGAAAGTAGTTGGACAAATAACTAAAAAGGTAAATTAATGTTCATTTTATTTAATTGTACGCATGGGCATCTGTATCGAAAGAAACGACTGGAATAATTTTCAGGTGTCTTTGTTAATTATATTAGTATTGTATAAATACAGGTAGAAAACCCTTTAGCCAAACTGCTTGAGGAAAGGTTTGGATTTTGGAATATTTGAATTTGTAAAATCGGATTGTTAGGAGAGAGGATAGGACCAAGTGTAAATAGCAATAACTTATGGTATTTAGGCAAAATTTACATGTCATATTATATCATTTTTAATACTTTAGTATACATATAGTACCCTCAGAAAGCAAGTACAGTACTGTAATCAGAAAGGTAATATTTGTTCTTTTAAGTAAATATAAACTATTACCTGCGTTTTAGAACACACACAAAAAAAAGACAAAAAGTAATTTTCATAATTTTGGTTTTCAAAATATATTAGTTAAAGGAACAGTCAACACCAAATTTGTTATTGTTTAAAAAGATAGACAACCCCTTAACTACCCATTCCCGATCTTTGCACAACCAACATATTACAACAATATTATAACATTTAAACCTCAAAATTTCTGCCTGTTTCTAAGCCACTACAGACAGCCTTTTATCACATGCTTTTTTTATTAGCTTTTTTTATTAGCTTTTCACAGCAGGAGACTACTAGTTCATGTGGGCCATATAGATAACATTGTGCTCATGCCCGTGGGTTGTGGATGACACTGCACTAATTGTCTAAAATGCAAGTCAATAAATAGCAATGTGATCAGGGGGCTGTCAAAAGAGGCTTAGATAAAGTTAATGCCAATTTTGATGCTAAAGTGCCCGGTTTTTAAAAATTTTATTAAAAACAGGGGCATTTTAATTCATCAAAATTTACATTTCACTCCTGTTGTGAAAAAAAACCCGTACCTTTTAATCTTTTAATCTTCACAGCAGCTCCAGCTTCCTCCGGTCATTGCAAGCCATTTCTGATGTCAGAAATGATGGATAGGTCATTCCCCCCCCCCGGGGAATCAGTGATTGGAGGAAGCCGGATTCCTTATTTTAGACCCAGGAAGAGGCTTTCACTTTAATAGAACGGTATCTTTTAAAAGTCTGGATTTCAGAATAAGTTTGGATTTTGGAATTCTGGTTTTGGGAATTTGTACCTGTATTTAAATGTAATAAAAAAACCAAATAATAACAAAAGCTTTAAAATAGGCACCATTATTTTCCCCTAGTTTTAGAATCCTGTTATTTCTTCAGCTGAGGCAAAACAGAATTTATGTTTACCTGATAAATTACTTTCTCCAACGGTGTGTCCGGTCCACGGCGTCATCCTTACTTGTGGGATATTCTCTTCCCCAACAGGAAATGGCAAAGAGCCCAGCAAAGCTGGTCACATGATCCCTCCTAGGCTCCGCCTTCCCCAGTCATTCGACCGACGTAAAGGAGGAATATTTGCATAGGAGAAATCATACGATACCGTGGTGACTGTAGTTAAAGAAAATAAATTATCAGACCTGATTAAAAAACCAGGGCGGGCCGTGGACCGGACACACCGTTGGAGAAAGTAATTTATCAGGTAAACATAAATTCTGTTTTCTCCAACATAGGTGTGTCCGGTCCACGGTGTCATCCTTACTTGTGGGAACCAATACCAAAGCTTTAGGACACGGATGAAGGGAGGGAGCAAATCAGGTCACCTAGATGGAAGGCACCACGGCTTGCAAAACCTTTCTCCCAAAAATAGCCTCAGAAGAAGCAAAAGTATCAAATTTGCAAAATTTTGTAAAAGTGTGCAGTGAAGACCAAGTCGCTGCCTTACATATCTGATCAACAGAAGCCTCGTTCTTGAAGGCCCATGTGGAAGCCACAGCCCTAGTGGAATGAGCTGTGATTCTTTCAGGAGGCTGCCGTCCGGCAGTCTCGTAAGCCAATCTGATGATGCTTTTAATCCAAAAAGAGAGAGAGGTAGAAGTTGCTTTTTGACCTCTCCTTTTACCAGAATAAACAACAAACAAAGAAGATGTTTGTCTAAAATCCTTTGTAGCATCTAAATAGAATTTTAGAGCACGAACTACATCCAAATTGTGCAACAAACGTTCCTTCTTTGAAACTGGATTCGGACACAAAGAAGGCACGACTATCTCCTGGTTAATGTTTTTGTTAGAAACAACTTTCGGAAGAAAACCAGGTTTAGTACGTAAAACCACCTTATCTGCAAGGAACACCAGATAAGGAGGAGAACACTGCAGAGCAGATAATTCTGAAACTCTTCTAGCAGAAGAAATTGCAACCAAAAACAAAACTTTCCAAGATAATAACTTAATATCAACGGAATGTAAGGGTTCAAACGGAACCCCCTGAAGAACTGAAAGAACTAAATTGAGACTCCAAGGAGGAGTCAAAGGTTTGTAAACAGGCTTGATTCTAACCAGAGCCTGAACAAAGGCTTGAACATCTGGCACAGCTGCCAGCTCTTTGTGAAGTAACACAGACAAGGCAGAAATCTGTCCCTTCAAAGAACTTGCAGATAATCCTTTCTCCAAACCTTCTTGAAGAAAGGATAGAATCTTAGGAATTTTTACCTTGTCCCAAGGGAATCCTTTAGATTCACACCAACAGATATATTTTTTCCATATTTTGTGGTAGATTTTTCTAGTTACAGGCTTTCTGGCCTGAACAAGAGTATCAATGACAGAATCTGAGAACCCTCGCTTTGATAAGATCAAGCGTTCAATCTCCAAGCAGTCAGTTGGAGTGAGACCAGATTCGGATGTTCGAACGGACCTTGAACAAGAAGGTCTCGTCTCAAAGGTAGCTTCCATGGTGGAGCCGATGACATATTCACCAGGTCTGCATACCAAGTCCTGCGTGGCCACGCAGGAGCTATCAAGATCACCGATGCCCTCTCCTGATTGATCCTGGCTACCAGCCTGGGGATGAGAGGAAACGGTGGGAATACATAAGCTAGGTTGAAGGTCCAAGGTGCTACTAGTGCATCTACTAGAGTCGCCTTGGGATCCCTGGATCTGGACCCGTAGCAAGGAACCTTGAAGTTCTGACGAGAGGCCATCAGATCCATGTCTGGAATGCCCCACAATTGAGTAATTTGGGCAAAGATTTCCGGATGGAGTTCCCACTCCCCCGGATGAAATGTCTGACGACTCAGAAAATCCGCTTCCCAATTTTCCACTCCTGGGATGTGGATTGCAGACAAGTGGCAGGAGTGAGTCTCCGCCCATTGAATGATTTTGGTCACTTCTTCCATCGCCAGGGAACTCCTTGTTCCCCCCTGATGGTTGATGTACGCAACAGTCGTCATGTTGTCTGATTGAAACCGTATGAACTTGGCCTTTGCTAGCTGAGGCCAAGCCTTGAGAGCATTGAATATCGCTCTCAGTTCCAGAATATTTATCGGGAGAAGAGATTCTTCCCGAGACCAAAGACCCTGAGCTTTCAGGGGTCCCCAGACCGCGCCCCAGCCCACCAGACTGGCGTCGGTCATGACAATGACCCACTCTGGTCTGCGGAAGCTCATCCCCTGTGACAGGTTGTCCAGGGACAGCCACCAACGGAGTGAATCTCTGGTCCTCTGATCTACTTGTATCGTCGGAGACAAGTCTGTATAGTCCCCCATTCCACTGACTGAGCATGCACAGTTGTAATGGTCTCAGATGAATTCGCGCAAAAGGAACTATGTCCATTGCCGCTACCATCAAACCTATTACTTCCATGCACTGCGCTATGGAAGGAAGAGGAACAGAATGAAGTATTTGACAAGAGTTTAGAAGTTTTGATTTTCTGGCCTCTGTCAGAAAAATCCTCATTTCTAAGGAGTCTATTATTGTTCCCAAGAAGGGAACCCTTGTTGACGGAGATAGCGAACTTTTTTCTACGTTCACTTTCCACCCGTGAGATCTGAGAAAGGCCAGGACAATGTCCGTGTGAGCCTTTGCTTGTGGAAGGGACGACGCTTGAATCAGAATGTCGTCCAAGTAAGGTACTACTGCAATGCCCCTTGGTCTTAGCACCGCTAGAAGGGACCCTAGTACCTTTGTGAAAATTCTTGGAGCAGTGGCTAATCCGAACGGAAGTGCCACAAACTGGTAATGCTTGTCCAGGAATGCGAACCTTAGGAACCGATGATGTTCCTTGTGGATAGGAATATGTAGATACGCATCCTTTAAATCCACCGTGGTCATGAATTGACCTTCCTGGATGGAAGGAAGAATTGTTCGAATGGTTTCCATTTTGAACGATGGAACCTTGAGAAACTTGTTTAGGATCTTGAGATCTAAGATTGGTCTGAATGTTCCCTCTTTTTTGGGAACTACGAACAGATTGGAGTAGAACCCCATCCCTTGTTCTCCTAATGGAACAGGATGAATCACTCCCATTTCTAACAGGTCTTCTACACAATGTAAGAATGCCTGTTTTTTTATGTGGTCTGAAGACAATTGAGACCTGTGGAACCTCCCCCTTGGGGGAAGCCCCTTGAATTCCAGAAGATAACCTTGGGAGACTATTTCTAGTGCCCAAGGATCCAGAACATCTCTTGCCCAAGCCTGAGCGAAGAGAGAGAGTCTGCCCCCCACCAGATCCGGTCCCGGATCGGGGGCCAACATCTCATGCTGTCTTGGTAGCAGTGGCAGGTTTCTTGGCCTGCTTTCCTTTGTTCCAGCCTTGCATTGGCCTCCAGGCTGGCTTGGCTTGAGAAGTATTACCCTCTTGCTTAGAGGACGTAGCACTTGGGGCTGGTCCGTTTCTGCGAAAGGGACGAAAATTAGGTTTATTTTTGGCTTTGAAAGACCTATCCTGAGGAAGGGCGTGGCCCTTGCCCCCAGTGATATCAGAGATAATCTCTTTCAAGTCAGGGCCAAACAGCGTTTTCCCCTTGAAAGGAATGTTAAGCAATTTGTTCTTGGAAGACGCATCCGCTGACCAAGATTTTAGCCAAAGCGCTCTGCGCGCCACAATAGCAAAACCAGAATTTTTCGCCGCTAACCTAGCCAATTGCAAAGTGGCGTCTAGGGTGAAAGAATTAGCCAATTTGAGAGCATGAATTCTGTCCATAATCTCCTCATAAGAAGAAGAATTATTATTGAGCGCCTTTTCTAGTTCATCGAACCAGAAACACGCTGCTGTAGTGACAGGAACAATGCATGAAATTGGTTGTAGAAGGTAACCTTGCTGAACAAACATCTTTTTAAGCAAACCTAATTTTTTATCCATAGGATCTTTGAAAGCACAACTATCTTCTATGGGTATAGTGGTGCGTTTGTTTAGAGTAGAAACCGCCCCCTCGACCTTGGGGACTGTCTGCCATGTCCTTTCTGGGGTCGACCATAGGAAACAATTTTTTAAATATGGGGGGAGGGACGAAAGGTATACCGGGCCTTTCCCATTCTTTATTTACAATGTCCGCCACCCGCTTGGGTATAGGAAAAGCTTCGGGGGGCCCCGGGACCTCTAGGAACTTGTCCATTTTACATAATTTCTCTGGAATGACCAAATTCTCACAATCATCCAGAGTAGATAACACCTCCTTAAGCAGAGCGCGGAGATGTTCCAATTTAAATTTAAATGTAATCACATCAGGTTCAGCTTGTTGAGAAATTTTCCCTGAATCTGAAATTTCTCCCTCAGACAAAACCTCCCTGGCCCCCTCAGACTGGTGTAGGGGCACTTCAGAACCAATATCATCAGCGTCCTCATGCTCTTCAGTATTTTCTAAAACAGAGCAGTCGCGCTTTCGCTGATAAGTGGGCATTTTGGCTAAAATGTTTTTGATAGAATTATCCATTACAGCCGTTAATTGTTGCATAGTAAGGAGTATTGGCGCACTAGATGTACTAGGGGCCTCCTGTGTGGGCAAGACTGGTGTAGACGAAGGAGGGGATGATGCAGTACCATGCTTACTCCCCTCACTTGAGGAATCATCTTGGGCATCATTTTCTCTAAATTTTGTGTCACATAAATCACATCTATTTAAATGAGAAGGAACCTTGGCTTCCCCACATACAGCAAAAAAAGGGGGTTAAATAAACTAGCGCTTAAGAGTTAATATCCCTTGCCCTATTCTCCTACTATCTACTTCCCAGATAGAAAGGTGTATAAAGTGAAAAAGTTATGGAGATTAGGCGCTTAATCTGCAAAAGGGATAAAGGTGTGTATGGAGGTCGTTAGCTAAATATGTAGAAAAAACTGGACCTTGGACAGAATAAGTGAAAAATTCTTCTACAATTTATTTTCAAAATAAAAACATGATAATACCAAGATAAAATAAATCACAATCCCTAAGTGTTGCAACACTATATCGATCAATTCATAAAATTTCTAAAATTCAGATATACATTTGTTTCATACACAAATAAAAGGATTTATCTGCTCTTTTGTATCCTTTGTTCAAAGATTTTAGATAGAATATATTCTTTTATTTCAACACAATTAATAATATTTGTCTCTATTTGATATTTTATATCTATATTTCATCAGCTTTAAAATTTCAAATATGTAGCAAAAACTAACAATTAGTTAAAACAATTTAAATGCAAGATTATAAATGGTGTCCCCACAATGGCTGTTTACTTATATTGGTTATAATTTTGTGTATCTAAAAAGTTCATCAAAGCATTTGTAAGTAATTGGAGATAAATTACTGAGGGCTGTGTTCTTTATCCTTATATTTATGTTGTGATATATTAAGGTTTCACAGTTACCTCTTTGTATCCTCAGTGAGCTTAATTTGTAGAAAAGGAATGTTCCAAACAGTGTTTAGGGGTGATTTTCTTACCCTCTCTTGTGAGCTGTTACTACTCACGGCTTCCCAGCGGTTCCTATGTGTCCTCAGTTTGACTCTCAGACAAGGGGTTCCGGTAGGTAATTTTCTTTGTGTTACCTTGTCACTGGTCTTTGTAGAAGTGCTCTGATTACAGCACCAAACTGTAGACAATCCTTTTGTTTCTGTAACTTGCGCAAGTTAGCTTTTGTGTTTGTAGTTCCTCAATCTCCTGCACTTAAGTACTTCTGTACGCAGGAAAAAAACAGGCTTTTTCTTTCTTGGTGTTCACACAGATATCAACATGTTTCGCCAGCAACCCTGGCTTTATTTCTGGCTTCACTTCCCCACATACAGAACACAGTCTATCTGGTAGTTCAGACATGTTAAACAGGCATAAACTTGATAACTAAGTACAAAAAACGTTTTAAAATAAAACCGTTACTGTCACTTTAAATTTTAAACTGAACACACTTTATTACTGCAAATGTGAAAAAGTATGAAGGAATTGTTCAAAATTCACCAAAATTTCACCACAGTGTCTTAAAGCCTTAAGAGTATTGCACACCAAATTTGGAAACTTTAACCCTTAAAATAACGGAACCGGAGCCGTTTTTATATTTAACCCCTTTACAGTCCCTGGTATCTGCTTTGCTGAGACCCAACCAAGCCCAAAGGGGAATACGATACCAAATGACGCCTTCAGAAAGTCTTTTCTATGTATCAGAGCTCCTCACACATGCATCTGCATGTCATGCTTCCCAAAAACAAGTGCGCAATAGAGGCGCGAAAATGAGACTCTGCCTATGATTAGGGAAAGCCCCTAGAGAATAAGGTGTCCAATACAGTGCCTGCCGGTTATTTTACATAGTTCCCAAGATTAAAATAATTCCTCAAGGCTATGGGGTATAAAATATGCTTATATATAAATCGTTTTAGCCCAGAAAATGTCTACAGTCTTAAAAGCCCTTGTGAAGCCCTTTTTTTCTTTATGTAATAAAAATGGCTTACCGGATCCCATAGGGAAAATGACAGCTTCCAGCATTACATCGTCTTGTTAGAAATGTGTCATACCTCAAGCAGCAAAAGTCTGCTCACTGTTTCCCCCAACTGAAGTTAATTCCTCTCAACAGTCCTGTGTGGAAACAGCCATCGATTTTAGTAACGGTTGCTAAAATCATTTTCCTCTTACAAACAGAAATCTTCATCTCTTTTCTGTTTCAGAGTAAATAGTACATACCAGCACTATTTTAAAATAACAAACTCTTGATTGAATAATAAAAACTACAGTTAAACACCAAAAAACTCTAAGCCATCTCCGTGGAGATGTTGCCTGTACAACGGCAAAGAGAATGACTGGGGAAGGCGGAGCCTAGGAGGGATCATGTGACCAGCTTTGCTGGGCTCTTTGCCATTTCCTGTTGGGGAAGAGAATATCCCACAAGTAAGGATGACGCCGTGGACCGGACACACCTATGTTGGAGAAATGAGCAATATAAATGAGTGTACAAAGAATTGCTATGCAGAATATAGTAGTGAGGGACTTCCCCACTAAATTGTATGTCTTAATACAAAAACATTTCTGATGCTGACTGACTCTATAGATTCAGCCCCTCTAACTGCTGTTTTGAAGCAGCTGTTTGACTTTGCTACAAGGTAGGCATATAGAGGTCGATCACAATACTTTAAAAAAAAAAAAAAAAATATGTAAGAACTTACCTGATAAATTCACTTTCATATTGGCAAGAGTCCACGAGCTAGTGACATATGGGATATACAATCCTACCAGGAGGGGCAAAGTTTCCCAAACCTCAAAATGCATAAAAATACACCCCTCATTACACCCACAATTCGTTTTAACCAACAGCCAAGTAGTGGGGTGAAAAAATAAGGAGTAAAAAAGCATACAAAGAGAGGAACTGGAAATAAAATTATGCTTTTATACAAAAATCATAACCACCATAAAAAGGGTGGGCCTCATGGGATCTTGCCAATATGAAAGAAATTAATTTATCAGGCAAGTCCTTACATAAATTAGGTCCATGAGATAGCGACGTATGGGATAGAAATACCCAAGATGTGGAAGACCACAGAAGAGTCACTAGAGAGGGAGGGATAAAATAAAAACAGCTATTTCCGCTGAAAAAATTAAATCCACAAAAAAAATAAGTCTCTCTCATAAATTCCACATAAATTTCAAGAAAAAAAATCTTAACTCATGAGCAGAAGAATCAAACTGAGACAGCTGCCTGAAGAACTTTTCTACCAAAGACTGTTTCAGAAGAAGCAAATACTTAAAAATGGTAACATTTAGAAAATGCATGCAAAGATGACCAAGTTGCTGCTTTGCAAATCTGATGAACCGAAGCTTCATTCTTAAAAGCCCAAGAAGTGGCGACTGATCTAGTAGAATGAGCTGTAATTCTCTGAGGTGGAGACTGTCCTGTCTCTAAATAAGCCTTGTGAATCAAAAGCTTTAACCAAGATGCTAAGAAATGGCAGAGGCTTTCTGGCCTTTCCTAGGACCAGAAAAAATAACAAATAGACTAGAAGTCTTCCTGACATCCAAAGAATGCAAAGATCTTTCAAGAGTAATCTTGGGATTAGGACACAAGGAAGGAACAACAATTTCCCTACTAATGTTGTTAGAATTCACAATCTTAGGAAGAAATTTAAACAAAGTCCGCAAAACAGCCTTACCCTGATGAAAAATCAGAAAAGGAGGAGACTCACAAGAGAGAGCAGACAATTCTGAAACTCTTCTAGCTGAAGAGATAGCCAAAAGAAACAAAACTTTCCAAGAAAGTAGTTTAATATCCAAAGAATGCATAGGCTCAAAAGGAGGAGCCTGCAAAGCCTTCAAAACCAAATTAAGACTCCAAGGAGGAGAGATTGATTTAAGAACAGGCTTGATACGAAGCAAAGCCTGAACAAAACAGTGAATATTAGGAAGGTTTATCAATCTTTCTATGAAATAAAACAAAAAGAGCAGAGATTTGACCCTTCAAGGTACTTGCAGACAAATCTTTATCCTAACCATCCTGAAGAAACTGTAAAAGTCTAGGAATTCTAAAAGAATGCCAAGAGAATTTATGAGAAAAACACCATGAAATATAGGTTTTCCAAACCTGATAATAAATCTTCCTTGAAACAGACTTACAAGCCTGTAGCATAGTATTAATCACGGAGTCAGAGAAACCTCTATGACTAAGTACTAAGCGTTCAATCGCCATACCTTCAAATTTAGCGATTTGGGATCCTGATGGAAAAAACGGCCTTTGAGACAGAAGGTCTGGCCTTAAAGGAAGTGGCCAATGTTGGTAACTGGACATACGGACAAGATCCGCATACCAAAACCTGTGACGCCATGCTAGTGCTATCAGAAACGCATGCAATTGTTCCAATATAATCTTGGAGATCACCCTTGGAAGAACTAGAGGCGGAAAAATGTAAGCAGGTTGGTAAAACCAAGGAACTGCTAACACATCCACCATCTCCGCCTGAGGATCCCTGGACCTGGAAAGGTACCTGGGAAGTTTCTTGTTTAGATGGGAAGCCATCAGATCTATTTCGGGGAGACCCCACATCTGACAAAATACATATGGATGGAGAGACCACTCCCCTAGATGTAAAGACTGACGACAATAATCCGCTTCCCAATTGTCTACACCTCGGATATGTATTGCAGAAATTAGACAGGAGTTGGATTCCGCCCAAGAAAGTATTTGAGATACTTCTTTCATCGCTAAAGGACTGCGAGTACCCCCTTGATGATTGACATATGCCACAGTTGTGATATTGTCTGTCTCAAAATGAATGAATGATTCTCGCTTCAATAGAGGCAAGACCTGAAGAGCCCTGAAAATAGCACGGAGCTCTAAAATATTGATTGGTAATCTCGCCTCTTGAGGATTCCAAACTCCTTGTGCTGTCAGAGACCCCAGACAGCTCCCCAACCTGTGAGACTTGCATCTGTTGAAATCACAGTCCAGGAAGTACGAACAAAAGAGGCCCCTTGAATAATCCAATGATGGTCCAAACACCAGGACAGAGAGAGTTGAATTTTGGGACTAAAGTATATCAACTGTGATATCCGAGTATAATCCCTGCACCATTGATTCAGCATGCAAAGGTCTCATATGAAAACGAGCAAAGGGGATCGCTTCCAATGCTGCAGTCATGAGACCTAAAACTTCCATGCACATAGCCACTGAAGGGAATGATCGAGACTGAAGGTTTCGATGGGTAGAAACCATTTTCATTTGTCTCTTGTCTGTTAGATTCAGTGTCCATGACTGTCTTTATCTGGAAACCTAAAAAGGTGACCCTTGTCTGAGGAGTTAAGAAACTCTTTAGTAAATTGATCCTCCAACCATGTCTTTGAAGAAACAATACAAAGCTAATTTGTGTGAGATTCTGCTAAATGAAAATATTGAGCCAGTACCAAGATATCGTTCAAATAAGGAAACACCACAATACCCTGCTCTCTGATTACAGATAGAAGGGCACCGAGAACTTTCGAAAAGATTCTTGGAGCTGTTGCTAGGCCAAATGGAAGAGCAACAAATTGGTAATGCTTGTCTAGAAAAGAGAATCTCAAAAACCGATAGTGGTCTGGATGAATCGGAATGTGAAGATACGCATCCTGTAAGTCTATTGAGGACATGCAATGACATTGCTGAACAAAAGGCAGAATAGTCCATATAGTCACCATCTTGAAAGTTGGGACCCTTACAAACTGATTCAAAAACTTCAGATCCAGAACTGGTCTGAAAAAAATTTTCCTTCTTCGGGACAATGAATAGATTTGAATAAAAACCCAGACCCTGTTCCAGAATTGGAACTGGTACAATCACTCCTGAAAGCTTTAGATCTGAAACACACTTCAGAAAAGCCTGAGCTTTCACAGGATTTGTTGTAACGTGAGAGAAAAACTCTTTTCACAGGAGGTCTTCTGAAACCTATTTGATACCCCTGATAGACAATATTCTGAATCCAATGATTCTGAACGGAACCTGTCCAAAAGTCTTGAAATAATTTCAATCTGCCCCCCCCACCAGCAGAACTGGATCGAGGGCCGCACCTTCATGCAGTCTTGGGGGCTGGTTTTGGTTTCTTATAAGGCTTGGATTTCCAACTCGAGGATGGCTTCCAATTGGAACCAGAGTCCTTAGGGGAAGGAGTGGTTTTCTGTTCTCTATTCTGACAAAAGGAATTAAACCAAATAGAAGCTTTAGATTTGCCCTTAGACTTTTTATCTTGAGGCAAACCCCCTTCCCCCCAGTAATAGTGGAAATAATAGAATCCAACTGGGAACCACACACATTTTTACCCTGGAATGATAGAGATAGTAACCTAGATTTAGATACCATGTCAGCATTCCATGATTTGAGCCATAAAGCTCTTCTAGCTAAAATAGCCAAAGATATAGATTTAACATTAATCTTGATGACATCAAAAATAGCATCACGTTTAGCAAGAGTAGAAATAGCCCCATCAACCTTAGGGACTTTTTCCCAAAACTAATTTAGCCACTGGCAAAGGATACAACTTTTTAAACCTTGAAGAAGGAACAAAAGAAGTACCAGGCTTAGACCATTCCTTAGCAATCACAACAGAAATAGTATCAGGAACAGGAATAACCTCAGGAGTAGTCACAGGAGGTTCATAGGTTTATAGACAGAATTTAAAAGTTTACTGGATTTATTATCAAGAGGACCAGACTCCTCAAAAACCAAAGTTATCAACACTTCTTTTAACAAAGAACGAATATACTCAATCTTAAAAAGATAAGATGATTTATCCGTGTCAATGTCTGAAGTAGGATCTTATGAGTCTGAAAGATCTTCATCAGAGGAGGATATATCAGTATGTTGCCAGTCATTACAAATTTCATCAGTATTATGAGAAGTTTTAAAAGACCTTTTACGTTTATTTGAAGGCGGTATAGCAGCCATAGCCTTCTGTATTGCATCAGCAATATAATTTTTCATATCAACAGGGATATCATGTACTTTAGATGTTGAAGGAACAACAGATACTCTACTAGCACTAATAGAAACATTTTCTGCATACAAACGCTTATCATGACAACTGTTACATACTACAGCTGGAGATATAATCTCCACTAGCTTACAACAGATACACTTTTGGTAAAACTGTGTTCAGGCAGCATGGTCCCTACAGCAGCTTCTGAGACAGGGTCAGATTGAGACATCGTGTAAAATGTAAAAGAAAAAAATAACATTTAAACAAAAAAATATCTTATTTCTATATATAGAAGTTTCAGGAATGGGAAAAAATGCAAATGCTAAAATTAGCCAAAAAAAGCATAAAGAAGCATAAAGAAGGCAAGGAGCATAGGAAGTGAGGTAAAATAAAACAATCTTTTTTTATTATTTTTTTTGGCATCAAGTATTACGCAAAAGAAAGTTGAGAAATTTTTTGGCGCCAACAAACATCCGGAAATGACGCAACCCACATCATAACAATTTTGCGCCCAACAACCTTGTGTCAACTAAGACGCAGGAAATGACGAACTTGCGTCATTACAGACGCACATTCACACCAAAAAATTCTCGCGCCAAGAATGACAAAATAAATAACAGCATTTTGCGCCCTCGCGAGCCTAATTTGCCCGCAAGTTTTTCAAAAGAAAAAACAAGTCAAATTGAAAAAAAGACTAAACCCCAGTTAAGACAAACTTCCTAAAACATGATTCCCATAACGAAACTGCCAGACTGTAAAGGGAAATATACATAGACCTGACTCATGGTAAATGTAAGTACAATAAATATATTTAAAACGTTATATTAATACATAAAGTGCCAAACCATAGCATAGAGTGTCTTAAATAATGATACATACTAACCGAAAGACACCCATCCACATATAGCAGATAGCCAAACCAGTACTGAAAACTAACAGCAGAGGTAATGGTATACAAGAGTATATCGTCGATCTGAAAAGGGAGGTAAGAAATGAATCCCTACGACCGATAACAGAGAATCCTTGAAAAGATTCCCCCGCGAGGGAAACCATAAAATCAATAGGCATACTCTCTTCACATCCCGCTGCCAAACACTGTACTCTGAGAGGAATTCGGCTTCAGAATGCTTAGAAGTGTTTATCATAAAATAAATCATAAAAATCAAGCACAAAAACTTACTTCACCACCTCTATAAGAGGCAAAGTTTGTAAAACTGAATTGTGGGTGTGGTGAGGGGTGTATTTATAGACATTTTGAGGTTTGGGAAACTTTGCCCCTCCTGGTAGGAATGTATATCCCATGCGTCACTAGCTCATGAACTATTGCCAATTACATGAAAGAAATAATGAAATCATCATAGACTTTAAATCATTAGATATGTTTTCAAAAGGATTGTGATCAACCCCCATGGTTAAGTACGCATCTGCTTTTCAGTTCACAGCATTTTCATTTTGAAATAGGTGTATGAGTCATGTGGTGTGAAGAGCAATTAAATTAAACTAGGGATGTTATTTCATTGTAAAAAGTAACAGGTGTTACAGCGTTGGTAACCTGTTTAATGTGCGCTATGAACACAAAATCTAGTTACAGGATTTCTTAAAAAGCATTTGGATAATCAAAAATACACCGTATGGAATTGTATAATTTATTATTAGTATCAGTTATTTGTAGAGCACCAATAGATTCTGCAGCGCTATAAACAAAAGGTATATGATATGCAAGGTAATATTTATAGGGAACAAGTGGTTAGAGGGCCTTGCCAAGAGTTACACTGTTGTAAATCAGCTCCAATGAAGGTGATCTGCAAACCTGTAGGCTTACATGCTAAGGGGGTTCACAGGGATAAGAAAAGAGGGGAGGTTAGCGCATATTGTATGCAACAGTAGAGTCTTTAAAGAGCGCTTGAAACTTTCGAAACTGCACTCATTGGAATAATAATCTTCAACAATCAGACAATCCACACAGAATGAAAAGGCATTACCTATATGGAATGGGAGAACAATTTTTCTTTTCTTTTTAAACCAAAAATAAAACTCTGACATGTTCTGCTGTCTCTTGAAACTTCATGTAGTTGTGTCTCAGGAGTATACTCTGGATTTTGTATTGTGTTTTATTATAGGGACATGAAAAATCATAACTAAACTGTCATGATTAAGACAGAGCATGCAATTTTAAAGACACAATTTGCTTATTTATGAAAGTTTAATTCTTAATATTGTGTTCCTTTAACTACTGAAATACAAATGCTCTGTATCCAAACATATTTTTAGGATTTAAAACTGCCATTTTAATCATTTGCAAACTCTGCACATCATACTAATGAATTACTTGCAAATGCTGGTGTGCTTATCTCCCTTGAATGAAGCCACTTAAGGCAAGCTGTAAAGAATGTGTGCACTGCACTAAACAATCACTGTGTAAATTGTAGCTGGATCAAAAAAATCTGCAGTATTTTGCAGTTTTGCAACATACTTTTTGTCTTCCAGCCTCATTGAAAAGCATGGAACAAGCACATTTTTTACAGCAAAATTAATAATTAATGTATATTGCAATGCTATTTAATTTGTATCAATTAAACTATTTTAGGAGGAATCCATTTTTTACTCAGTGTGCTTAAACAGCATTTGACTGGTGACCCCAAGTTAAGTGCAAACTACAATTCTAACACTCAGCTATATTAAAGTTATACTCTTTATCTTATCAGGCTCTGAAGAGGAAACAAGAACATTTAAAAGGGACAGTCTACTCCAGAATTTGTATGGTTTAAAAAGATAGACAATCCCTTTATTACCCATTCTACAGTTTTGCATAACAAACTGTTATATTAATACACTTTTTACCTCTGTGATTAACTTATATCTAAGCCCCTGCAGACTGCTCCCTTATTTCATTTCTTTTAGCAGACTTGCATTTTAGCCAATCAGTGCTGACTCTTAGGTAACTCCATTAAAGATAGCAAAATGTTATCTATATGGCACACATGAACTAGCACTCTCTAACTGTGAAAAACTGTCAATATGTATTGAGATAAGGAGGTAGCCTTCAAGATATTAGAAATTAGCATATGAGCCTACCTAGGTTTATCTTTCAACAAAGAATACCAAGAAAACAAAGCAAATTTGTGATAAAAGTAAATTGGAAAGTTGTTTAAAATTGCATGCCCTATCTGAATCATTAAAGTTTAAATTTTGGTTAGACCACTGGTTTTCAAACTTATCCCCAGCCCCCAGCCCCCCCAACAGGACAGGTTTTCATGAGTACCTTGGATAAAAGCAGGTAAAATAACTAGGGCTGCAACAACTAATAGATAAAATCGATAATAATCGATAATGCAAATCGTTGTCAACGATTTGCATTATCGATTAATCGGTCTATCGATTAGTTGGGCTGCTTGCCACAGCCACACTAGAAAAGGCGTGTCTATTTCCTGTCTATTTCCTGAGCGCGGTGAAGAGAAGAGAAGGAGAAGACGTGTGGGAAGAGAGGAGTGTGCGACAGTGAGATTATTTGGGATAGACGTCACTTCTGACTTCATCTGCTGCAAGGTGGGTAATAACTTAGTACTAGCGTTAAGCAATGGAGGAGGGAGATATTGGATTCGGCTGGCTGCTACTTGACTGTGAGTAGATCGTGGGCACCAGGTCATGGAAGGGGAGGGTCTGACTGAGTCTGGATCAAGTAAAACTTGCTAAAATAATAATATATAACCTCTGGTGGTGTTCTGTTTGATTTTACAACACTCCGGTTACTGCTAGCTTCTGTAACTGTTAGGGAGGATAGCACAGGGCAGGGTGTGAGCTGTGAGGAGATTGCGGGCACCGGGTCATGGAAGGGGCTAAGGTAAGGGTCCGGATCAAGTAACTTGCTGGTCTCACTGTAGCGTGTTTTTTTTATTTAACTAACTAATAACTCAAAGCCAAGCCAACTTAGCCAAGAGAAGTGCATTAACGCAAGCATACAAAAACACTGAGACCAGAGCTTATGTCTTAATCCTCTTGGCTCCGCCTCCCAGCAAGTTACTTGATCCAGACCCTCACCTTAGCCCCTCCCCTTCCATGCGACCCGGTGTCCTCAATCTCCTCAGTCCTCACACCTCTGTGCTATCCTTCCTAACAGTTACAGAAGCAGTCACAGGAAATGTTGTAAAATCAAACAGTCAGTGAGACCACCAGAGGTTATGTATTATTATCTTAGCAAGTTACTTGATCCGGAGTCGGACCCTCACCTTAGCCCCTCCCCTTCCATGACCCGGTGCCCACGATCTCCTCACACCCCTGTGCTATGACTGCTATCCTTCCTAACAGTTACTTACAGAAGCAGTAGCAGCCCTACAGTCACAGCACAGCAGTGTTGTATGCACTGCAGTGACAGTCAACAGTTTATCTTTTTTTCTTAATTTAGACAACCTTGGTGTAATAAAAACAAAGTAAGTCAACTTGGCAGCCAGCTACAGCTGAGCTAATAAATTATGACAACAATACACTTGCTCTGCTAAGTCTTTTAGAACATAAAAGTCGTTAAGTACAATAAACTACTCTAAGCAATCACTGAGTAAATGGTAGCTGGTTAAAAAAAAATATCTGCAGCATTTTGCAACATAATTTTGTCTTCCATGCTTTATAGTGAGGCTGGAGCAAGCACAATTTTTATAACAAAAGCAAGCAAAATGAATAATATATATTGCAATGGTGTTTCTTTTTTACCAAATAAATCATTGTAATACATTCTACGCTCAAGTTGCTTCAACAGCATTCAAATGGTGTCCCCATGTCACTTGCAAACCACAGTTCTAACACTCAGCCGTGTTAAAATTATACTTTATCTTATCAGGCACTGAAGAGGAAACGAGAGCTTATGTCCAGCTTGACATCAACAAGAACATAGCAGTGGTTAAGTACAATGCACATGTCTAACTACAGCATTTACTATAACACACACTGCATAACTAAAAGATGGTTCATTCAAAGGGATATGAAAGTCAAAAAATGTTTCATTAATCCAGAGTTAGCTATAAATAAATCATATCTCCAAATACCTTCTAATACTGATTCTGTACGCTTTCATCACAATCTTTTACTTAAATCCAGCATGTTACCAAACCCAGTACCCACTAGAGGACACATTATCCTGTCCAATCACGGTGGGCTACCTAGTTGTAGTTGCAATTCTTCTTCCGGAACGCACAGACATGCCCATGCATGCCCAATTTGTTTCTAACAGCATGTACATGTGCACTGTGTATCTGGACCGCTGACGTCACTGTCAATCACATCGCTGGTACACAGTGTACGCACAGAGCAGCAGCAGGACCCGCTACTTTGACAGAGGATAAGAGCATAGACAGCCTTGGTAATTATTGAAGAATCAAAACATCTTATTGCTTTTCTCATATCGTATCTCTAATGCCATAAGCGCATGAGCTTGCCAAGGTCTTGGGGACAGATAACCTTCTGCGCATGTGAACATATGCATCGGAAAGCACACTGAGGTAATAAATATTTAAATTAGAAGCGGCACATAGAGCAATAATTAAAATTCTCTAACGTTTTAGAATATTTTATTTCTGTGTAAAAAGCTTGCTTATATGCATTTCACCTCCAAAAAAAAAGCATGTGTGTGTGTGGCTTATATACAGAAAAGTGTTTGTTAGAGTAACGTTAACCTTATCCTCTTGGCTGGAGCAAAACATGAAGATCATAAAGAAATGTTATTTTTTTTATAGAAAAAAAAAAGAAGAATTGGACTCTCAAAGGCAAAAAAAGGAAATTTATGCTTACCTGATAAATTTATTTTACAATATGACGAGTCCACGGATTTCATCCTTACTTATGGGATATCCCCTCCTGGTCAGCAGGAGGAGGCAAAGAGCATCACAGCAGAGCTGTATATATATATATATATATATATATATATATATATATAGCTCCTCCCTTCCCTCCCACTCCAGTCATTCGACCGAAGTTAGGAAGAGAAAGGAAAAGCCAAGGTGCAGAGGTGACTGAAGTTTAACAAAAATAAAGACCTGTCTAATAAAATGACCGGGTGGGCCTTGGACTCGTCATATCGTAAAAGAAATAAAATTTATCAGCTAAGCATAAAATTTCCTTTTTTTTTTTAAAAGATATGACGAGTCCACGGATTTCATCCTTACTTATGGGATACAATACCAAAGCTATAGGACACGGATGAAAGGGAGGGACAAGACAGGAATCTAAACGGAAGGCACCACTGCTTGAAAAACCTCTCTCCCAAAAACAGCCTCGGACGAGGCAAAAGTATCAAATTTGGAAAATTTGAAAAAAAAAGTGTGAAGAGACGACCAAGTTGCAGCCTTGCAAATCTGTTCAACAGAAGCATCCTTTTTAAATGCCCATGAGGAAGCCACAGCCCTAGTAGAATGAGCCGTAATTCTTTCAGGAGGCTGCTGTCCAGCAGTCTCATATGCAAAACGGATGATACACTTCAGCCAAAAAGAAAGAGGTAGCCGTAGCTTTCTGGCCCCTACGTTTTCCAGAAAAGACAACAAATACAAAGATGATTGACGAAATTCTTTAGTCGCCTGCAAGTAAAACTTCAGGGCATGGATTACGTCCAAGTTATGTAACAGACGCTCCTTCTTAGAAGAAGGATTAGGAGACAATGAAGGAACAATAATTTCCCGATTAATATTTTTGCTGGAAACAACCTTAGGAAAAAAACCAGGTTTGGTACGCAACACTACCTTATCGGAATGAAAAATAAGGTAAGGAGAATCACGCTGAAAGCTCAGAAACTCTACGAGCAGAAGAAATAGCAACCAAAAATAAAACTTTCCAAGATAACAATTTAATATCTATGGAATGCATAGGTTCAAACGGAACCCCTTGAAGAACCTTAAGAACTAAATTCAAACTCCAAGGAGGAGCAATAGGTCTAAACACAGGCCTGATTCTAGTCAGAGCCTGACAAAAAGATTGAACATCCGGAATATCTGCCAGACGTTTGTGTAGCAAAATAGATAAAGCAGAAACCTGTCCCTTTAAGGAACTTGCTGATAACCCTTTCTCCAATCCTTCTTGGAGAAAAGATAAAATCCTAGGAATCCTAATCTTACTCCATGAGTAGCCCTTGGATTCGCACCAATAAAGATATTTACGCCATATTTTATGGTAAATCTTTCTAGTAACAGGCTTTCGTGCCTGGATCAAAGTATCAATGACCGAATCAGAGAACCCTCGCTTAGATAAAATCAAGCGTTCAATCTCCAAGCAGTCAGATGTAGAGAAATTAGATTTGGATGATGGAAGGGTCCCTGAATGAGAAGGTCCTGCCTCAATGGAAGCTTCCACGGCGGCAGAGAGGACATGTCCACCAGATCGGCATACCAAGTCCTGCGAGGCCACGCAGGAGCGATGAGAATCACCGAAGCCCTCTCCTGTTTGACTCGAGCAATCACCCGGGGAAGGACAGCAAACAGCGGAAACACATAAGCTAGGTTGAACGACGAAGGCACTGCCAAGGCATCTATCAGTTCGGGCTGAGGATCCCTGGGCCTGGATCCGTATCTCGAGAGCTTGGCATTCTGACAAGATGCCATAAGATCCAGCTCCGGTCTGCCCCATCTGAGAATCAGGTTGGCAAAGCCCTCCGGATGGAGTTCCCATTCCCCCGGATGAAACGTCTGTCTGCTCAAAAAATTTGCTTCCCAGTTGTCCACTCCTGGGATGTAGATTGCTGACAGATAACAAGAGTGAGCCTCCGCCCACCGAATTATCTTGGATACTTCTGTCATCGCTAAGGAACTTCTTGTTCCTCCCTGATTGATGTAGGCCACAGTCGTGATGTTGTCCGACTGAAATCGGATGAATTTGGCCGAAGCCAACTGAGGCCAAGCCTGAAGTGCATTGAATATTGCTCTCAACTCCAGAATATTGATTGGAAGTAGAGACTCCGAGTCCACACACCCTGAGCCTTCAGGGAATACCAGACTGCACCCCATCCTAGTAGGCTGGCGTCCGTTGTCACTATCACCCATGAGGGTCTGCGGAAGCACGCCCCTTGGGACAGATTATCCGGCAACAACCACAAAAGAAGAGTCTCTTGATCCAGATCTATCTGAGGAGATAAATTTGCATAATCTCCATTCCACTGTCTGAGCATGCTTAGTTGTAGAGGTCTGAGATGAAAACGAGCAAACGGAATGATGTCCATTGCCGCCACCATCAATCCAATTACCTCCATGCACTGAGCCACTGATGACCGAGGATAGGACTGAAGGGCTCGGCATGTATTCAGAATCTTTAACTTTCTGACTTCCGTCAAGAAGATTTTCATGGATATAGAATCTATTAGAGTTCCCAGGAAAGGAACCCTTTGCTGTGGAATTAGTGAACTCTTTTCTAGATTCACCTTCCACCCGTGAGTCCTTAGAAAGGACAGAACCATGTCGGTATGAGATTTTGTCAGTTGATAAGATGACGCCTGGATCAGAATATTGTCCACATAAGGCGCCACTGCAATGCCCCGCGGTCTGAGAACCGCCAGCAGAGACCCTAGAACCTTCGTGAAGATCCTGGGTGCCGTGGCCAACCCGAAAGGTAGAGCCACAAACTGAAAATGCTTGTCCAGAAAGGCAAATCTTAGGAAATGGTGATGATCTTTGTGGATAGGAATGTGAAGGCATCCTTTAAGTCCACGGTAGTCATATATTGACCCTCCTGGATCAATGGAAGAATTGTCCGAATAGTCTCCATCTTGAAGGATGGGACTCTGAGAAACTTGTTTAGACTCTTGAGGTCTAAAATGGGTCGGAACGTTCCCTCTTTTTTGGGAACCACGAAAAGATTGGAGTAAAACCCCATAGTGGAGAGGTCTTTTACACAACGCAAGAACGCCTCTTTTTATCTGGTCTACAGACAAATCGTTAAAGAAGAAACCTTCCCCTTGGGAAGGAATTTCTGAACTCCAGCTGATACCCTTGAGACACGATTTCCAGTGTCCAGGGATCCTGAAAGTCTGCCCCCTACTAGATCCGGTCCTGGATCAGGGGCCGCCCCTTCATGCTGTCTTGGGAGCAGCAGAGGGCTTCTTGGGTTGTTTACCCTTGTTCCAAGCCTGGTTGGGTCTCCAGACGGACTTGGCTTGTGCAAAATTCCCTTCCTGTTTAACTGAAGAGGAAGAGGGGACTCCCTTGAAATTTCGAAAGGAACGAAAATGACTGTCTGATCCTCTGCTTAGATGTTTTATCCTGAGGTAGGAGATGACCCTTACCTCCAGTAATGTCAGAAATGATCTCTTTCAAGTCAGGCCCGAATAGGGTCTTACCCTTGAAAGGAATAGCCAAAAGCTTGGATTTAGAGGACGGCTTCGCGTGCTAAAATGGAAAATCCTGCATTCTTAGCCGCCAATTTGGCGATCTGGAAAGCGGTATCCGTAACAAAAGAATTCGCCAGCTTAAGGGCCTTTATTCTATCCATTATTTCCTCTAAAGAAGTCTCAGTCTTAAGAGACTCTTCTAAAGCATAAAACCAAAAGGCAGCCGCAGTTGTGACTGGTACAATGCAGGCCGTCTGTTGTAATAGAAACCCTTGATGAATAAATAGCTTTTTTAGAAGACCCTCCAACTTTTTTTCCATAGGGTCTTTGAAAGCACAACTGTCCTCAATAGGGATAGTCGTACGCTTAGCCAGGGTAGATATAGCACCCTTTACCTTAGGGACCGTTTGCCAAGAATCCCAAACGTCGTCGGCAATAGGGTAAATTTTCTTAAAAGGTAGGGGAAGGTGAAACGGAATACCCGGTCTTTCCCATTCCTGTGTAATAATTTCCGAAATTCTCTTAGGAACCGGAAAAACATCAGAATAAGAAGGGACCTCTAAATATTTTTCCATCTTACACAATTTCTCTGGTGGTACCACAATAGAGTCACAATCATCCAGAGTCAGCAAAACCTCCCACAACAGACGGAGGTGTTCAAGCTTAAATCTGAAGGACATTACGTCTGCATCTGTCTGGGGTAATGTACTTCCTGAATCAGACAATTCCCCTTCAGAAAGAGTCTCCCTACCTCCCATTTCAGAACCCTGGGAGTGTACTTCGGAGATCGCCATCAAAGAGTCAGAAGTCGCCTGGACCAACTGGTCCTCTCTTCTACTACGTTTGCCTTGCAACACTGGCAACTTAGACAAAACTTCTGTAAGAGTGGATGACATAACTGCCGCCATATCCTGTAGAGTAAATGAGGTGGACGCAGTTGATGGCGCCTGAGCGGGTGTTAAAGGCTGCGACGCTTGGGGAGAAATTTGCGGCATACCCCGAGTCTCATCAAGCTGAGAAGCATCCTTAGATATGCTAGCCTTAAAGAAAATTTGATCTTTAAATTGTAAAGCCCTCTCAGTACATGAGGGACAAAATGTAAGAGGGGGTTCCACTTTGGCAGCTAAACACATAGAACAAGTATGTTCCAGTAGGTCAGCCATGTTAAAAGAAAAAACAAAGTGCAATATTGGTCGTGGTATAGATAAAAATTAAATGAAAAAAATATGTGCCCCGCCATTAAAATTTAAACCGATACAAATTTTACTGCAAACGTGCAACAAGTAGAAATAGGAAGTTGTTATAACAGAACCTATTCACAACCCTAAGGTTATAATAGCCCCTTTTTATGTTATGACTAAAAATAACCCCTGCATCAAGCCACAGCTCTGCTGTGGCGCCTACCTCACAACCAAGGACCTCCGTGAACTGCTGCCTAAGTCCGCTTGCGATCTTGTATCAACTGAAACCAAGCAGACATAAGAAACACAGGAGTTCAGAAATACCCTTGTGACTGTCGGAAGCCGGAAAAGCAAGTGCGCGGCTAAGCGCGCAAACGTAAGTCCCGCCCTTCGTGGGCGTTATCAGAAAAAACCCATAGAAAACCGCATGGCACCATTTAAAAAACAAACTCTTGATTGAAGAATCTAAACTAACACCTCACTTTACCTCTTCCTACACTAACACAGGCAAAGAGAAAGACTGGAGTGGGAGGGAAGGGAGGAGCTATATATATATATATATATATATATATATATACAGCTCTGCTGTGGTGCTCTTTGCCTCCTCCTGCTGACCAGGAGGCGTAATCCCATAAGTAAGGATGAAATCCGTGGACTCGTCATATTTATATCAAATTTTACGAAAAAGCAGGCATGCTGTTTTCATCCCTCCACCTTCAAATAAATGGGAAACTCCTGGTTAAGGTGATGCAGTAACGTTTTTATGTTTCACTAGTACGCAGTATTGCAGGGGATGCGTTTCAATTCTAATTCTTTGTTGAGTAAAGCGATTTTCAATTCTCTCTAAACAGAAATATAACTTTAAAGGGATAGTCTAGGCCCAAAAAAAAAAAAAAAACGATTCAGATAGAGCATGAAACTTTAAACAATTTTCCAATTTACTTTTATCACCAATTTTGCTTTGTTACCTTGGTATTCTTAGTTGAAAGCTTAACCTAGGAGGTTCATATGCTAATTTCTTAGACCTTGAAGGCCACCTCTATTCAGAATGCATTTTAACAGTTTTTCACCACTAGAGGGTGTTAGTTCATGTACAGGTATACCCCGCTCATACAGCGGGTTAGGGACCAGAGCCCCGCTGTAAAGTGAAAACTGCCTTAAAGTGAAACAAGGCAGTTTTAGCTTTCTTTTCACTTGCCAGTGTGTTTAAAATCTTGAAAACATAAAACATATATTGGGGGTGCAATAGTGCTACATTTAGTTTAACACTCGCACAGCACAGTATTTAATTAGTATTTAATAAATACTGTACCTGTAAAATAGTGACAATTACTGTAGTAAAATGTGCCAGACTATAGCACTGAGACACAGATTGCACCGTAATAATGTAAACCGAGGGAACTGCGCATAACAAAATGATGTGAGTCACTTTTCTTGCAATCTCACGATAAGTACAACACTGTTTCAAAATCCTTGGAGGTTGAACTTCAGCTCCACAAAGCGCTGTATTAGCGAAGCGCTGTAAAGTGAAGTGCTGTAAAGTGAGGTATACCTGTATTTCATATAGATAACACTGTGCTCGTGCACGTGAAGTTATCTGGGAGCAGGCACTGATTGGCTAAACTGCAAGTCTGTCAAAAGAACTGAAATAAAAGGGCAGTTTGCAGAAGCTTAGATACAAGATAATCACAGAGGTAAAAAATATATTAATATAACTGTGTTGGTTATGCAAATCTGGGGAATGGGCAATAAAAGGGATTATCTATCTTTTAAAACAATAAAAATTCTGGTGTAGACTGTCCCTTTAAAGATACAGTAAAGTCAAAATTAAAGTTATATGGATTGGATAGAATATAAAATTTTAAACAACTTTCATAGTTACTTCTATCATTAATTTTACTTAGTTCTCTTGGTTTCCTTTGTTAAACAGTAACCCTATGTGAGAACAGGAGCATGCGCGTGTCCTTAAAGGAACAGTCTACTTCAGAATACTTATTTTTTTAAAAAGATAGATAATCTCTTTATTACCCAATTGCCCAGTTTTGCATAACCAAAAGGATTATATTAATAGTTTTTTCCTTGTATCTAAACCTCTGCAGACTGTCCCCTTTTTTCAGTTCTTTTGACAGACTTGCATTTTAGCCAGTCAGTGCCCACTCATAAACAACTCCACGAGCATGTGCACAATGTTATCTATATGGCACACATGAACCAACGCCCCCAGCTATGAAAAACTACCTAGGTTTAGCTTTCAACAAAGAATACCAAGATAGCAAAGTAAATTTGATGATAAAAGTAAATTGGAAAGTTGTTTAAAATCACATGCCCCATCATAAAAGTTTAATTTTGACTAGACTGTCCCTTTAACCCCTTAATGACCACAGCACTTTTCCATTTTCTGTCCGTTTGGGACCAGGACTATTTTTACATTTTTGCAGTGTTTGTGTTTAGCTGTAATATTCCTCTTACTCATTTACTGTACCCACATATATTATATACCGTTTTTCTCGCCATTAAATGGACTTTCTAAAGATACCATTTTTTTCATCATATCTTATAATTTACTAAAAAAAAAAAATGAAAAATATGAGGAAAAAATTACAAAAAAACACACTTTGCTATTTCCAAACCACTTTTTTTCAAAATTAGTGCTAGTTACATTGGAACACAGATATCTTTCAGGAATCCATGAATATCCCTTGACATGTATATATATTTTCTTAGAAGACATCCCAAAGTATTGATCTCGACCCATTTTGTTATATTTCATGCCACCATTTTACTGCCAAATGCGATCAAATAAAAAAAAATTGTTCACTTTTTCACAAACTTTAGGTTTCTCACAGAAATTATTTACAAACAACTTGTGCAATTATGGCATAAATGGTTGTAAATGCTTCTCTGTGATCCCCTTTGTTCAGAAATAGCAGACATATATGGCTTTGGCTTTGCTCTTTGGTAATTAGAAGGCTGCTAAATGCCACTGCGCACCACACGTGTATTATGCCCAGCAGTGAAGGGGTTAAATAGGGAGCATGAAGGGAGCTTCTAGGGTTAATTTTAGCTTTAGTGTAGTGTAGACGACCAGTGTTTTTCAACCAGTGTGCCGTGAGAGATCCTCAGGTGTGCCACGGCAGACTGAAAACAGTGTGACATATTTTTTAACTTTGCTTGTTTTTTACTCCCAGTGCAGGGGTAGTTTGTAGGAGGCATGGCATAACAGCACAATACATACAGTATGTGTGTATGTGTATGTATATATATATATATGCTGTATTAGGCTACAATGTGTGATTTTTTTTAAATTTTGGGATGGTGGTGTGCCACAGGATTTTTTAATGTAAAAAAGTGTGCCACGGCAAAAAAAAGGTTAAAAATCACTGTAGTAGACAACCTCAAGTATTGATCTAGGCCCATTTTGGTATACTTCATGCTACCATTTCACCGCCAAACAGCTAGTGCAATTATGGCACACATGGTTGTAAATGCTTCTCTGGGATCCCCTTTCTTCTTCTTCAGAAATAGAAGACATATATGGCTTTGGATTTGCTTTTTGGTAATTAGAAGGCCGCTAAATGCCGCTGCGCATCACAAGTGTATTATAGCTAGCAGTTAAGGGGTTAATTAGGTAGCTTGTAGGGAGCTTGCAGGGTTAATTTTAGCTTTAGTGTAGAGATCAGCCTCCCACCTGACACATAGCACCCCCTGATCCCTCCCTCCCCCACAATTGTCCCCGTCATCTTAAGTACTGGCAGAAAGTCTGCCAGTACTAAAATAAAAAGGTATCTGTTTTTTTTTATTTTATTAGCATATTTACATATGCTGATGTGTAGGATCCTTAGCCCCCCACCTCCCTGACCCCCCCCCCCCAAACAGCTCTCTAACCCTCTTCCTCTTTGGGGTGCCATCTTGGATACTGGCAGCAGTCTGCCAGTACCCAGTTTGCAGAAAAAAATGTTATTTTTTCCCCCGTTTATTTTTCTGTAGTGTAGCTTCCCCCCCACAGACCAACACAACACCCCCTGATTTAGTTTTTTTTTATTATTTTTTTAACATTCCCCCTACTGATCAATTTTATACTATATAAATTTTCTGTAGTGTAGCAGTTCCCACCCGCTCCCTCCCCTTGCATGCGTCCGTGCGCGTCCCCCGCGACCCCCGCCCACGATCTGGCCCCCCGCCACATCACTGGGCCCATCGATAGCAGCCACCCGCCTCCCACCCACCAACTATACCGGCCATCAATGTCCGGTGCAGAGAGGGCCACAAAGTGGCTCTCTCTGCATCGGATGGCCAACTGATGTTATTGCAGGATGCCTCGATATAGAGGCATCATTGCAATAACTGGAAAGAGACTGTAAGCGATCAGGATCGCTTCCACCGCTTTCCCAGACCGACGACGTACAGGGTACGTCCTCGGTCGTTAACTGTATTATTATTTTTTTGAGGACTTACCCTGCATGTCGTCGGTCATTAAGGGGTTACCCAACTGGCAGCAGTGTTTTCAACAATGTTAATAGCAATGTTATACAAAGTTACAAACACTCGTGACATATAATGTTACAGACCCTTTACAGCGGTAGAGTTTGTAACTATGTATAAAATTGCTTTAAACATTGTTGCAAACACTGCTGCCAGGTGGCTAAGGACACGTGAATGCTCCTGAGCTCACCTAGGATTACTCTTTAACAAAGGATACCAAGAGAACTAAGCAAAATTGATAATAGAAGTTGTTTAAAATTGCATGCTCTGGTCTGAATCATAAGTTTAATGTTACTGTCCCTTTAAGTAAAAGTTTTCTGGCCTTTAAATTTATTTACCAATATTTCACTCACACATACGTTATATAAAAACCCAATGGCTCCAGGGGTTTGTCGAACCCTGTACTGCAGTATAAGTAGCCTGCCTCTGGTTGCCACATGGGGAGATCAAAAACAAAGGAAGACCAGAGTAATGAAACTCACCACCAGCAGCTTGTGCATGCTGAAAAAGGAAGAGGAATTAGTACTTTTGGCACAACAATGTCCCTTTAAGAACCAAGAAAAACATATGACACGCACAAGACCCTGCTACTACTGTTTGTTACAATATTCTCATCACATTTCATAATATCTGGGAACAGAACTGAATCTCCAATGCAAACAACCCGAGGACTAACACGTAATGTTTTAATCTGAGCAGATACAGCAATGCAAATCCGATGTTTTTATCACACAAGGCTAGAAATAAACTGAACTTACCTTGTTAAACACTATTTAAACAAATAAAGATTTGTTAGGATTCCAATAAAATGGTATCACTTTATACAGCTTAAAAACTTTAAAAGGTACTGTAAAGTCAAAGAGCATATAATTTTAAAAACTTTCTTATTTACTTGCATCATCTCATTTGATATGCTCTCTTGGTATCTTGTTGAAACGCATATCTAGGTAGGCTCCCAGTAACTGCATTGCAGCTCCTTCAAAAAAAGGGATACCAAGGAGAATAAAGTAAATTGACAGAAGTAAATTGGAAGGTGTTTAAAAATTGTACACTCTATACCAATTATGAATGAAAAATTTGTCCTTGAAAACAGACCTGGACCAGTCTTGGGTTTCATGTCCTTTTAAAATTATCCCTGGAAATGTTGCTATTTAGTCATTATTGCTCAATGGAAAGAAGGAACAGAAAATTGAATAGATGCTAACATGTGGATTTATTAGTAGAATCTGCTCAGAACAATTTATTTTCCCGAGACTCTCTTAAAACACACACAAACACACACAGTGTGTGTGTGTGTGTGTATGTGTATATATAAAAAAAAAAAAATTTTTATTTATTACACAGACACAAACAGCTTTAATGTGGATATATAATACAAACTTATAAGAATAATAATTAATTATGCACTACAATTGCAGCAAATTAAACAAAGTAGTATAGTGGTAGACCAGAGGTGCAGTAGCATCAGATTATGACTGTCACCGTTAAAAAAAAAACAAAAAAAAAAAACGTGTAATAGGTTTGCCCCCCTATGGATAGCAACTAGATCTGAAAGAAACAATTCCAGTCTACCCTTGCGTATACAAGCATACAAAAAAAAATGTCACCCTTCCTTATATTTAGAAGTTTGTAACACACAGATCCATAGCCAGAGCACATTTATTAAATCATTAGTTGGCGGGGCAGTAGCCAAATGGCTTAGGTAGAACTAATCCATACCACACATCACTCTGATCCTTGGAGGATTGTTAAAGGGACAGTCTACACCAGAATTGTTATTGTTTTAAAAGATAGATAATCCCTTTATTACACAATCCCTAGTTTTGCATAACCAACACAGTTATAATAATATACTTTATCTCTGATTATCTTGTATCTAAGCCTCTGCAAACTGCCCCCTTATTTCAGTTCTTTTGACAGACTTATATTTTAGTGATCGCTCCCTGGAACTCCATGTGCGTGAGAACAGTGATTATATATATATATATATAAACACACATGAACTAACACCCTCTAGTGGTGAAAAATTGTCAAAATGCCCTGAGAGAAGAGGCGGCCTTCAAGGGCTTAGAAATTAGCATATGAACCTCCTAGGTTTAGCTTTCAACTAAGTATACCAAGAGAACAAAACAAAATTGGTGATAAAAGTAAGCCCTATCTGATTCATGAAAGTTTATTTTGGACTAGACTGTCCCTTTAAATTGGTACCTTCCCAGAAATCCAAACAGCACATATGTCTATTTCAAATGAATGTGGTATTTTGTTTATGATATGAAAAATCAAACAAGATAGGTTGGGGGGAGAAGCAACTGGCTATAAAATTTCAGAGAGTAACAATTTCTCTTTGAAACACACCTACCTCAATACTGCCGATTTTATTTTTCAACTGCATTAACTTACTTCACTAAATATACTGAATACAACAGAATACTGATGTGTGAGAGTACAGAAGTATTCAGTCACAATTCAAAGTCAGCTTTAAATGCAGTTGAAAACAGACATAACTGGCGTACCATAAAGTTCATGAAAATGTGATAAAAGTTAAAGGGCCATAATACTTAAATGCTAAATCACTTGAAACTGATGCAGTATAGCTATAAAAAGCTGAGCATCTTTATGTAAAAAATGAAGATATTTTACCTCACAATCTCCTCAGCTCAGCAAAGTTAGTTCTGTGTAAAAAGTTAAACTCAGCTGCAGGTAAAAAAAAATTTTTAAAAATGAAGAAATGAACAGCAGCCAATCAGCATCAGCAGTGCTGAAGTCATGAACTCTTTTACTGTGATCTCATGAGATTTCATTGTAAACTTCCTTAAGCTGAATAGGGAAATAACATGAGTGCACGAGGCTCCATCCTTCGGCTGTCCCGCAATAGACATACTAATTTGTTGCTTAGAAGTCCTTTACAATGGGATGTGGCTGCTGAGGAATTTTTGTGGTAAAATATCTTCTTTTTTTACATAGAGATGTTCAGGGGATATTTTCTAGTCCAGCTTTTACAGCTATGCTGCAGCACTTTCAAGTGTTTTAAACATTTGGGTACTATGGCCCTTTAAGGGCAATAAAAGGGACAGTATATTGTAAAATAGTTTTCCCTTAATGTGTTTCCAATTACTTTTTTTTACCAACTGCAGAGTATTAAATGTGATGAAAAATATGCTTTTTAAAGTTTAATCTGTATATTTTAAATAGTTTATTTTGTGTTTGGATGCCACAACCTAATAAAATGAGTTGAGCTTGTAGCTATAATCAGATCTCATTACTTTATCACATTTGTATACATATACATGCTTCGTTATCTTATCTTGTCCCTTCGGTTATCTTATCTATCTTCGTTATCTTATCTGTCCATAAACCAAAGAGCCAATACTTGGAGAGAACAATGGAAAAGAGAAAAATTTATGCTTACCGTGATAAATTTATTTCTTTTTTGACACAATGAGTCCACAGATCAATCTTAATTACAAAGTGGGATATTCACCTCCTGGTCAGCAGGAGGAAGCAAAGAGCACCACAGCAAAGCTGTTAAATAGCTCCTACCTTCCCTCCCACTCCAGTCATTCGACCAAAGATAGGAAGAGAAAGGAAAAGCCAAGGTGCAGAGGGTGTCTGAAGTTTACAATAACCCACAACCTGTCTAAAGAAACAGGACGGGCCATGGACTCATTGTGTCAAAAAAATAACAATTATCAGGTAGCATAAATTTTCTTTGCTCTTTAAGACACAATGAGTCACGGATCATCTTAATTACTAATGGGATTCAATACCCAAGCTAGAGTTACACAGATGATACGGGAGGGGACAAGACAGGGAACCTAAACGGAAGGCACCACTGCTTGAAGAACCTCTCTCTCCCTAAAGCGGCCTCAGCCCAGGCAAAAGTGTCAAACTTGTAAAACTTATAAAAAGTGTGAATTGAGGACCAAGTTGCAGCCTTGCAAATCTGTTCCACAAAAAGCTTCATGTATGAACGCACATGAGGAAGCAACACCCTCATGGAATGAGCCATAACCGTCTCTGGAGGCTGCAGTCTCATATACAAAACGTAAGATACTCTTCAGCCAAAAAGAAAGAGAAGTAGCCATAGCTTTCCTGTCCCTTGCTTTTTCCCTGAGAAAACCACAAACCAGGAAGACTGACGACAGTCCCTTAGTCACCTGCAGGTAAAAGCTAAAAAGCACGGATCACGTCCAAATTGAAACTTCAGAAGTCTTTCCAGTTCTGAGAAAAAAGGATTAGGACACAGAAAAGAACAACAATCTCCTAATTAATGTTCCGATCAGAAACAACCTTAGGAAGAAATCCTAATTAAATACGTAAAACTACCTTATCTGAATGGAAAAAAGATAAGGAGACTCATACTGAAATGCAGAGAGCTCTGACAACTCTCCGAGCAGAAGAAATCGCAACGAGAAATGAAAACTTTTCAAGATAACAACACAATATCTAAAGTAAAGAAGTAGGCTCAAACAGAGCGCCCGTTGAAGAACTCTGAAAACTAATTCAGACTCCATGGAGGAGTAACTGGTATGAACACCGGCCTGATCCTGACTGAGGCCTGACAAAAAGAATGTACATCCGGGACATCTACCAGACGTTTGTGAAACAAAATAGAGAAAGACAGTGTTTACACGTTAGGGAACCTGACGATAAACCTTCCTCCAAAACCTCTTGGAGAAAAGACAAAATGCTAGGAATCCTATCTACTCCATGAGTAGCCCATAGATTCACACCAATAGAAATATCTACCCATATCTTATTGATACATTTTTCTAGTGACAGGTTTATGAGCCTGAAACATGGTGTTCAATGAAGAAGAAAAAAAAAACGCTTGGATAAATTAAGCGTCCAATATCCAAGGAGTCTTCAGAGAAACTAGATTTGTGAGGAAGGGCCCTTGAATTAGAAGGTTCTTCCTTACGGAAGTCTCTCAAGGGTGGCAAAGATGACATGGCCACCAGATCTGCATACCAAACCCTTGCAAGGCTAAGCCGTGGCTATGAAACTCAATGATGCCCTCTCCTGTGTGATCCGAGCAAGAAAAGTAAATGGGGGAAAAAGCTGGAGAACAGTACCGGTTGAAGTTCCCACTCCCCCGGATGAAGGACTGCCTGCTCAGGAAATCTGTCTCCCAGTTGTCCACCCCTGGGATGTGGATCGCCAACAGGCAGCAAGAATGGACCTCCACCCACTGAAGTATTTTGGAGACCTCTGTCATCGCTAAGGAACTCCTCGTTCCTTCCTGATGATTGATGTAAACCACTGACGTAATTTGTCTGACTGGAACCTGATAAACTGGACCGAAGCAAACTGAGGCCAGGCCAGGTGAACATTGTAGATTGCTCTCAGCTCCAGAAAATTTACAGGAAGAACAGACTCTGGCTGAGTCCAAACCCCCTGAGCCCTTAAGGAGCCCCAGACCCCATCCTAGAAGGCTGGCGTCTGTTGTCACAATCACCCAAGATGGTCTGCGAAAGCAGGTTCCCTGAGAGAAATGATCCAGAGACAACCACCATTGAAGAGAATCCCTTGTCTCCTGTTCTAGAAGCATTTGAGGAGACAAATCTGAATAAATCCAATCCAATGCCCGAGCATGCTTAACTGCAAGAGGTCTGAGATGAACCGAATAACGGGATGATGTCCTGCCGTTCACCATCAGTCCGATTAACTCCATGCCACTGAGCCACTTGATTGCTGAGGAGAGGACTGAAGAGCTAGACAAGTATCGAAGATCTTTGACTTCCCTGACTTCTGTCAGAAAAATCTTCAGTGATAGAGAACCTAATATGGTTACCATAAAAGTTACCCTTGTACTCAGGACTAAGGAACTTTTTCCTAAATTCATCATCCATCCGAAATCGCAGGAAGGATAACAACATTTCCGTGTGGGATCTTGCTTGGTGAAAAAAATGGCGCCTGGACTAGGATGTCGTCCAGATAGGGTGCCACTGCAACACCCCGTAACCGAAGCACCTCCAACAGGGAACCAGAACCTTAGAGAAAAATCTGGGAGCTATGGCAAGACCGAAGGGCAGAACCACGAATTGGAAGCCTTTGTCTAGAAAGGCAAACGCTAGAAACTTGTGATGATCCCTATGAATGGGAACATGCAAGTACGCATCCTTCAAAACCACAGTTGTCATAAATTGTGGACCAAAAGGAGAATGGAACGAATAGTTCCCATCTTGAAGGACCTCATTTGTTTAGACTCTTGAAGATTCCCTCCTTGATTGGGAACCACGAACATAATGGAATAAAATCCCAGATCCCGTTCCTGAATCGTAACAGGAATTATCACTCCCAGGTCGGAGAGGTCTCTTACACAGAGCAAGAACACCTCTCTTTTTGTCTGGTCTACAGATAATCTTGAAAGCAGAAACCTGCCTCTGGGAGGAAAACTTTTGAACTCTAACCTGCATCCCTGGGACCTATTTTCTATTGCCCAAGGAACCTGAACATCTCAAACCCAAGCCTGAGCCAAGACGAAAAGTCTGCCCCCTACTAGATCCGGTCCCGGATCAGGGGTATGTCCTTCATGCTGTCTTCGATTCAACAGTAGGCTATTTTTTTTTTATTGAAATTCTTTAAATTTCAAACGAGATTACTTTTGTCAAGCCAAGTCCCAACAAGGTCTTCCCCTCGTAAAGAAACGCTAAAAAGCTTAGACTGTGAGCGTACATCCAGTAGAACAAGACTCTAACCTACAAGGCCCTATGAGTTGGAACCAAGAAAACTATGTTGCCAGTTTGATAACTTGAAGCGGAAAAATTTGAAATCAAAGAATAAGCCAATTTGAAAGCTTTTCACCCTAACCTGTATTTTATCCAGGGGAGTTCCTAACTTAGTAGTATCAGACAACGTATCAAACCAATATTCCGTCACACTAGTGACTGTAGCAAAGGTACACAGCTGGTTGCCATTGTAAGCCCTGGTGTACATCCTAATTTTTGTCCATAGGGCCTTTGAAAAACCCCACTATCCTCTAAGGGTATAGTAGTTCTCTTAGCTAAGCTGGAAACTATTCCTTCCACCCTAGGGAATGATTGCCCAGCCTCCATAGCTGAGTAGGCTATGGGAAACATCTCTTTAAATATAGGGAATGCGGTTAATAGCTGCAGATGGTTTCAAACTGCAAACCTTCCGCTAGCTAGACAGCTAAGCTAACCATCAGGATACTACAGCTGGCTGTTTCCATTCCTTATAACTTGCTGGACGCACTAGGATCGATTACACCGGTAATGTCGGAGTCGCCCAGGGTAGCTAAAATCTCCTAAAGTAACAAATGGAGGTGTTCAAGCTAAAAACAAAGAAAAAACAACCTCAGGATCAAATAAAATAATGTTCCATCTGAGTTTGAGAATTCACTCTCAGACAATCCTGAAGTATCTCCCTTTTTCAGGTAACACGGAAGAACCATTCGCAATAGTAACTACTGAATTAATTAATTTTCTATTCTAAGTGATTGAAAGTAATTCCTCTAGTAATGTTTTCTACCACGTGGGAAAAAAAACATAATGCATGAATGCAGAGCAACTCCGGGTGGAGTGTGAAAGGAAGCACAGGGCACAGCATGTGGCCATAAAGTTTAGAGGGACACTATAGTAGAAGTTTGTGGCATAGACTGACCATTGTCAACAGACTCCTAGACAGCATTCGCCTTAGAAGGAGTAGGTTCAGAAAAAAAAAAAAAAATTTAATAAAAAAATTGACACAAAAAAACGTTACTGTCTATTTAAATTTGAAAAAAGTACTTTATTTTTTGTGTGCTCTAGATCCATCCTAAGACGAAAAGGATGAATTAAACCAATAAACATATTAAATTTTGTAATAAAAGTTAACCATAAAAAAAAAGTTACTGCCTCATTAAAACTTAAAAAGAAACTTTATGTTTTTTAAGAGCACCAAAAGGAAAAGATAGTGCATAACTATATCAGAACCTATCTACACCTCAGCCTAACCACTGCTGAGGTGTCCATCTGTCTGTGAAATCAGATAAAACCCCAAACTTTATTTATAAAAAGTTAAAAGTAATAAATATATAATCCGGAACGCAGCAGTGGTGCTGTCCGGTCCCACATGAGGAACAACAGAAAGTACTGTGCTACCAAGCTTCCTTTCCGATATCGGAAGGAAAATAGTAGGTGCGCCATCCAAACCAGCGCCAAACATAGCTCCGCCCCCGTGGGCGTGATACCAGAAACTCTCTCTAGCTTGAAAACATGGTATCACACACTGTATAACGTTCAGCCCTGCATCCTCAGTAGAAACCCGAGAAGCTGCTGGGAACTGTTTGGGTGTACTGGAAGTACAATGTAATCAGACCCTTTACTAGTCAACACAGACTTAGCCGTCTAACACTGGCAATGTACCTAAAACAGTAGCGTGTGCTCAAACCAAGCTCCGCCCACCATGGGCGTTACTGCTATCGATCTCCCGGTCGCCATTGTCATATTAAGTTAAAAATAGCTACCAGAGAAACTTAGGATCTATAAAGAACGTGAGTGAAAATAGTACTAAGGCTGACAGGGTAGCATCTTAGTTCAAAGACAAACCGATTGGGATGTAAACAACTGAACCAGCCACAAAACACTTTACCCTCCTGAGTTCTCTATACTCAGTTATAGATACAAGCCCTTAGCCAGTGCCTGTATACTAATTGGCTGTCACAGGGTCCTCCTTCTTGACAGAATGAAGCTATTGTCCCCTGAAATATAATAAAGTGCTTCCACTCCTCTGAGATCTTCCCAGACCCCAGAATAAAAAGTTAACTACTTACCTTGAACTCTGCTGCCCGACAGCGAGGGCTGCGTCTAGCAGGTTTAGGAGGTCCTCTCCCTCCCATAGCCCTGTGGAAAAAGGATGAAGCCTGAGTAATCTTGCTTAGGCTATCAGGATTAGGGCAGCATAAATATATGGGGGGCGCAGTGAGAATTATGTCCCACCAGTTCCCATTGCTCTAAAGCCACCAAAAGTGCTACTGAAGAGACTGATATGGACTACAGCTACACCCCAGGGAAAAGAAGCACTCTCTGGCACTACTTTAAAAATAATAAACTCTTGATTGAAGAATATATACCAACACTTCAATTTACCTCTTCCTATGACTATCGTAGGCAAAGAGAATGACTGGGGTGGGAGGGAAGGGAGGAGCTATTTAACAGCTCTGCTGTGGTGCTCTTTGCCTCCTCCTGCTGACCAGGAGGTGAATATCCCATTAGTAATAGAGATGATCCATGGACTCATCGTGTCTTAAAAAAGAAATTAACATTTTATTACCTTATCTTCTCTATACCCCACTGGAAGTGTAATTTCTTCTGGTGGCTGTGTTTACACAGTTTATCTATAGTTTGGACCAAAAGGCCAGAAAGTTTCAAAATAGGTGGGGATACCACCGGCCAAATCAACTATTTCAAATGCCAATATAAGGATAAAGGAAGTACTTGTGAACATTTTAATATACTTCAGCAGGTAAAGTGGATTATTGGGAACAAATTAAAAGGGTGAGAACATTTTTGAGTAAACTGCCCCTTTAAGTTAAAAGGAGCATTGTAATAATTTTAGCATTTGTTCTACCTAAAAAAGCTTTAAAATAATTACACATACATAGACACACAAGCAACATTTTCTCCCACTCCAGGTCTCAGAGTTATAATTCTTTTATAAAAAATAAACTGCCTATAACTAACCCTAAACCAGATAAAGACCCCTCATCCTGCACTAATTACAGACCCATCTCGTTAATTAACGTAGATATTAAAATATACTGAAAGATCCTAACGAACAGGATATTGAGGTTACTCCCCGATATCATTGACCCCGACCAAGTAGGTTTTATCCCTAGCAGGGAGGGCCCGGATAATACTAGAAGGCTGCTGAACATCTAAATGATTGAATAAGCTCTTATCATCTCGTTCGCTGCCGAGAAGGCGTTTGATCAGGTTAGGTGGGACTACTTGTGGAGGGTCTTAGAAACATTCCAATTTCCAGAACACACTGGCTGTTAAAGCACTATACTCCTCACCTACAGCCTTCATTCGAGGCCTGGGATTTACATCCCCACTTTTTCCCCCCATGTCCAATGTACCTAGCAGGGCTGTCCCCCTTACTATTTGCTTTAGTGATAGAGCCACTAGCAGCACAAATCAGGAATGATATGACATTGAGGGACTCACATTGCACAAAAGGTTGCGTTATTTGCAGACAATATCACAATATTTTCTACTAAACCAAACAGACGATTCCTAAATTACTTGAAATTCTAGAGAGACGTTTTAACAACCTCTCTTATCACAAACTAAATCATAGCAAAACTGAGATACTCACTAGAGGGCTCTCGGCAGACCTACCTAAATACCTTCAGGATAAATATAACTTTATAGTCAAAGACACCCATATTACACACTTAGGGATTAAAGGGACAGTCTAGGCCAAAATAAACTTTCATGATTCAGATAGAGCATGTAATTTTAAACAATTTTCCAATTTACTTTTATCACCAATTTTGCTTTGTTCTCTTGGTATTCTTAGTTGAAAGCTTAACCTAGGAGGTTCATATGCTAATTTCTTAGACCTTGAAGCCCACCTCTTTCAGATTGCATTTTAACAGCTTTTCACCACTAGAGGATGTTAGTTCACATATTTCATATAGATAACACTGTGCTCGTGCACGTGAAGTAATCTGGGAGCAGGCACTGATTGCCTAGACTGCAAGTCCTGTCCACAAGAACTGAAAAAAGGGGCAGTTTGCAGAGGCTTACATACAAGAATTAACAGAGGTTAAAAGTATATTATTATAACTGTGTTGGTTATGCAAAACTGGGAAATGGGTAATAAAGGGGGATAATCTATCTTTTAAACAATAACAATTCTGGTGTAGACTGTCCCTTTAAGCATCACAGAATGATGTTTCACCAAATTATAAATTGCAAAATATTGCCCCTTGATTTCGGGAATTAGGACCCTCACGCAAAAATGGCATTCTAACTATCTCCTGGCTAGGGCGCATCTGACCTTTTTGAAATATCTGGGCCGACTGGAAAGCTATGTTTAACACACTTTGGCTCTCTAATCTAAAACATAAAGAGGCTTTCCTCATCCCTTGCCTGACTCTTCCCACTCTCACCGTACCCCACTCATGATAAATTTATCCTCCTCACAAACCTATGCCGCATTTTCCCTGTAAGCAAATACTTACCTTTACCAGTCTTTCCCTATCCCCAACCCAACTAACCTTCCTACTGACATGGAATGTTTCAACTCACCGAACCAAGGTTTTAGGGGATATAAGCCCCTCTCCTATAAACATTAAACTGCTAATTATAGATAAACAAAATAGTGCCTTAAATTTATTGGTCAAAATTACACATAAATATATAAGAACGAGTTTAAAAAAGTCAGTTTAAACCTAACTATAGCAAAAAATACCTATCTACCAATGGCCATTGGGGAAAAAGCAACATCCATGGATAGGGCTCAATTAGTAAATTAGAGCATTGTAATAAACGTGATGAAGTGTTTATACAATGATCCTGAAGTATGAAAGATGGCCCATAAGTCCACGTAAAAGTAAATAAGTACCAACACTTAAACTCCAAGAACGCAGTCAATATTTAGGGAATGTTAGTAAAAAGCAGCAGCAGTTCATGCAAACAGATATATGCCATGCAGGATAGATGTGAAGCAGTGAACAATGTAACCATCAAGCAATTCAATTAGTAGAGACACAGCCGTGTAATGCTCCAAGTATTTGAATGCTCCCAGAGAATGCTGGGTGTAATTGGTTTTGCTACAGGGTACTGTACCTACTGAATCCAGAACCCTCAGCTGGCCTAGCTGAGGTCGGTAGAACGTAGTTTTGCATTACAGACCTCACTGGCCAGCTGAGGGTCCTGGATTCCTCTGACCGTTGGGGAGTTTATGCACATACTCCACTTTGTTATCTCCGTTTGAACGACAAGGGATAGCAGTTATTTAAACAGCATCCAATTGCAGTACACAGGGGAAGCAGCATTCCAGCACTTTACCAAGTCCGATTTGACATACATCAGTACACACGGATGTTACTTCTTGATGAAGCCGGGTGAGATTAGTCCATATTACTTGTCTGCACTAACGGGTCCCTTAGGGCGTGGACCAACCCCTAAGTAGGTAGTACCCTGTAACAAGTACACCCAGCAATCTCTGGAGCATTCAAATACTTGGAAACATTACACGGCTGTGTCTCTAATAATTGAATTGCTTGATGGTTACATTGTCTCACTGCTTAACATCTATCCTGCATGGCATCCGTTTGCATGAACTGCTGCTGCTGCTTTTTACTAACATTCCCTAAATATTGACTGCGTTCTTGGAGTTTAAGTGTGGTACTTATTTTACATGGACTTATGGGGCCATCATTCCATACTTTAGGATCATTGTAATAACGCTTCATTACGATGCTCTAATTTACTAATTGAGCCCTATCCATGGATGTTGCTTTTTACCCAAAAGGCCATTGGTAGATAGGGGTATTTTTTGCTATAGTTAGGTTTAACTGACTTTTTAAACTCCTTCTTATATATTTATATTTTATGTGTAATTTTGACCAATAAATTTAAGGCACTACTTTGTATATCTATGATTAAGCAGTTTAATGTTTATAGGAGAGGAAGCTTATATCCCCTAGACCAATAGGTTCTACATCCAGCCTTGAGGACTTTATTCTATTAATTTTTCTGACATGATTATGCTGCACAGGGCATACCTGTCTTTCTTTCTTCTGTCCCCTCTTGAATTTTGTGTTGTATATATACCATACATAAACATACATCATACACACACATACATATAAACACAAACTAACTTTTTGGGCCAGCTCCTAGTTTTTTAATGAATTTGTCGAGCATGGTTTTTAATCCAGTTGAAAATAGACTGGAGCACCAAATTTGATAAAAGTTAAAATGCATTGTAAGTAATTTTAGCTTTTGTCCCACCTAAAAGTTGTAAAATAATAACCCAGCTGTTCCTGTCCCAAATCAACTTATTTTGTCAGTAAAGTAAAATGCTAGTTTATGTTCATTACACCTATAGTTGTTCCTATCAGCATACATAGTACTTCCACACATCATTCAAAGCAAAAACATTCGTTACTCCTAAAAACCTGCTAATCCTTCATATGCATGAACAGGCATTCTGTAATGAAAGACATTTCTAGCACTGCTGATGCAATAACTGTATACAAAGCATCTATTGATAGATTGTGACTGCATTGTACACTAACAGCATAACACATATCAGACATTTATGGCATTTGCTCATTTCTTTGCTTAAATGGGTTGCTGCTATCAGATACAGATTGATTGTCAGCCTAAATATTTAACAGAAGTTATCGAACACAGAAAGCCCCAATATTCCTATGGAAAATCACTGGAGGGTTATTGTTAACTAAACATCTACACTAATAAGAAAAGTTTCACCATTAAAAAAATATGTAGGGGCAGAAATAAAAAAATCCCAGTTTACAAGTGTATTCATTTAAATATAAGCTTAGAAGCACCCCTCAGCTAGAACTAGGGAATAGTACCGATATTGTGTTTTCAGGGGCCGATACCGATTCAGATTATTGAACGCCTTTCAGGCAGATAACCGATAACATGGGCCGATATTCTGTACATTTAAAGTTTTGAAAAATCAACACAATTTCTACACAAATCTGGTATAAACTGAACATGCTATTAAAATTTTAAACATTAAAAGTAAACTGGGAAAAATAAAGTGATTGAGAATTAAAGGGCCACTAAACCCAAAATCTTTCTTTCATGATTCAGATAGAGAATACAAATTTCAAACAACATTACAATTTACTTCTATTATTATTTTGCTTCATTTTTTAGATATCCTTAGTTGAAGACAAAGCAATGCACATTGGTTGAGCCAATCACACGAGGCTTCTATGTGCAGCAACCAATCAGCAGCTACTGAGCATATCTAGATATGCTTTTCAGCAAAGAATATCAAGAGAATAAAACAAATTAGATTAATATTAGGTAAATTAGAAAGATGTTTAAAATTGCATTTTCTTTCTAAATCATGAAAGAAAACATTTGGGTTTCATGTCCCTTTAACTTATTAAATTGCTTCCCGAAACATAGAAAAATAGCATAAATCCCTTTAAAACTGCACACTGATACAAAATTACATTTAAGTCACTACTGCAAAGCTAGACACTACACGATTTCCCCAGCCCAGAGACAGAACTTTTCTTCACTTTCTGCGATGAGAATTTTTTTATTGAAAAATTTTCTGCAGGTCATTTTTAAATAAAATAGTTAATTTGTTGGTTACACTAAAGGACAAGATCAATTGCAATGTGTTGGTTAACTGGAGAATAAAGCAATATTTAAAGTTGTATAATCTAGTGCAGTAGTTAAAATTTGCATTGCAAATTAGCTACAGACAAAAAAAGTAATTGTAAAATGTCTCTTGCATTAATTTGTTTCCTTTTCTCTTAGTCTAACATAGAAATGTAGTAATAAAAAAATTGCATTGCTCATACAAACATCATACAGTCAGAGAAAAACAGCTTTGCAGACTGTGAAAAGCTAGGAAACGAGCTTGCAAAAATCTCAGAGCCAGACAACAATCAATGCACTACTGCATATTTGACTGCTGTCTTCAAACAGCACTTTGCTCTGGGTGCACTGTGTTAAGGAAAACTTATACAATGCAGCCAGAGAACAGTTCTGTTTAAAAAGAACAGCCTAATGTGGAGCTGAACTGAAAAGTTAAAGTGCTAACAGTTCCTGTTCTTTCTGCAGACATGTTGCATTTTCTGCGATGACATCTCAGATCACTCTATGTTCTGCCTTGGGGTTCCCCAGTACTCCCAGTTAAGTAGAAAAACATTGTGCAGAAAGCATAACATTTCAGCATGTTCTCCTGTTAAACAGTTTCTGTTTTTTTCATATATTGCTGCCACTTTACTAAAAACACACTCACTTGGTACACTTCAGATAAGGGTTAAAAGTAAAAAATATATATATATATATATATATATATATATATATATATATATATATATATATATATATATATATATATATATATATATATATATATATATATATATATATATATATATATATATATATATATATATATATATATATATATCTCCCTCAGTTTACCCGGGGTTAGGTTCCAGAAGGAATGGTTGTAAATCGAAACCCAGTTTATAATGTAAGTCAATGGGAAGTGAGGGAGATAGCTTCCAGGGGCCCCTCTCAAAATTGTCATAAGTAACACCTAATACATTTATTTTTAAAGCTTTGAAATGAAGACTTTAAATGCTAAACAGCATTATAAACCTAAATAAAATAATCACACAACACAGAATATATAATTAATCTAATTAAATGAACAAAAAACATTTGCTAAACAGCATTATAAACCTAATAACATCACCCACACCAACACAGACTTCACTTGCATTTTTCTGCAAACAGTTCTTTCTATGCATTCCAATCTGGACTGATTTATAGACATGAAGATCTTGTTCCTTTGAAATCTGCTCGATAGCTCTGGTCTGGTTAAACTGATTAATTTCAGCTTGCTTTGACTTTGCTGCAAAACAAGCGGACAGCTCCACCTACTGGCTATTTAATAAATGCACTGCTTCTCAATGCTTTTCAATAGCAGTCACATGACTGGAAAAAAAGGTTGTTATTCTGAAACGGTGTAAATTGAACCGTTGTAAAACGAGGGCCACATATATATATATATATATATATATATATATATATATATAATATATATATATATATATATATATATATATATATATATATATATATATAGCCACTTAGAGAAAGAAAGGACATGCTGGAATATCAGTGCTAGATTTATTTATTAGCTTTAATTTTTAATATGCTCATGTATTTACTGGATTGCAAATACCTTCCCTGGTACTGAGGAGTGGACTATAAGTTTCTTATGTCACTTATGGGCGGTTTTATACAAGTGTAACAGCGCCACCTAATGGTCAGAGCATTGTTATCCACTGCTAGAAAATATTAATTACTAATCTCCCTATACTGCATAGCATTCTACTCAAGGTTTGATGTTGTGGACATTTAATTAATGTGCCTGAACTATCATTTTTTTAAATGTTGTTTTCTATGCCCATGAAAGGGGAAAATAAAATATTTAAATATCGTCAAATATAGCAGCTTTAGTGAAATGTTTTGCAAATGTGTAAAATGTATCAGAATGCAACAAATAATGTTCTTTTTGTGACAGCAATTAGCAAGCAGATTGATTTTATGAATTGCTGACCCCTATGAGCAAATCAAAAGTAATTTAGCTGTATGTACATCAGGGAAACTATGTAGCTTTAAGTGCCACTTAAAGATCACATTTTCCATTTAAAAAAATCATATATGTTTTTTTATGCAAGTCCATCTACAGTAGGGTTGCCACCTCAGCCATGTTTTCCTGGACACTTATGAGTTATACATGCTGCAGTGTATGCAGAGGGGAACTTGAATAGTGCTGTTCAGTGTCACTATATTTGTGCTTTCCAGGGTTGAAATTCATGTTTCTACCTGCACACCCTGCAGCATGTGTAACTCATAAGTGTCCAGGAAAACATGGCTGAGGTGGCAACCCTAATCTACAGGCCTGCCATTGGGTATGGTAGTTGGTAACTGAGCTCCCAGGAACACCTGGGCTTGGACTATTTATCAGTGCTATTTATTATTAGATGCTATGTCCAGCTTATATGTGTTATAGATGATTTGTGTGATGTGTGACACTTAAAACTTCATAGTTTCCCTGAAGTACACAGAGCTAAATTTCTTTTGATTTGCTCCATATCGGTGAGTTTCTGGCCGCTCCGATATTTCGGTCTATTCCTAGCTAGAACTGTGATATTGTTTAGTAGTTCAGTGTAGGAGTTGCAGCAGCAGTGTGCATGCAACCCATGGTACTTAACCCCTTCACTGCTGAACTATTTTACATCCTGTGTTAACAGCTGTTTGGCCGTCATGTTTACACCTAAAATTTCAAATTTTTACTGGAGATATACATGCAAATTATACCTTTTTTGCTTTCTTTTTTCACCGGACAAAACATTTTCAGAAAATTAGCCACCAATCAGCAAGCGTTACCCAGGTGCTAAATCAAAAATGAGCCGGCCTCCTAAGCTTAAATTCTTGCTTTTCAAATAAAGATCCAAGAGAATGAAGAAAATTTTATAATATGAGTAAATAAGAAAGTTGCTTAAAATTGCATACTCAATCTGAATCATGAAAAGAAAAATTTTGGGTTTAGTATCCCTTTAAATAGTAGCAGGATAACTCAAACTTTCCTAAAAATTTCAAAACATGTGTTATGGTCCCATTTTAGCACCAATTTACCTTCCCAAAATAACAACAACATTCAGGAGGATTTAGAGTCTCTCTCTCTATATATATATATATTATGGGTAAAGTCAGATATTGGGTAATCCTAGGATTACCCGGGAAAAATAGGACATTAACCAAGCGGCTGTGGGTAAAGCCCGATGTGACATCATTAAACCCCTCAGAGTGATCGAGTCACTGCATCAAATCATATATACAAATGCACTGTAAATTCCCCCCATCTTCACTATATATTTTGCCTCCGCCTGGGGGTTTCAAGGGGGTGAAGCCTCCCTGAGTCCCTTGTAAACCTCATTCCCCAAGGTTCACTTGGGGTGGATGCCAGAGGATCGACGGGGCGCCCCCCTTCAACCCCCCAGGTGGAGGGAAAAAAAATATAGTGAAGCTGGGGAAGAATTACAGCACATCAGGCTTTACCCACAGCCGTTTGGGTAATGTCCGTTTTACCCTGGGTAATCCTAGGATTATGCAAATAATAACCACCATGGCAGCCCGATTCCCTTGGAGAGGAAGACAGGAATGAGCCTGTTTGCTGTGGGAGGTGGAAGGCAAAAAGCCTGCCTGCTATTGGTGGGGGGTTCCAATGGTGGGGCAACAAGCCCGGTTCCCGAGGGTGGGGGGGCAACAAGCCCAGTTCCCATGGGTGTAGAGGAGTGGAAAAGTTACACTAGCATGTGCTCACTGTGCCCAACGGTACAGTTTCAAAATTACCATTGCTGGAGATTTGCTTGTATTGAAAAACTGATTTTATGCTAACTTATGTTTCTAATCCAGGCTAATGGAGCACCAATGATGCAACTTCAATTGTATTGAAATGATAGGGTTTATTATCTTTGTGCGATATACTGCTTGTATGCATTTTACTGCTTATTAGTATTCATATTATTTGATGTGATTGTTGAGTGTTTTGCTATTAATGTGAAATGAGAATGCCGTTTAAATTTCTAGCAGGAAGATAATAAATATAATTTATATAGGTTTCTGCTTTATATATGCTTTTCCTTTTTGCATTAAGAAAATGTATTTTACTTTTTTTTTTATTCTGTAGTCTTCTCTTATCCAGAGCATCTGTAATAAGGAGTTAAATCACTGAAGTGACACACACAGTTATTAACCTTTGCATTATTTATATCATATGGTTTCTCAAATAACTTTTTGTCTCCTAGATTTGGAACCAATTTATCAAGCCATATGTTAAACATATAGTGCTTAAAGCATGATTGGAAATTTTATAACAGAAGAAAAATTTAAAGTATAAATTGTACAAACTGTCTGAATTATGAAAGCGTAAAGGGACATTAAACTGCTGGTCCACAACTACAATAAAATGGTTCACTATCTCTATGCTAATTTGTCTTTACTCCTGTGCCGGGGTTCTGTGAAGGGACCGAACAATGTAAAAACCAGCGAACCATGTCACTTCCTGTGACGTTTCATCAGCTGTTGCTCTCAGTTTGAGCCTAATACGCATGCGTGGCAGATTCTTCACATTCCTGGAGCGCATACGTAACGGTAAAACTCTTTACAAATTGTGAAATTCTAAAACATTGTATAGCGCATGCGTGGGCTTTTTCTATCATAAATGGGGGTGTTTTATAAATATTTATTTATATATAACTTAAAAAACATACAAACATCTAAAGCACTTGACTTTATTTTAAAAAACAGTCCTTCTTAAAATCTTTAAAAATAAAACAATCTAAAATCTAAAAAGTCCCTCATGGATCCATGTTAACAGTCTAGTAATTCTTCCAACCTTTCATTGGAGTCAATATATTGTTAACACTAATAACTGCTTGTTAAATTTCTGACGGTTTAGAAAACTCCCTTAAGCAAAGCACTGAGTTGGATAACTTTGATATCCAAGTAGTGCTTTCCACGTTTTAAGTGGGGAGCAACGAAAAATAGCTTTCAATGTCTCCTATTATCAGTATCAGTCCGGTGGTTGTGTGGCAGTTAAAATACAAATCAACAGTAGTGTAAAAATAAACAGTAGTGTAAAAAATAAATGGATAGACGTTATTAAATACTGGTGTTCAGTGATGCAAAAATATATATATTGTGTGACAATTTCAAAATTAAACTAAATGTTAGAGGTGACTTCCTAAAATTAATATGAAATTCTTTCAAAAATCGTGCTAAATATTCCTTTCAAAAACCGTGAAAAAGAAAACAAAGTATAATCCTCAGGTGAAAAAATATATATAAATACACTTGTGAGAAATAGTCAAATGAATAATCTTCAATTCAGTGCTAATTCCAAAATTGTATAAAAAAACTATATAAAAAATGTAAAAAAATAATAGTAAAAATGGTCCATGAAAATAAGTGATGTTATGTAAAAGTCAGAAACCTTGCTTGCAAAAAAAAAAATGTCCTCACAATCCTATGTGTGCGAGATTCCTTCAGGCAGCCCTGGTCCCTTTGCCCTCAAGTGTATGGTCCCTCAGCCTTTTCAAGCCTTTCCCCTCTCCTTGCTAGCTCGCGGTCCCTCTGCCGAAAAAGTATATCATAGTGTAGATTGCTACAGATATGTGGAAAATATGAAATAACACTTACCAGCCAACGCGTTTCGGTCCAAAATGACCTTTCTCAAGACCTTGAGAAGGTCATTTTGGACCGAAACGCGTTGGCTGGTAAGTGTTATTTCATATTTTCCACATATCTGTAGCAATCTACACTATTATATACTTTTTCGGCAGAGGGACCGCGAGCTAGCAAGGAGAGGAAAGGCTTGAAAAGGCTGAGGGACCATACACTTGAGGGCAAAGGGACCCAGGGCTGCCTGAAGAATCTCGCACACATAGGATTGTGAGGACATTTTTTTTTGCAAGCAAGGTTTCTGACTTTTACATAACATCACTTATTTTCATGGACCATTTTTTACTATTATTTTTTACATTTTTTATATAGTTTTTTATACAATTTTGGAATTAGCACTGAATTGAAGATTATTCATTTGACTATTTCTCACAAGTGTATTTATATATATTTTTTCACCTGAGGATTATACTTTGTTTTCTTTTTCACGGTTTTTGAAAGGAATAATTTAGCACGATTTTTGAAAGAATTTCATATTAATTTTAGGAAGTCACCTCTAACATTAGTTTAATTTTGAAATTGTCACACAATATATATATTTTTTGCATCACTGAACACCAGTATTTAATAACGTCTATCATTTATTTTTTACACTACTGTTTTATTTTTACACTACTGTTGATTTGTATTTTAACTGCCACACAACCACCGGACTGATACTGATAATAGGAGACATTGAAAGCTATTTTTCGTTGCTCCCACTTAAAACGTGGAAAGCACTACTTGGGATATCAAAGTTATCCCAACTCAGTGCTTTGCTTAAGGGAGTTTTCTAAACCGTCAGAAATTTAACAAGCAGTTATTAGTGTTAACAATATATTGACTCCAATGAAAGGTTGGAAGAATTACTAGACTGTTAACATGGATCCATGAGGGACTTTTAGATTTTAGATTGTTTTATTTTAAAGATTTTAAGAAGGACTGTTTTTTAAAATAAACCATTATACCAATTTTAGCTACCAATATTGTTTAAATACAAGATTGAACCAAAAACATATATGCACACGGTTGGAATTTTCACTGGTTATTATTGTTTTTTATTTATCATAATAAATATACCAAAATCCATTTGTGAAGTGTTAGTGTATCCAAGACCCGGCCTTCCTAAGTTGGCGCTTTGATAAAGTTCTGAATCATTTTTGTTTCCCTTTTTTGACCACTAGGGGTCAATTTATCTGAGCCAAGGGTCATTTCAGCAGGCGCTGGGTGAATCTATCTTAAAATAAAGCACATTGACTTTATGTTTACTATTAAATACATATACAGTGGCGATATCCGAGTGCTGTTTGTCATGCAGGGAGGAATAACATCTTTCCATGTTTGAGGTTATCTAACAGAAAACATAAAGTCAAGTGCTTTGAATGATTGTATGCTTAACTTATATATAAAAAAAAATATATATAAATAACTATACATTTATTTCTGTTTCACAGCATAATGCGCATACAGTGTTCAATAAACATTGTTCAATAAAACACCCCCCATTTTGTGATAGAAAAGGTCATGCATGCGCTATACAATGTTTCAGAATTTCACAATTGTAAAGAGTTTTATACCAGTTACGTATGCGCCCAGGGAATGTGAAGAATCTGCCACGCATGCGTATTAGGCTCAAACTGAGAGCAACAGCTGATGAAACGTCACAGGAAGTGACATGGTTCGCTGTTTTAACAAAGTTAGGTCCCTTCACAGAACACCGGCTGCAACTCTCTCAAAGACTTTATCCTTTTTTTTAACATCTGAAAAGGTGTCTTAGCTTTCAACTATGAATACCAAGAGAAAAAAGCAAAAATGGTGATAAAATAAATTGGGAAGTTGTTTAAAATTACATTCCCTATTTAAATCATGAAAGTTTTTTTTTTTTTACGTTGACTGTCCCCTTTAAATGTGCACTGCTTCTGTCCCAGGGTGTGAGAATACCTAAGCTACAAGATGGCATTACCCCATTATGAGCAGGTGGAGCTTCAGCATCTGGCACCTAAAGGGTTAAAATAGGAGGTTGCTCAGTAGAGAGCTGCAGGCATGGGAGGAAATACAATAACATAGCAAGCAGTAACCATTCTATTGTAGCTTTGCCCAGCAACTTAATGTCCCTCTAAAACGGCCATTCAATACATTACTAGAAAGATTTAAAGATCTTTACAGGATTTAACAAACTAACTTTTTCTAATCCAGATTTATCAGAGCCAACATTTACATGTATAAACATGACAAAATAATAGCATAAGGAGTTAACAATGTGACTCAGACGTGGTGTTCTTTGACAACAGTAATCAAAGGTTACAACATCAGAGAAGTGAGTATATAAACATCATCTGTATCTTTAACCCTTTTTGCGTCGGGTTAAATGTGTCTACATCGGAACAACGTTGGTGCTCCTTCCAACAAAGGATCTAACGAAGATAATTTGATAATAGAAGTTAATTGGAAAGTTGCTAAAAATTGTATGCTTTATCTAAATCAAGCAAGAAATATTTCGAGTTTCATGTCCCTTACACCATTATTACACATTTTAAAACCAAGTTAATAAAATTGAAAAAATAAAGCCAGATACTGATAACATTATTGTAGCAATTAATTTAAATAAAATATATGAGTTGCAGAATTACAACAAAATACTGCAAATTCTTGTTCAAGAGAACAAAAACTAAAGTTGAAGCCACTGACAGGAACCATGATAACCAAATATTCTAAAAAAATACAATTAATAGATCACTAATCTACAAAGTCTGGTTTGGCACACCTTACAAACAAAACGTTTAAATACATCTTTGGGAGTGCTGCCAATGAGACTAAATAATTACACTAAACAGGGGGTATTGGTGACTTGTGGATTTGTATAAAAAAAAATGGAAGACTGATCATCTCCCATTGGTTAAAGCACACTATCCAAATATAGGTGTACTCATGACACAGTGTATTGGAGTTGTATATAAAGCCAGCGAGTCTAATTCAACTATAAAAAGAGAAAACACAGAAATGATTCAGCCCATATTGGCAAATAATTGTAGTGTTAACATCGGGACACTTTGTAAGTTGGCGACTGGCTAAGCAGGATATGTCCGTATTGTGTGACAAAGATCGCATTTTAATATAAAAAGGCATAGGCGATTTCTTTTCTTTTTTTGCAGAATTTAAAATTATTTTATTTACAAGTGGATGTGTGCCAATACCCCCTGTGTTGTGTAATTAATAGATGACTGTAACTACTACATTTTTCACTAAATAAATTATTTAGACTCAATGGTCAAGGAGTAAGATCCTGAACAATAACGGACAGGTAATCTCTGAAAACATTAAGAGTTAATAATGATAACTGCTTAGAGTTAATGATCACTGACATGTATTATGATTTATATATTGGTTAACATTATCTTAAATAATAGTATTAAGTGGACATAAAAATACAGAAAGAAAATGATCTATATGTGTTGGAGTATTTTATTATTACACGATTGGTTGTATATGTGCATAGCCAACAATCACCAGCTAGCTCCCAGTAGTGCATTGCTGCTTCTGAGCCCACCTAGATATTGTTTTCAACAAAAGGATACCAAGAGAGCAACATAAATTTGATTATAAAAGTAACTGAAAAGTCAATTGCATGCTCTATCTGAAACATCAAAGCTGATGGTTAACCTGACATGTACATAATCTAAGCGCTATCCTTAGATGGACTTTAATTAATAAAGATGAGCTGTAATTTACTTTTAAATCTAGCCGTGCCTTTCTAATACCCCAAGCTTCAAACCGTCACTTGAAAACTCATATTTTTTGCTAGGCATCGATTGAACTGTTCTCTAATCAGTGCTGTCTGGCCGTACTGCATTTTTTGTAACTAGAGCGACAATTGGAGACCAGTTCAAACCGTTAGCAGCTGGAGCACAGGGTAATTAGAATGGTTCTGCAAGATTTAAAAGTAAAAGTTATAAAGTATCTTTTTTTAGAAGTGATCAATTAAAGTCCATCAAAAATTGCACTTAGATTACGGACAAGATTTAAAAAAAAATTGTCAAGTTTAAAATCACTTTTCTTCATGTTCCTTTTTTAAATTTTCTGATGACCAGATTATCTTTGGGTAATATTTGACAGTAATCTTCATAATTAATAATACCTGTTAATTATTTCTGCAACCTTATTTCTGATAATAATGACTAACAGCAGGTATTGGTCACTTAAAGGGACACTGAACCCAATTTTTTTCATTCATGATTCAGATAGAGCATGCCATTTTAAGCAACTTTCTAATTTACTTATATGATCAATTTTTCTTCATTCTCTTGGTATCTTTATTTGAAATGCAAGAATATAAATTTAGATGCCGGCCCATTTTTGGTGAACAACCTGGGTTGTTCTTGCTGATTGGTGGATAAATTCATCCGCCAATATAAAGAAGTGCTGTCCACAGTTATGAACCAAAAAAAGCTTAGATGCCTTCTTTTTCAAATAAACATAGCAAGAGAATGAAGAAAAATTGATAATAGGAGTAAATAGAAAGTTGCTTAAAATTGCATGCTCTATCTAAATCACGAAAGAAAAAAATTGGGTTCAGTGTCCCTTTAAAGTGAAAGTCAATCCTAGCGTTGTACAAACGCTAGGATTGACTATTAAAACTATTGAGTATTAAAACAAATAAAGGGGAATTTCATTAATTAAGTATAAGATACTTCATGTAGAAAGCTCCTTTATTTGTTTCAACCGATCGACGTTCTTAGCTGCTACAGCAGCCCACGGCTAAAAAAAAATTTTTTGCTAAGAGGTGACGTTTTCACCTCTTAACCAATAGCCGTGCAGAGACGGATTTACCGCAAAGCTATTGGCTAAGAGGTGAAAACGTCACCTCTTAGCAAAAAAAAATGTTAGTAGTGGGCGGCTGTAGCAGCTAAGAACGGCGATCGGTTGAAACAAAGAAGCTTTCTACATTAAGTATCTTATACTTCATGAATGAAAGTCCCCTTTATTTGTTTAAATAGTCAATCGCTAGGATTGACTTTCACTTTAAGATCCAATTATTATGCGTTATTGATCCCTAATAATACATTGATATTGCTTGGGCGATACAGTTCACAAAAAAAACTAAATTATCTATTAAGAATAATTAATGTGAGCTATTCATCGCAAACAACATAAAATATAATTAGCAAAAATAACAGTATTAATCATTTGGAGTCAGAAAATAGCAGCAGTAATAAACAACGTTAAGTGGCAGCCAGCTACAGCTAATAATATCAATAACCACTAGCAGCTTTTAAATGTATCGATCACTTCCAGCATAAAGGTTCTTATCCCACAATGCCCCAAAGGCTGCTCGGGTATACCGGGAAGTTTATGATCTCGCACACTCTGTCAGTTTCCTGCGCACTCATCAGCTGACCCGAAAGCTGTATCGGTCCCGGATAATAATTACATCCTGCAGTTTTCTTCTCTATATATGATATCTCCCAATAGCCTCATTCCTCCATCGCCCCTCTCAGTATCCCGGTCTCCTCACCTCCGAGTGATCCCCTTAGTTCTAGCTGCTTCTGAATCTCCAGAAGGCGGCGAGCATCCTCAGCAACCGGAAGTCCAGCAAAACTCAGCGCTTCCGACGCTCTAGCTAGCGGTATTTTGGACTCTATGGTTCTGCATCTAATCAGTACCAGTCGCTTTTTCCGTTGTAGATGTAGCGTTTTTCCACTCGTTATCAATGTAACAGTAGTAGTTGTCATAATATTTATAATGCTATATAATAACACTTTGTAATTATTATTGAAGGGATAGAAACGTCAACATTTAAATGAGTGCATTTTTGGTTTTTAATAGAAACATTTTTTTTGCAGTGTACAGATACGAATCCCCAAATCTGGAATTCCCTTTCATGTCCCTTTAAGTTAGTCAGCCATTGGCCTCTTGCGTTAGCGATCTAATATTTATTTTTGTTTCAATGGCCATCTCATCTGTTATATGTAAAAGTTACTGCTGGCTTGTGGGTATAAATGTAAACAGTGGGGGAAATGTTCAGCCTTTTTTTCTAATCTGGATATCCTTACCCTTCACACTCCATCAATAAAAAATAGATGTAATCTTGTAAAGGTTATCAAGTAACTATTTTAATGCCCCTCCCAATAAAAAACGTTTTTAATGAGGTTAAAGGGACAGTAAAGTAAAAAAAAATCTTTCATGTTTTTAATAGGGCATGTAATATTAAACAACTTTCCAATTTACTTTTATTACCAATTTTGTTTTGTTCTTTTGGTATTCTTAGTTGAAAGCTAAATCTAGGAGGTTCATGTGCTAATTTCTTAGACCTTGAAGATTGCCTCTAATCGGGAAGCATTTTGACAGTTTTTCACCACTAGAGGGCGTTAGTTCATGTGTTTCATATAGATAACATTGAGCTCCGGCACGTGAAGCTCCTAAGAGCAAGCACTGATTGGCTAAAAATGCATGTCTGTCAAAAGAACTGAAATAAGGGGGCAGTTTGCAGAGGCATAGATACAAGGTAATCACAGAGGTAAAAAGTATATTATTATAACTGTGTTGGTTATGCAAAATTGGGGAATGGGTAATAGAGGGATTATCTACCTTTTTAAAACAACAACAATTCTAGTGTTTACTGTCCCTTTAAACAACATTTGAAAAACTTAATGAGATATAACACAACACTCTATGTACCTTAACTGTTAGTAGAGCAAAGTTTACTCTGATTTTGTATTGTCCTATTTATCTGTAATATGCAAATAGAAGCACCTTATGATGTAAAGGCCTATTTTGCTGTTCTCAGACTAACCCCTCCAATTAGACTAAAGTGACAAATACAAAAAGATTAGAGAAAAGCGCTGAAATCTGCAAATAGGGATCACAAAGGATGTGTAAAAAATATAACAGTTTATTAAAAACAGATAAATATAAAGTGGTAAAACTATACATATTGTATCATAAAATAATAAAAATTATCTTATTGGGACGTCTCCCAAGCAGACATATTCAGCTTATATCTAATAGATATCTATTCAAGGTGATAACCTAAAAGTACTGCTCTATTATATACTATTGCAATACAAAGAAGTAATGAAACAATCACTGTTGCCAATAAAACCATTAAAGTGATGGTAAATCCTAGCGTTTGGGAAACGCTAGGATTTACAATCGTAACAAATAAAGGGGACTTTCATTCATGAAGTATAAAATACTTCATTCTGAAAGCCCCTTTATTTGTTAGCAGCGTTTGCTGCGCTGAGCTGCTAAAGGCACTAAGGCAGCCCACGGGCAGAACGCTATTTGGATGAGAGGTGACGTTTCCACCTCTTAGCCAATAGCCGTGAAGGAAATACAGCTTGGCGCCAGGTTTTGCGGCGCCAAGCTGTATTTCCGGCACTGCTATTGGCTAAGAGGTGGAAACGTCACCTCTCAGCCAAATTGCGTTCTGCCGTGGGCTGCCTTTAGCAGCTCAGCGCAGCAAACGCTGCTAACAAATAAAGGGGCTTTCAGAATGAAGTATTTTATACTTCATGAATGAAAGTCCCCTTTATTTGTTACGATTGTAAATCCTAGCGTTTCCTAAACGCTAGGATTTACCATCACTTTAACAATGTAACAATGATATTCACTGGTTAATGTGTGTTGGAGACCAAATTAGCAACCTAAGTATCAGAGTGATGGAAAGTATATACCGCTATGTTGCAAATACAGTCAAAGAATGTCCCGTGGTGGTATTGGAGAGATATCACTCTATCTCCAAACAGACATAGGCTTGTTACCTTATGAGATGCTGTCCTGGCATCCGTGCCGTGTGTGTCTCACCAGTGTAAAATTTTCTCCCCTTAGCGGAGAGGGACTTTGTACTTGTAGGGATATTACCTGATATCTTCAATGCTTTTAGTGTTTGTCTCTATGAGACAGTGATGTCGATGGATGTTAAGTTAGCGTCTCCTCTCCTCCGTTTGCCTGAGGTTGTTGGAGACACGTGGTTTCCTTACACATCCTTTCTGATCCCTATTTGCAGCTTTCATTTAGCGCTTTTCTCTAATCTTTTTTGTATTTGCCTATTTATCTGTAATGTCATAACACATTAATCTAGTGCTTGGTAACCTCTTTCTCTCATGACCGGTGTTCTGTCGAGAACTCCAATTCCTCGAAAACTCCAATCTGATGTCACTTCCACTAAGTCTTCTATGTTAATATCTGTTTTGCCTCTGTCTGGGGAATGCACCGCCGATCCTCTGGCATACATCCCAAGTAAACCTTGGGGAATGAGGCTTACAAGGGGGCTTCTGATTGGTTGTGAGTCCTGTCACTCACTGGATACAGACCAATCAGATGTATGGATTCACCAGAAGTGACGTCAGATTGGAGTTTTCGATGTATTGGAGTTCTCGATTAATTCAGTTCTTTTGACAGACATGCATTTTAGCCAATCAGTGCTGGCTCATAGGAACTCCACGTGCGTGAGCACAGTGTTATCTATATGACACACATGAACTAACACCCTCTAGTAGTAAAAAAGTGTCAAAATGCCCTGAGAGAAGAAGCGGCCTTCAAGGGCTTAGAAATTAGCATATGAACCTCCTAGGTTTAGCTTTCAACTAAGAATACCAAGAGAACAAAGCAACATTGGTGATAAAAGTAAAATTGAAAATTGTTTAAAATTACATGCCCTATCTAAATCATGGTAGTTTATTTTGGACTAGACTGTCCCTTTAATTATTTTAAAAATCCAAACTTTTTCATTCATTTTTTTAAAATAAAATATTAAAAATTTCCATTTTCGACAGAAGTAAGTCACAATCGTCTCCATTGTTGCCAAAATGTTATAATAAAATTCCAGGGACACTGCAGCAGAGCAAGCATGCAGATTACCGGAGTATTGATGAACTACTGTTCCACTGCTCTGATCACTACATTCTGCTATCAAAACACACCAATTTGATAGTAATAGTATAATTAGATTTATCCATATTTTATTATACAGATTATAGCACCAAGCTCTTACACATACTCCATAATATTGATAATAATACCAATCTCTTGAATACATTCTAGGCATATGGTTATTGTTACAACACAGCATCAAAATTAGGCAGACAAATAATATGTGAACCCATTCAATAATAATAACAACAATATTCTAGTAGGAGTTTATTATATTGAAATAATACACTACATATATATATAATATATATATGTACACACACACCAAATGTTGAACGCAAGAGGTAGAATTTATGTGGCTGTTTAGCCAGTAGAGGGTTAATAACACAGCAATATTACAAATATGTATGTGTACCATTTTAATTAGAGGTAAAGCTTCCTAGACAGAGTGGTATTGCAAATACAGACATCTCCCAATCATAGAAAGCGCAATGCTGCCAACTTTGAATTTCTTAATTTGCAGTAATATTTCATATTCTGTGACACCACAATAAGAGACGTCATAGGAAGATATGTCACATAAAGTAAAGCGATATGCAGAAACAGACTTTTAAAAATGTTAAAGAATAAAAAAAAACTATTTTGCTTTAGAATTTGTACCAGTAAAGAGAAAAAGTCTGCATCATTTGTCCAAATATATTAAAGTGTCTAATTTAAACATATAATACATGTGCAAATACATTTACAAAACATTTAGTATTAACAGTCATTAATTCTTCCAAAAGACCATACAAATGGAAGCATTCTTGCACTATTGCAGTAAAGTTATACTGAAACATATACCATCTCCTAATGATTTATTTTTCACATTCCAGTTCTTATATATTATCACTTCCCTATATATTACACTATTGCAGGGCTCAGCTAAATTCTTAAAGAGACACTTAAGTCAAAATTAAACTTTCATTATTCAGATAGAGCATGCAATTTTAAACAACTCTCCAATTTACTTCCATTAACAAAATGTGCACAGTCTTGTTATATTTCAACATTTTTGAGTCACCAGCTCCTACTAAGCATGTGCAAGAATTCACAGAATAAACGTATATGCATTTGTCATTGGCTGATGGCTGTCACATGGTACGTGTATGCATTTGTGATTGGCTGATGGCTGTCACATGGTACAGAGGGAGTGAAAATAGACATAACTTTTAAAATTGTCATTAAAAAATCTACTCATTTCACTTCAGACTAAGTGCTATTGCATTGCCTTGTTATCTTACATTTGTTGATTATGCAAATCTACTATTTTGACTGGTCCACACAGAAATTAAGTGACACAAATCTACCTTAGATCTATTGTAATGGTCAGGAAGCACATCCAGATTTAAATTTTGAAGATGCTTGTACTTTATCTACCCTTGCCAGCAGCAATACTTGCAAAGTTATCCCGGAGTCCTAATGACAGTTTGAGGCCAGAGGTGCAGGGGAGGAGCTAGGCTGCAGTGTTTCAAATTACAATAAACAGGAAGAGAGACACAACAAACACCCAGTGCAGCTGATCTTACTGTGGAATTATACACATCGGACTGGGTGAGCAGTTGGGCGCAAATACATTTTTTGTATTATTTATTATTTAGACTGACAGCTAAAATCAGTAAGCTGCAGATGATACAGAGTGCTAAAAAGATGAAGATAACTATCAGACTAGATAATGCAAAGATGCAAACAATAAATTATCTACAGTAGTAGCCAAGTAATTCCCCCTCTTTTACAACAAACCAGCACAGCTAGCATTTTTGCTAATAGAAGTATATTGCAAAAATACTTCTATTTAAAAATGAAATGCATTCATGCACATTTTAATTTTGACTTTTCTGCCCCTTTAAGTGTAAGTTTATTTAAAGAGGCAACCAACTCACACAAGGGAAAAAGCAAGTACCTACTAAGAAACAACAAGACACAGAACAACTAAACAAATTAGGAATAATCAATCTATCCACTCACTGTTTAAGTGATGTAGAAATAAAAGTACTAGGATATGGCCTAGGCTTCTGTCCAACTAGAAACTTTAATCTGTTCCAGACCATTCTCGATGTCAACAAGTTTGTACGCTCTCTCACATTGAAGAAATTTTATTTCTCCAATAGTTTAGAGACAATGGGAGACGAGAACATTGGTAATGGTCAGGAAGCACATCCAGATTTAAGTTTTGAAGATGCTTGTACTTTATCTACCCTTAGAGAGCTTGAAAATGAACAACTAAAAGTGGAACCTGTGGAATCAGCCAAAGGCAAGTCCATGAAACCAAACTCAAAGTTTTATCCTATTCAAGTACGTGGAAAACCACTTGAGTTGTTCCACAAAAGAGTTGTAGAGGACCTTACGGACCTCTCAGCTTGTCCAAATACGCATTCTAACTTGTCTAAGAAGGAGAGGGATGCTATTGAGACTTTGCAAATGAATAGAGATATTGTAGTAAAAAATTCTGATAAGGGAGGGAGTATTGTTATATTAAACAGACAGGACTACATACAGGAAGCCCTGCGCCAGTTAAATGACCCAGAGACATGTGATCTGCTTAGTCATAACCCAGCAAAATGATTCCAGTTGGAATTGTCCTCTTTGTTGGATGATGGTTTTGATCTAGGGATGATGGACAGAAAGACAGCTGACTGTCTTTATATTACCAACCCTGTATCCCCGATATTCCATCACCTACCACAGACGCATAAAGGGCTACAGAATGTAAAGGGTAGGCCAATCGTCTCGGGCATAGGCTCCCTTTTGGAGCCTTTGTCCGAGTGGCTGGACTCTTTTCTACAACCACTAGTCCTGAATCTCCCTTCCTATCTTAAGGATACAACACACATACTCAGATTACTCAATGGGCTTGAGTGGAGAAGTGAACATAGTTGGCTAACTGTCGACGTTGTATCACTATATTCAAGAATACCACTTGCCCTGGGTTTACAAGCCATCTCCTTTCTGGATAATTGCACAAATCTCTCTAGGAGTAACCAATTATTCCTTATCAGGGTGACAGAATTTCTGCTCAATAACAACTATTTTCTCTTTGAGGGGATATTCTACCTGCAGAGATGTGGGACGGCGATGGGGGCCAGATTCGCCCCTCTTACACCAACCTTTTCATGGGTTGGTGGGAGCTATCCCATGTCTATGCGGGTGGAGGTCCCCTCGGTGAGAAGATCGTTTTCTATAGAAGGTATATTGATGACCTTATTTTAATATGGCAAGGTGATCAACATGAAGCTGAATCTTTTGTGAATCACCTCAACAGGAATGACAAAGGTCTATCATTTACCCATACTTGGGACAAAATGAGGTGGTTTTCTTGGACCTTACCCTCGTTCTAGTATTTCCACAAAAAGCATAATTACCAAACTTTATAGGAAATCATTTTCCGGTAATCAGCTGCTTCATGCTAACAGCAATCATCCTAAACATGTCTTTAGAGGCATAGTAAAAGGCCAGAAGCTCAGCGTTAGACGTAATTGCTCGGAACAACTGAATTTCGAACAAGAAGTTGAAACATTAAGTAGACGCTTGTGGATAGAGGGTACTCTAAGAAAACCATAGCAGAGGTCCAGAAAGAAGTAGCCAAGGTAGATAGAAACAGTCTTCTTGAAAACCGCACAGCTAAACAGAAACGGAAGAATGGTCTGAATTTTGTTACTAAATATTCAAACCAGTTTTACAGGATCCGTGATATCATAAGGAAGTATCTCCCCATTTTATATGGGGATGCTATACTGAAACATGTGATAGGGGAGGGCTGCAATTTTACCTATGCAAAAAATCTTACCTTGGCCAACATGATTTCACCGAGTATGCTTCCTAGAAATCCAGTTAACAGCACATGGTTACATTGTTCAGGAACATTTAGATGTGGTCATCCACGTTGTAAAGCTTGTGACTTTATTAGTCAAGGCACCCAGTTTCAATCCCATGTAACTGGGAAAGTGTATCCCACAAAAGGTTGCATTAAGTGTTCCCATAACTATGTTATCTACCTAATTGAGTGTAATTTATGTTTGAAACAATATGTAGGCCTCACTACCAGAGATGTCCACACTAGAGTGAGAGAACATTTAGGCTACATAAAAAACAAACAATGCTGTTCAGCCCTTGCAGAAAATTTTATCTACGAACATAACTAAAGGGTGGATACATTTAGGTGGAAAGCCATCGAAGCTGTCTTATCTCCATATAGGGGTGGCAATAGAAATAATCTGCTAGGTCGCCAGGAGGTATATTGGATACATACATTGCAGACCCTGGTACCCAAAGGGTTCAATTCGCAATATGATATAATCAACTATTGGGAATGATTTCTATGATCTATCCCAATTGGGTTGATTTATGTCTAAACAATCTAGCATAGATTCACTGAGTTGATATAGATTGTCAACTTGGACACTAACAAAGTACTTAGTAACTTTATAGCTTTGTCATAGGAACCAGTAAATGTAATCTTTATTATACTAGTCAGGTTCCAGTTTTAAATTATATGATCATTTTGTGAGTATGTTTTTTGACCAGCAATAGAGCAGTTATATATGTTTCCTCCATACAGAGAGAGTAATAATTATAATATGCTTGTGTTAATTATGACATTTATATTCTTACGGACTAAATTGATAGGAGCTTATGTAAGCATCAAAATTCAAGTATTTTAGTACCAATGCACTTCATTTACTAACATCCTAATGTTATTTCCATTAATGCAGCGTAAAGTCTCTATATCCGTCTATTACTTATTCACCATTTCAAACGTTTCTATGAAAGATTTTTTCTTGCAACTTCCTTATTTACTGTGTATATATATTAGTTGAGCTTTTTGTACAAAAAACTTTTCCCCCTTTTTTGTCTTTTTAATTATATTTAATTGGGAGGGGCTGATGTCTCCTTTAAAAGCACACCTCTGACAAGATGTAAGAGGTGTGCTCTGTAAGATCCTGCTTATGCTCACTCCATACTGATATCTTCATGATGTTTTTAACATTTGTGGAATACAATTTTAGCTTTTAAGTATTTTGGGAGCCTACATCCAAACTTTTTTCTTCATTTATTTAAAGAGCTGTATTTTCTATTAGTTCATATTGTTGGAGTAACTACTTAATAAATCCCCAGTGTATTACTAGAGATAACTCATATTATGTTGGTACTGTGATCAATATATTCCATTCATGATTATTCAGTGAATCTTTTATCAATACTTTCCAATGTATTTTATTGTTTGTAGTACATTCAGTGCTCAATAAATATTTTGTAACAACAGCCTACAGTTAGCGATCAATATTCCCCAGTACTAAGTGTTAGCCATTACCTAGTGTCAGCCACCTCTGACAGCCACCATGAATGTCATGGAACAATACCTGTGCAGTACGTGTTATGATGTCTTTTTGCATCCACTTAGATGGCACACTGCATGATGGGCATGCCCTGCTCCTAAAAGTCATATGCACTATATCTCTTCTATAACTTTATAGTTTTTGACAGCACATCACTTGGTGTTTCCCAGTGTTGCTGTTGTCAGTATATTTATGAAAATCTTAGCAGTATTCTCCAAACAATGTGTGAGTATACGGCAGGGAATATATTTAACAATCTTCCTTTAGACTGAACCCACAATCAATATACTTCTACTAAGACAACAATAAAATTAATATAAATACCTGAACTCTTTTATTTAGTTAATATCCATGAACATTTTTGAAATATATTTGCAATAAAAGGAATATCAAATATTATATGCGCTTGAAAACTATTTAAATATGCTATGCAAAGTTCATGCACACTTACCTTTAAAACCAACCTTATTTATAAATAGCCTTTAACATCCAAGCAACAGTGCTTATAATCAATAGAGTAATATATATATTCTGCTATTTAACTGTAATTTATCCTAATACAATATTAATTTACAGTATCAGAACGTGCACAGATGAGTTACTTAGTCAATCAGATACAGATTTAAACAATATATAGGCTGTGAAATGCTAACTTAAAATCCAAACTATTTCTTTAACTCTGCTACATACAGCAATAGTAAATGCTTACTTTAAATGCTTGCATACAAATAGGCAGGCTAAGAGCTAACTAAAACAATGACACACAGTTTAAAAGTACAATCTGCTCTTTAAATCTATTAACTGTAATGGCTATGCATATAACTTATCTTACAAAAAACCTTGTATACATCACCAAATAAACAGCAATCCGGTTTCCAATGTTTCTTAACAGGTCCAATTTCACCTCAGAAATTCAAAATTGGAAGTATTGCATATGGAGTCCAATAGTAGGTGTGTGCTTTAATAATAACTACAGTAGTTATTTCCTTCAGGATCAGCCAACAACCTTTTTTTATCAGTCTCTATGCTGGGGTTTAAATCATCTGATTTCACTGCTCCCTGTTTTTGATTATTATCAGTCATTGGTGAATATTGGAAATGCCCACGGCCTTGTCTTGGATTGGTTCTTTGCAACTGAACATGGATTGGTTTATTTGGTAAATGTGTTGTCAAGGAAATGCATGCTTTGCAACAACCAATCATCTCATGGCTGCAATTTCGCATCATAACACTAGGTGGCAGCAGACATACAAACAAAACAAATTCACCTTTAAAATTTCTAAACATTTTTAAACAACTTAATTACTTTTATAAAATGATTATTTAATCAGACCATAACTTTTTATAGCAATTATTCATAATATTTTTTTTAGATAGGGTGGGGTTTTATGAATTTTCTGATCATTTTTAGATCAAACTCCATTATATTATATTACCAATTTATAATGCTGACAGTTACAGATTAGTAGCATTTGTACATCTAATATGGTATTCATGCATATACAGCATGTTTCATATTTCTGTGCATTTCTTCTTGGATATCTGAATCTTGTCTGAATAGATCTGAAATAAAAATAAGTGTCATTAATTATTTCTTTCCAGGTCCACAAATATTCTTAAAAACACAGAGGCTAAGTAAGACCTTTTATGTTTTCAAAACATATATATATAACATATATATATATATATATATATATATATATATATATATATATATATATATATATATATATATATATATATATATGCACATTCATTTCTATGTAGATTTGAAATGATATAAAATCCAGCAGATTATGCATTGTTCCCTTTGCAAAATGTATTTAATTCTATTTGTGTCACCTTCTCCCCAGCCGTATATCTGCAACATATGTCTTACTTTGAATCTACAAAAGTTTAGGTGACAAATTCCAGAGGGCTCCCAAGCATATTCTCCACCCAAAACACAGATCATTTATTCTAAATAATCAAAGGGGTTTCCTGTAAGTACTATGCTTATCCAACTATTTTAGATTTTATCCTTTTAAGTGATTGTTTTAAATTGGGTAGACCAAATGTCTTAGGCCTAGATTTAGAGTTCGGCGGTAGCCGTCAAAACCAGCGTTAGAGGCTCCTAACGCTGGTTTTGGGCGCCCGCTGGTATTTGGAGTCAGTGATTAAAGGGTCTAACGCTCACTTTTCAGCCGCGACTTTTCCATACCGCAGATCCCCCTACGCCATTTGCGTAGCCTATCTTTTCAATGGGATCTTTCTAACGCTGGTATTTAGAGTCGTTTCTGCAGTGAGCGTTAGAGCTCTAACGACAAGATTCCAGCCGCCTGAAAATAGCAGGAGTTAAGAGCTTTCTGGCTAACGCCGGTTTATAAAGCTCTTAACTACTGTACCCTAAAGTACACTAACACCCATAAACTACCTATGTACCCCTAAACCGAGGTCCCCCCACATCGCCGCCACTCGATTAAAATTTTTAACCCCTAATCTGCCGACCGCCACCTACGTTATACTTATGTACCCCTAATCTGCTGCCCCTAACACCGCCGACCCCTGTATTATATCTATTAACCCCTAACTTGCCCCCCACAACGTCGCCGCAAGCTACTTAAAATAATTAACCCCTAATCTTCCGACCGCAAATCGCCGCCACCTACGTTATCCCTATGTACCCCTAATCTGCTACCCCTAACATCGCCGACCCCTATGTTATATTTATTAACCCCTAATCTGCCCCCCACAACGTCGCCGACACCTACCTACACTTATTAACCCCTAATCTGCCGAGCGGACCTGAGCGCTACTATAATAAAGTTATTAACCCCTAATCCGCCTCACTAACCCTATCATAAATAGTATTAACCCCTAATCTGCCCTCCCTAACATCGCCGACACCTACCTTCAATTATTAACCCCTAATCTGCCGACCGGAGCTCACCGCTATTCTAATAAATGTATTAACCCCTAAAGCTAAGTCTAACCCTAACACTAACACCCCCCTAAGTTAAATATAATTTTTATCTAACGAAATAAATTAACTCTTATTAAATAAATAATTCCTATTTAAAGCTAAATACTTACCTGTAAAATACATCCTAATATAGCTACAATATAAATTATAATTATATTATAGCTATTTTAGGATTAATATTTATTTTACAGGCAACTTTGTAATTATTTTAACCAGGTACAATAGCTATTAAATAGTTAATAACTATTTAATAGTTACCTAGTTAAAATAATTACAAATTTACCTGTAAAATAAATCCTAACCTAAGATATAATTAAACCTAACACTACCCTATCAATAAAATAATTAAATAAACTACCTACAATTACCTACAATTAACCTAACACTACACTATCAATACATTAATTAAACACAATTGCTACAAATAAATAAAATTAAATAAACTATCTAAAGTACAAAAAATAAAAAAGAACTAAGTTACAGAAAATAATAAAATATTTACAAACATAAGAAAAATATTACAACAATTTTAAACTAATTACACCTACTCTAAGCCCCCTAATAAAATAACAAAGCCCCCCAAAATAAAAAATTCCCTACCCTATTCTAAAATACAAATATTACAAGCTCTTTTACCTTACCAGCCCTGAACAGGGCCCTTTGCGGGGCATGCCCCAAGAATTTCAGCTCTTTTGCCTGTAAAAAAAAACATACTATACCCCCCCCCCAACATTACAACCCACCACCCACATACCCCTAATCTAACCCAAACCCCCCTTAAATAAACCTAACACTACCCCCCTGATGATCTTCCTACCTTGTCTTCACCATGCCAGGTTCACCGATCCGTCCTGGCTCCAAGATCTTCATCCAAGCCAAGCGGGGGCTAGACATCCACTGAAGAAGTCCAGAAGAGGGTCCAAAGTCTTCCTCCTATCCGGCAAGAAGAGGACATCCGGACCGGCAAACATCTTCTCCAAGCGGCATCTTCTATCTTCTTCCATCCGATGACGACCGGCTCCATCTTGAAGACCTCCAGCGCGGATCCATCCTCTTCTTCCGACGACTAGACGACGAATGACGGTTCCTTTAAGGGACGTCATCCAAGATGGCGTCCCTCGAATTCCGATTGGCTGATAGGATTCTATCAGCCAATCGGAATTAAGGTAGGAATTTTCTGATTGGCTGATGGAATCAGCCAATCAGAATCAAGTTCAATCCGATTGGCTGATCCAATCAGCCAATCAGATTGAGCTCGCATTCTATTGGCTGATCGGAACAGCCAATAGAATGCGAGCTCAATCTGATTGGCTGATTGGATCAGCCAATCGGATTGAACTATATTCTGATTGGCTGATTCCATCAGCCAATCAGAAAATTCCTACCTTAATTCCGATTGGCTGATAGAATCCTATCAGCCAATCGGAATTCGAGGGACGCCATCTTGGATGACGTCCCTTAAAGGAACCGTCATTCGTCGTCTAGTCGTCGGAAGAAGAGGATGGATCCGCGCTGGAGGTCTTCAAGATGGAGCCGGTCGTCATCGGATGGAAGAAGATAGAAGATGCCGCTTGGAGAAGATGTTTGCCGGTCCGGATGTCCTCTTCTTGCCGGATAGGAGGAAGACTTTGGACCCTCTTCTGGACTTCTTCAGTGGATGTCTAGCCCCCGCTTGGCTTGGATGAAGATCTTGGAGCCAGGACGGATCGGTGAACCTGGCATGGTGAAGACAAGGTAGGAAGATCATCAGGGGGGTAGTGTTAGGTTTATTTAAGGGGGGTTTGGGTTAGATTAGGGGTATGTGGGTGGTGGGTTGTAATGTTGGGGGGGGGGTATAGTATGTTTTTTTTTACAGGCAAAAGAGCTGAAATTCTTGGGGCATGCCCCAAAGGGCCCTGTTCAGGGCTGGTAAGGTAAAAGAGCTTGTAATATTTGTATTTTAGAATAGGGTAGGGAATTTTTTATTTTGGGGGGCTTTGTTATTTTATTAGGGGGCTTAGAGTAGGTGTAATTAGTTTAAAATTGTTGTAATATTTTTCTTATGTTTGTAAATATTTTATTATTTTCTGTAACTTAGTTCTTTTTTATTTTTTGTACTTTAGATAGTTTATTTAATTTTATTTATTTGTAGCAATTGTGTTTAATTAATTTATTGATAGTGTATTGTTAGGTTAATTGTAGGTAATTGTAGGTAGTTTATTTAATTATTTTATTGATAGGGTAGTGTTAGGTTTAATTATATCTTAGGTTAGGATTTATTTTACAGGTAAATTTGTAATTATTTTAACTAGGTAACTATTAAATAGTTATTAACTATTTAATAGCTATTGTACCTGGTTAAAATAATTACAAAGTTGCCTGTAAAATAAATATTAATCCTAAAATAGGTATAATATAATTATAATTTATATTGTAGCTATATTAGGATTTATTTTACAGGTAAGTATTTAGCTTTAAATAGGAATTATTTATTTAATAAGAGTTAATTTATTTCGTTAGATAAAAATTATATTTAACTTAGGGGGGTGTTAGTGTTAGGGTTAGACTTAGCTTTAAGGGTTAATACATTTATTAGAATAGCGGTGAGCTCCGGTCGGAAGATTAGGGGTTAATAATTGAAGGTAGGTGTCGGCGATGTTAGGGAGGGCAGATTAGGGGTTAATACTATTTATGATAGGGTTAGTGAGGCGGATTAGGGGTTAATAACTTTATTATAGTAGCGCTCAGGTCCGCTCGGCAGATTAGGGGTTAATAAGTGTAGGTAGGTGTCGGCGACGTTGTGGGGGGCAGATTAGGGGTTAATAAATATAACATAGGGGTCGGCGATGTTAGGGCAGCAGATTAGGGGTACATAGGGATAACGTAGGTGGCGGCGGTTTACGGAGCGGCAGATTAGGGGTTAAAAGTGTAATGCAGGGGTCAGCGATAGCGGGGGCGGCAGATTAGGGGTTAATAAGTGTAAGGTTAGGGGTGTTTAGACTCGGGGTACATGTTAGGGTGTTAGGTGCAGACTTAGGAGGTGTTTCCCCATAGGAAACAATGGGGCTGCGTTAGGAGCTGAACGCTGCTTTTTTGCAGGTGTTAGGTTTTTTTTCAGCTCAAACAGCCCCATTGTTTCCTATGGGAGAATCGTGCACGAGCACGTTTTTGATGCCGGCCGCGTCCGTAAGCAACTCTGGTATCGAGAGTTGCATTTGCGGTAAAAATGCTCTACGCTCCTTTTTTGGAGCCTAACGCAGCATTTGTTTGAACTCTCGATACCAGAGTTAAATTTATGGTGCGGCCAGAAAAAAACCCGCGGAGCGTTAACAGCCCTTTTACCGCCGAACTCTAAATCTAGGCCGTAGAGTCATAAAACTCTGCATATAGTCAAATGAGCATGGTCACTGAGTTAGTTCCTTTTGGAAAATGTCTGTGTATTTTACACAGCAGGAGGTCGTGCTTCAAAAGCTATGCTGATTTTCAATCCTGATAAACGTGTATTCACCCAGCTAACCCATTTGGTAGGGGGTGGGGACCTACAGTGGATTAGAAGCTGTGTTCAACAAACTCAGGTTCAATTAATCCTGAGGTCTCATATAACATATACAGTGTATAAAATATACATATATATATATATACATATATATGTATACATATGTAATATTCATCAGAATATTCATATACTCTGACATAAATCCCCCTTCCAACTTCAAATAGATGTAGGACACATGTATTTGAATTGGCTTAAAGTCAGTGGTATTTGATGAGGATCAACCGTATACCTCATAGACAGTCTCTTATGTAGATAGTCTGTCATTTTTTAACCTTCATGCTCATCAGCTACAGTAGGTCTTTAGTGCATTTGGGGATATGACACTTAATTCTACCTCTATGACTTGTAGTTGGGATCTGGGATGACATGCCCGCAATTGATTGATATGGACCCATTTATCTATGAAACTTTCATTTTTGGGGATCCTTATTTTATAGGCCACTGGAGATATTTTGTCAGTAATGACAAAAGGACCTTTCCTTGAGGGAAGAAATTTCTTCTCCCTAACCTGATCTCTTCCAAAGTTATAAAGATAAACTTTATCATTTATTTCATATTCCTTTTTGGACGTTTTGAGATCATAATAGGTTTTAGTGGCAGTTGCGGCTCTTTCTAAATTCCTTTGAGCAAATGCAAAGGCATATTGCAGGTGCTTTCTTAGGTTCTCCACACATTGATGTGTATTGGCAGCGTTTATCAAGTTTTGGTCTGATGTTCGGTACAGTAGATGCTGAGGTAGAACCATTCTATCTTGGTAGCACTACTTGGAGTTGCTCTTAATGCCATTAAGACTAGAGGTAGTTTTACATCCCAGTCTTTACCTGTTTCACTCACAAACTTTTTGAGGATTTTAACAATGGACTGGTTGTAACGTTCTACACCACCACTTGAGGCAGCTCTATAAACAATATGGAGCTTTCTTTTAACCCCTAGTATTTTCCACATTTTGGTCATCACTTCGCTAGTGAAGTGGGTCCCCCGATCTGACTCGATTCTTTGGGGCAAACCAAATCTGGAAAATACATGGTTGATGAGCAATGCTGCACATGTTTCAGCACTATTGTTAGGTGCACTAATGCACTCTACCCATTTAGTGAACAGGCATGTCACTGTTAACATGTACTTGTTACCTCTTGATGACCTTGTTACCGGACCAATAAAATCAATTTGTATATCTGACCATGGCATTACCATCCCCCTTTTCTGCAATGGCGCACTATGCGTTGGTGCAGTGGGTTGAAACTGTGGGCAGATTAAACACCCTTGACAGTAGGTTTGAACATCTTTCAACATGTGTGGCCAAAAAGCGTAATCACGCAATATTTCATACGTGAGTTTGGCACCACGATGACCAGATGTGGGAGCATCATGGGCATGTTGAAGCATTAGACCTCTGAACTTGGTGGGTACTACCCACTGCTGGATGCCAGTTTTGGAGGTTCTAATTAACAAACCATCCTGTAACTTGAATTGTGATTTAGATTTTATAAAGATTCTCAGATCTTCTTTGCCAATACAATCATCTTTTGAGATGGGGTTGCTTTCAGGATCTTCTATGTGTTTATAGAAGATGCCTACAATGGAGTCTTCTTTTTGACTAGTGATCAGGTCCTCACTAGGAGAATCCTGACTCCATTGTACCAAGTTAGGCTCACTCTGTTGTTTTGCCTGGTTTCTGGTAATGGCTTCTACCTGAATTGTACCCATTAAGTGTCAATATTAAGAAGTTCTCCAGTTATGGCTCCTTGTTTGGCTAACGAATCCGCAAGATCATTGCCTTTCTTATCAGGACCTAGAACTCTGGAATGACCCTTGGTCTTTTTCCAGTGTATGGTTAAATCATTGGATACCACCAGATTATCAATCTCGCAGAACAATTTGCTTTGCTTGACTGGTTTGTTATTGCTTTTCTGCATGCCATTTCTTTTCCAAGTTGGCAGGTATTCAACAAAACTGTCACGCACATAATTTGAGTCAGTTATGATCAAAAATTCATGAATACCATGTTCAATAGCCATTTCAATGGCTTTATAAACCGCAGTTAGTTCTGCAACTTGACTGGATTTTGGTCCAATGTTGAAACCTATAGATATATTTGGGAATCCATTTGCCCCAGTTATACCAATGCCAGCGACTAATCTGCACTCATTATCAATAGTGGCATGGTAAGAGCAACCATCAACATACACCCAAGGTAATGTTTGGCAATTTTCCTCATTGTACATTTTATATGGGGAAAGCAATTGTTCCTCCAGAATATCATCTTCTGATAATTCTTCCCCAGGATCTCTAGCAGTACAGTCGTGGAGCTCGGCAAGTCCCTGTGCGACTGGATTCTTTTTATTCTGCTTGTAGCGAATTTCTATTAGCCAGCATTGTAAGGAAAGAGTCCACGCTGTTATGCAACTATTTGACAAATTCCCATCTCTTATTCTTTCACTTTGCAAATATAGCAAAGGCTGGTGGGCCGTTTCTACAATAATTTTCTCGCCCTGTATATAGCTGCGAAAATTTTGTAGAGCCCATACAGTAGATAAGAGGGCTTTTTCGCAATCGCTAAATTTTATTTCTACTAGGGATAAATTTTTGCTCGCATAAGCAATGGCTTTGTTCAAATTATCACGATTTTGGTATAAAACAGCACTCATGCTTATATCTTTGTAACCTGTCTCTAAGAAGAAAGGTTTACCACCTTCAGGGTACGCTAAGCAAGGTGCTTGAGTGAGTTTTCTCTTCAGCTCTCTGATGGCTGTCTCTTGAGACTCACTCCAGTGCCATTTCACATCTTTCTTTAGAAGAAGTAGTAGTGGTTTAGCTAATTCCGCATAATTGTCAATTAATTTGCGAGAATAATTTGTCATACCCAGGAATGATCTCAATTCATTTAAGTTAGTTGGGTTTTTAGAATTCACTATAGCTTCCACCTTTTTCTTCTGGGGATTTAATCCTTCAGAGGTAACTTCATGTCCCAAGAAGATTACACGAGTGCGGCACCATTGAGCTTTTTGTAGGGATAATTTGACACCTGCCCTTTTAAGTTGGCTGAGGACGTGTTTAAGCTCTGCGATGTGTTTTTCAAAGTCTGTGCTTTTGTTTAAAACCTCATCAACATAAGATAAGGTCCACCTTTCCAGTGCATCAGGCATAGCCTTATGCATGAATAAAGCAAATTCATGTCCAGAATTTATGTATCCAAATGGAAGTCTCTGGAATGCATATTGGACCTTTTGGAAAGAGAATGCCAGCTTATATTGGTCTTCTTCATGTACCTTTTATGGTCCAGTATCCCTGTGCACAATCAATGGCAGTGAATATTTTGGATCCCTGCATTTGTGCTAGGCACTGGTCAATGTATGGTACAGGCCAGCCAGACATGTACACTCGTTTGTTTAGCTGTCTTAAATCAGCACACAAACGCCATTGTCCATTGGGCTTAAGGACACCTAGAATAGGATTATTATAAGAGCTGTGCACCTGTCTGATAATACCTCTTTCTTCCAAATTCCTTATGATCTCTGCAAGAGAATCATATGAGGCTAGGGGAAGTCTGTATTGTTTGACAAATACAGGTGGTGCATCGGGATCTGTTTGTATTCTTGCAATGTGCAAGTCTGTAGTACCACAGTCATAAGAATCCTTAGCAAAAATATCCTTGTACTCCATCAGGAGTTCTCGCAGCTGTTGGCGTTCATCATCGCTGGAACATCCATTAGCTAAGGATATTTGCTCTTCGACTATTTGCTGAAATCCTGGAAAGATTTCAGGCTGTCCTATTTCATAGGCTTCTTCCAATCTAGAGGTTAGATCCCCTTGATTATAGTTTACATTGCTCCCATGACTCTGGGTATTGGGGTAATCTTGCTGTTTGATTGGCTGATCAAACACTAGAGAGGCTTCTTCAATTTTACAGATGCCTTCCTCTGAGCTGAAGGGATAAATAGACTGAACATTAAATAGACCCTCTGGCATAGATGCAAAGGATTGTTCTATTAATTGTTCTTCAGTTAGGTATCCTTCAGGTATTAGCCCAATTACATTATTCTGGAATCCAAAAGTGTAATAACTTGATTCCAGTGCATATCCTATGGTAGTTCCCTTGGATAATGTTATATCCTGTGGGGTCATGTTATGCACAACAATATGTATTGGAACAGTTCCAATATTCACCATAGGAGTGTAGGTCACTGTGACACCCAGATTTTGTATTCTATGGGAGAGGCAAATCAGTGTTTCAGAAGTTTTTAATTTCTGACCTCTCTTTACCTGTAAGGGTAAAAGAAATTTATCAGCCCCAGCAGGAATTATAACATCGCTAGATACCTGCATAGTCACAGCATATGGTAATTGCTGGTTTGACTTCAGGGCTGCATTTTCATCCTGAATTACTCCAGGGTCCCCCTTTAACCTGCTCCAGAGTTTATCAAATCTATTTGTATGGCATATCTATGTAAGATATCATTGCCAATGTATATTTGATTATGGGGAGTATTTAAAACTAAAAACAGGTGCTTCACTGACTTATTACCAATAGAGATAGATAATAAGCACTTAGCTGTGATGTTATAGCTTTCAGACCTGTCATCCAGGCCGTTGACACAGTGGTCTTGGGGGGAAAGATATTTAATCACTTTAGGTTCAGCTATTTGCGCTAATAAACCTTCGCTTATATAGCTAGCTTCCTGTTTTAAGTTTATTTTAGCATACTTGGTTTTACCAAGGTCATGTACTTGTATAGGGATAAATAGATCCTCTTTAACTCTCTCAATCCCTGTGAGGTATTGAGCGTGGCCTCCCCCCTTAGGGATTTTATGATCCCCCTTGTGGAGTGATATGGTTAATACATCGCCATCTAGGGAAATATTCGCCATCTTTCCAGGCGAAATTTTAAAAGTATTACCATCAGAGCCACTAAAAGGAGTCTGATCATCTATTTGTAGAATAGTGGTTTCAGGTACAGAGTTATTCCTGAAATGAATCTCCACAGCATCTGGTTTCTCTTCCACCACATGACAGCTATGTCGGGTGCGAGATATACCAGATTTTTCATAATTGATAGGCCGTTTAACTTGTGACCAAATTACATTATTTATGCAATCAATTATGGTGCTTAATCGCTTCAGGAGATCACTACCAATAATTAAACGATCAGTTGGCAGATCCACTATAATGACAGGGTGCCTTATGACCCTGTTCCCCAATTTAAATTTTAACCAGGCAGTACCGTAGACTTTTAGGGAGTCACCCCCAACACCTATTAGAGAACCGTCAAATTCTCTTATTTTAGGTTTGTGGGGTGTTAGCTCATTTAGCTGTGTGTAGTACTTGTGGGATAAGATAGTTGCCTGTGACCCAGTGTCAATTAATCCCCTGATAGGGTTGGAGACTGAATCTTGCAGCTCAACTAATACATAATATCTTCCTGCAGTTTCTACCATTTCACACATAAAGTTGGCGTTATCATACATTTGTTGGCTTCACCACGTGTTACCTGAGTTTGCCATGCCTTCCGATGCAGAAGAAGCTTCATACCTACCGGTCTCCTCTATGACAGGTTCGGCTGGATTCTTGTGTACTGCATCTGTGGAGATAAGGTTAAGAGAGTGCTGCAAGGGAAGAGGTTTGTTAATTTTTCCCTGATGAGGTTGCCTGTCATCACAGCTAATTTGTCCGTTTTCGGTCTGTGGGGAGAGAATATGATTAGTATCATTGATATTTAATATTACATTTTGTACATCTCTCCCCTCCCCCTCATGTGATGCTGCAGTATTTATGACTGTGCCTGTGGTCCACTGCTGACCACTGGCTTCACCCCTAAAAAAGTATTGTTCGGTTGCTGAGCCGTAGAAAGTTGACTCATATTAGTGAATTGTTCGCTCAACCGATTTAACTGGGTAAACAGCATATCTACCTGATTGTACAAGTTACCTCTACCCCTGGGCCTATCTCTTGGTGCCCCATGATAATGATTCCTGGACCATTGGGTTCCCTCAGAATCAGGGCCGCTATTTCTATTCTGGCGTGGTTGCCCCTGGGGTTCAGCTTGTTCAGCATTAGTATTTTGGGGAGCATTATATACCTGGGGTGTTTGGTTACCCTGAGAATATCTTCGCCGTCTATTGTATCTACCCTTGCGCGGATACCAATTATTTGGTGAGTATTCTCTTTGTGAGTAATTATTCACCTGATTATGTCCCCCACTTTGGTTATAGTCTCCCTGCGCCTCAATCTGTGTAGGGGAGGGGGCAGAGTTAGACCTCTGTGGAGGTGGCCTGTTTTGACTGGCCACCTCCGCATAGGTCCTTTTTTTAGACTCCAAATTGAGGGGGTTAGGTGACACCCTAGTCTCTGCTACAATTTTGGGTTTTGACTCCTTTTTCACCCCCTGTTCACTGGACTGCTGAATAGAGTATAATTTTGTACTCTCTTTGATCAGCCATTCCAATGAGCAGTCCTCATCAAAATCTCTAGCTAAGTTAATTTTGATGGGTGTAGGCAGTGCTTCAAAAAATAAATTTACAAATTCTGAGCCATCAAATCTGGGATTATCTTCAGCCATACTGTACGCATTTTTCAATACAGAAAGGAATTCGATTGGACTCTGATTCGCACGACATTTTAAACCATATACCGCTATTTTCGCGGCAGTTTTAGTGCGATATTGCCCGAATTCTTTTCTGCATTGTCGTTTTATATCATTCCAGGAATGAATATTCATATCCTTTAGTGAAGCAAAGAATTTGTGATGCTTACTGTCAAATACCCAGGGCAGAAATTCAATTTTCAATTTCTCACTTGTAACATTCATTATAGCTAACGCATTTTCTAAAGCCTCTAAATGATCAATTACAGATGTTGTTCCCTTATTGGAGAATATAGGTACTGCGCGCTGTACGAAGGTGATTATTTTATGGGAATCATAAACTTTATCAGACTTACTTTGGGGTTCTCTGTCAGAGTTTCCCTCCCCCGCACCAGCTGCGCTACAGCAGTCCTCTGGATTTACATCATGAGGGGATTGTCTATTTGGGAAATCTATTTCTGACCCATTAGAGGTCATTTGTCTATACTGTTCCATATATTTTTGTACCTCGTCCCTGACGCGTTCGCTAAAGGAGTTAGCATTATCTGTATTATTCTCACTGTTAATATAAGGGTTTTCATTATGGCGATATGACCTTTTTAAATCGCTTAATTCTCTCTGGCTTTGCGCAAGCTGTTTATTTAAATCTTATATCTGTGTGAGTAAATCGATGTTAAGCTTATCTAAGGCGGCTAGGTTTTGGGCAAATTCATCCATTTTATTTTTGGCTATTTTTAAATCCTCTTCGCGTCTGCGTGAGGAACGAATACTATTTTCTAGCTCCTGTATTTGCAATTGTTTGTCTGTGACACAAAACGACATTTCGTCAATAATGCATATTAAAAGTGGCCAAGATTTTAGTATTAGTTCCTCTCGCTTTTTGGGAGTTTTACATTGATTAATCATTAATAATTCCTGGAAGAATTCATTCTATTCATTCCACATATTATTATTAACGGTAATATTTTTAGCTCTAGTTTCAAGCATATCCACAAAATCATTTAATTTACCAGCAATATTTAATTTCCTTTAATGTAACTTAAGATATCTTTCTTAAGGACCTGACCTTTAGTAATGGGTATTGTAATGGGACCAATTTCATCGCTATGTATAGAATTAAATGAGTCACTTCTGGCTACAGACATTATTATATTGGTTTAGTATTTAGTTGAAAAACGCTAATACATTTTTTGCCAATAAAAAGAGAGGGGAAAAAAAATTATATTAAAAAAAAAATAGTATTAATTTTGAAATATGAAAAATTAATATTTCGAAATATGAAAAATTAATATTTTTGATTAACTTTGAAAATATGAAAAATTAATATTTTTGATTAATTTTTAAATATGAAAAATTAATATTTTTATTAATTTTTCAAAAATTAATCTAATAATATTTCAAGATATTAATATCAATCTCGAAATATGAAAATCAATATTTCAACCCTTCAAAAATTATATCTTCAAAATATTAATATCGAAATATGAAACTTTTTCTCTCTTTTATAATAATTTCTATTTACTACAAATATATTATATCAAATATGATGAATATTATTAAATCTTAGCAGTGCCTCCAATTATTATGTCAGTATATTTATGAAAATCTTAGCAGTATTCTCCAAACAATGTGTGAGTATACGGCAGGGAATATATTTAACAATCTTCCTTTAGACTGAACCCACAATCAATATACTTCTACTAAGACAACAATAAAATAAATATAAATACCTGAACTCTTTTATTTAGTTAATATCCATGAACATTTTTGAAATATATTTGCAATAAAAGGAATATCAAATATTATATGCGCTTGAAAACTATTTAAATATGCTATGCAAAGTTCATACACGCTTACCTTTAAAACCAACCTTATTTATAAATAGCCTTTAACATCCAAGCAACAGTGCTTATAATCAATAGGGTAATATATATATATTCTGCTATTTAACTGTAATTTATCCTAATACAATATTAATTTACAGTATCAGAACTTGCACAGATGAGTTACTTAGTCAATCAGATACATATTTAGACAATATATAGGCTGTGAAATGCTAACTTAAAATCCAAACTATTTCTTTAACTCTGCTACATACAGCAATAGTAAATGCTTACTTTAAATGCTTGCATACAAATAGGCAGGCTAAGAGCTAACTAAAACAATGACACACAGTTTAAAAGTACAATCTGCTCTTTAAATCTATTAACTGTAATGGCTATGCATATAACTTATCTTACAAAAAACCTTGTATACATCACCAAATAAACAGCAATCCAGTTTCCAATGTTTCTTAACAGGTCCAATTTCACCTCAGAAATTCAAAATTGGGGGTATTGCATATCCAATAGTAGGTGTGTGCTTTAATAATGACTACAGTAGTTATTTCCTTCAGGATCAGCCAACAACCTTTTTTATCAGTCTCTATGCTGGGGTTTAAATCATCTGATTTTACCCCTCCCCGTTTTTGATTATTATCAGTCATTGGTGAATATTGGAAACGCCCACGGCCTTGTCTTGGATTGGTTCTTTGCAACTGAACATGGATTGGTTTATTTGGTAAATGTGTTGTCAAGGAAATGCATTATTTGCAACAACCAATCATCTCATGGCTGCAATTTCGCATCATAACACTAGGTGGCAGCAGACATGCAAACAAAACAAATTCACCTTTAAAATTTCTAAACATTTTTAAACAACTTAATTACTTTTATAAAATGATTATTTAATCAGACCATAACTTTTTATAGCAATTATTCATCATATTTGTTTTAGATAGGGTGGGGTTTTATGAATTTTCTGATCATTTCTAGATCAAACTCTATTATATTATATCACCAATTATATTACCAATTTATAATGCTGACAGTTACAGATTCGTAGCATTTGTACATCTAATATGGTATTCATGCATATACAGCATGTTTCATATTTCTGTGCATTTCTTCCTGGATATCTGAATCTTGTCTGAATAGATCTGAAATAAAAATAAGTGTCATTAATTATTTCTTTCCAGGTCCACAAATATTCTTAAAAACACAGAGGCTAAGTAAGACCTTTTATGTTTTCAAAACATATATATATAACATATATATATATATATATATATATATATGCACATTCATTTCTATGTAGATCTGAAATGATATAAAATCCAGCAGATTATGCATTGTTCCCTTTGCAAAATGTATTTAATTCTATTTGTGTCACCTTCTCCCCAGCCGTATATCTGCAACATATGTCTTACTTTGAATCTACAAAAGTTTAGGTGACAAATTCCAGAGGGCTCCCAAGCATATTCTCCACCCAAAACACAGATCATTTATTCTAAATAATCAACTGGGTTTCCTGTAAGTACTATGCTTATCCAACTATTTTAGATTTTATCCTTTTAAGTGATTGTTTTAAATTGGGTAGACCAAATGTCTTAGAGTCATAAAACTCTGCATATAGTCAAATGAGCATGGTCACTGAGTTAGTTCCTTTTGGAAAATGTCTGTGTATTTTACACAGCAGGAGGTCGTGCTTCAAAAGCTAAGTTTATTTTCAATCCTGATAAACGTGTATTCACCCAACTAACCCATTTGGTAGGGGGTGGGGACCTACAGTGGATTAGAAGCTGTGTTCAACAAACTCAGGTTCAATTAATCCTGAGGTCTCATCTAACATATACAGTGTATAAAATATACATATATATATATACATATATATGTATACATATGTAATATTCATCAGAATATTCATATACTCTGACATAAATCCCCCTTCCAACTTCAAATAGATGTAGGACACATGTATTTGAATTGGCTTAAAGTCAGTGGTATTTGATGAGGATCAACCGTATACCTCATAGACAGTCTCTTATGTAGATAGTCTGTCATTTTTGAACCTTCATGCTCATCAGCTAGGCGTCTTTAAACTACAGTAGGTCTTTAGTGCATTTGGGGATATGACACTTAATTCTCCCTCTATGACTTGTAGTTGGGATCTGGGATGACATGCCCGCAATTGATTGATATGGACCCATTTATCTATGAAACTTTCATTTTTGGGGATCCTTATTTTATAGGCCACTGGAGATATTTTGTCAGTAATGACAAAAGGACCTTTCCATGAGGGAAGAAAGTTCTTCTCCCTAACCTGATCTCTTCCAAAGTTATAAAGATAAACTTTATCATTTATTTAATATTCCTTTTTGGACGTTTTGAGATCATAATAGGTTTTAGTGGCAGTTGCGGCTCTTTCTAAATTCCTTTGAGCAAATGCAAAGGCATATTGCAGATGCTTTCTTAGGTTCTCCACATATTGATGTGTATTAAAAGCTATGCTGATTTTCAATCCTGATAAACGTGTATTCACCCAGCTAACCCATTTGGTAGGGGGTGGGGACCTACAGTGGATTAGAAGCTGTGATCAACAAACTCAGGTTCAATTAATCCTGAGGTCTCATCTAACATATACAGTGTATAATATATATATATATATATATATATATATATATATATATACATATATATGTATACATATGTAATATTCATCAGAATATTCATATACTCTGACACTGTGTTTATTTGGAATGTCACTGATACTATACAATAAACTGTCTTAAAGGCAGTTTCATTGTTCACTTACTTCCTGCTGGTGACTGTTACTCCTTGTTATTCTGATCTGCAAGTCATTTCTGATTCTAGCCTTTGGTTGAACAATGCCTGCCTATTGTACTTGCTGGGCCTAGATTTTTCTATTGTATCTGTCTGGTTTACTCCTGCCTAGTGTATCTGCGTGACTATCCTTTATTTGCTGTGTGGCCATTCTTAGAACAGCACTTGGTGGCCATTCCCACTATCAGTACCTGTTGGCTATACCCTTTCTTTAAAGACCAGCAGCTTATAAAGGAAGTTCTGAAGAGATGGTTAGAGAGAAGCAGAAGCGGGAGGTAGTCAACCATATTAAAGGGACAGTCTACTTGTTTTTTTTACCTAGTTTATGTGTGCCATATAGATTATGTTGTGCTCACTCCCATGGAAAATGATAATGGTTATGCAAGAACCAGCAATGATTGCTTAAAATGTAAGATTGTAAAAAGCACTAAAATAAGGTGCAGTCTGCAGTGGCTTAGATACAGGTAACTTTAACGCTTTGCAGAGTGGGTTCATGGGTTTGGAGCTTTTATGTAGAGGTTCCATCCCAAGCTCTAAAAGGGGCCAGTGGAATGGACTTCTTTGAGCAACTACCCCTTTTAGGCATAGTTGCAAACAGATAGGCAAGGCAAGTTAACATGCTAACATGGGACCACATCGCAAATCGGTATCCAATATTCAGCACAAGGACTAACGTGGCGATAATGGAGACCTTTTACTCCATTTTCACCTCGCCACACAAAGGCAGCCGCAGCAGGCCTTGCGCTGAGTATGGGAGCACCGTAACGCCCGTAAATGTCTGAAAATATAAACTAACACCCAACGCATGTGCAATATCTGTTACAACTCGTGAACAATGGCACTACTTGGGCATTCTTCTCTGAAGTATACTTGTAGAGGAGTAAAATAGTATAGAATTGCTCAATGTGAAAGAGAAAATGGTGCTTGTGCATAAGCAATAAATGTGAACACATAAGAGAAAATATATGAAGAGACTCACTATGTGGGTAAATCTGGCCTATATAAATTAAAGCAGGGCCGGCCTTTGGGCAAGGTGGAACAGGCGACCGCCTCGGGCCCCGCCACAAATGTAATCAAAATTTTTTTTTTTCATTTAAATTTTTTTAAAATATTTTTTTGCGCCTTTTTTTTGCGCAATAATTTTTTTTGAGGGAGGGGGGCCACAGGTCCACGAGACACACATGGGGCACGCCAGGTGACAGCAGCATCTGAATGATTGGAGCATATAACTTTTATTCTCCAATCATTCGGTGCTGAGTGTCACTGATGGGAGGAGGCGGGCATCATACTTTTGTTGGGGGCATCATTTTATTGCAGGTGAGATGGGGCATCATTTTATTGCTGGGGCATCATTTTATTGCAGGGGGCTTCATTTTATTGCTGGGGGCACCATTTATTTTATTTATTTATTGTGTGTGTGTGGGCTGTGTGTGTGTGTGGGGGGGCAGTGTGTGTGTGTGTGGGCTGTGTGTGTGTGGGGGGGCTGTGTGTGTGTGGGGGGGCTGTGTGTGTGTGTGTGGGCAGTGTGTGTGTGTGGGTAGTGTGTGTGTGTGGGTGGGAGCTGTGTGTGTGTGTGGGATGTGTGTGTGTGGGCTGGGTGTGTGTGTGTGGGGGGGCCGGGTGTGTGTGTGTGTGTAGGCTGTGTGTGTGTAGCCTGTGTGTGTGTGGGCTGTGTGTGTGTGGGCTGTGTACACTTGTGTTCCTGTGTATGTGTCTGAGTGTGTGGATGTATGTGTATATAAATATCTCTCTGTGTATTATATCTGTCTGTTTGTGTAGTACAGTGCATTGCCCCATTTCTTTTAAGTATTTTTCGTTCTGGGTAGTGGCCCTGGGCTGTCAATCTGCCTAGGGACCTGCACTTGCTAGGGCTGGCCCTGGCGTCTCTAATGTTCTTGTTATCATAAGAAAACACATAAAAATAAGGCCCAGTTCAACTCAACTGTTCCTAATTGTCAGCATAATTCTTCATTATATACATAAACAGTTGTTCCAATAGTACAAATGGTATATTGCAATATATACAATGTTATAGTGCTCCACATTAGTGGATTTATGTTTTTTTATATATAAAATGTTGTGCATTACCTTAAATTATTATTTTTTTTCATTATAAAAGCTGTGGGGCGGTGTTGGGGGCGGAGATTGGGCGGGGTTGGGGCGGAGATTGGGCGGGTTGGGGGCAGAGAGAAAGGGGGCCCCATTTTGTCATCCTGCCTTGGGCCCCGCAATGACTAGGGCCGGCCCTGAATTAAAGGTAAATGTGATCTCAAAATGAACTGATAAAATTGCTCTCTATGAGATCAAAACCTGTACCCCTAGATAGCTACAGTGATTATTCAAAGTGGTTAGCTGCAGAGTTCTAAAGTAATATGGTGCAGAGGGTTACTCTCTAGGATATAGATTATATAAATGAGAATGTGTATAGAGTAAAATACTCTAAAAAATTCATGTTTTATTTTTAGGTCTTTCATTCTAAACAGTTTTCTATTGGATTCATGACAGTATAGATAAGTACTCACGTTATTAAGTTTATAATGATTTATCAATAGTGTGTATTTTATGTAAACGTAATTCACATTATAGCCACAATCTTCAGGTCAATCTTTATTAAATTATAATGACAGTGATAAGGACTTATAACGAAGAAAGGAGTATATCTTGTATCAGACGTTATTGTATATCAGGATTATCTGGGCTATGACTCTAAGTTAGTATCTACTATTAATATCTTGCTAGTAACAACTGGCCTCTTATGTATCAAGTTGTATCAGTGTGTGCGTAACTACTCCATTTTGTGTTAGCAAGGCTTTATAACGTCAGCCTGTTTAGATAAGTAAGCTTCGACTGTCAAAAGTACAGTGATCTCTAGAACACAGTCACAGATGCAGCACTAGGATCTATTATTAACTTTTGCCAGTACAGGTAGCCCTCAGTTTACGCCAAGGTTAGGTTCCAGAAGGAATGGTTGTAAATCGAAACCGTTGTAAATTGAAACCCAGTTTATAATGTAAGTCAATGGGAAGTGAGGGGGTTAGGTTCCAGGCCCCTCTCAAAATTGTCATAAGTAACACCTAATACATTATTTATAGCTTTGAAATGAAGACTTTAAATGTTAAACAGCATTATAAACCTAATAATATAGATTGTATCATCATCAAACTAAGTTTAATGAACAAAAACATTTGCTAAACATCACCTAATAAAATAATTACACAACAGACTGCATCATCATCAAACTAAGTTTAATGAACAAAAATGTTTTTTTACTTGCATTTTTCTGCAATCAGTTCTCTGCATTGTTAGCATGTTAGATAATATTGGGTCTGCACCTATTCTATGCATTTCAATCTGCAGTGATTAATAAGCACTGCAGTTAGGCACCCTCACCTGAAGCTGCTGGACAGGAAGATAATAGGGAAGTGGCTGCTAAATCTTGCTCGATAGCTAATGTCTGCTCTGTGTACACAGATCAATTTCAGGATGTTAAGTAGCATAACTTTGCTGCAAAACAAGCAGACAGCTCCACCTACTGGCTATTTTAATTAGTGCACTTTACTTTCCAAAGCATTTCAAAAGCAGTAACATGGCTGAAAAAAAAGGTTGTTATTCTGAAACGGCGCAAATTGAACCGGCGTAAACCGAGGGCCACCTGTATATAGTTAGAAGTAATAACCCATTAGCGTAGTAGCTGTGTAGTGTTATCTTAGAAAGGTCTTTCTATAATACTACTTTTGTGTGGTATAGATAGATAAACACTACTATCCAGGTCTGGCCTTACACAGATTGAGAAGTAATGTCAGTATATATATATATATATATATAGAGAGAGAGAGTAGCAGGTTTTTAAACAAAGCGGTAAAATACACATACATGCAAAAAGTTAGCTTGATCTAATGCTGTTATAAACGGTCTTGATACTTTTTATGCGTCTTTATAGCAACTAGCCTATGTTTGTAACATGCATAGTGTGATCAAGTGTCGGTCATTCCGTAAGGATTGTAAAAAGTTTGTACACACTATTGATAGAGTCTGGCGCAACCCAGATTATGATAAAGTATAAATTATATAAATGGTAAATTTATACTACCACAACAGTTAATATCACAATGGTAATGTAGGTACTATGTATGTCTAGGTCTGGCACAACCCAGACTCTTAGCAGAGTAAACTACAGCTAAATGTTTAAGAGAGCAACAACCTTTCAGTTAAACCGTTATCTGGCTTTTAAAATAAACATATAACAAGAGCGTGAATAAGCTCACAGCTCTCCCCTGACGCGTTTTACCCTGTCAGGCTTTCTCAAAAACCCGCTACTCTCTCTCTCTCTCTCTCTCTCTCTCTCTCTCTCTCTCTGTATATATATATATATATATATATATATATATATATATATATATATACTGACATTACTTCTCAATCTGGGTTAGGCCAGATCTGGATAGTAGTGCTTATCTATCTATACCACACAAAAGGTGCCATAGTGCATCACAGTCCTTGGAGGGAGTTGACAAGTGCCAACACAGCCCCATGGGAGCCATTTGACAAGGTACCATAGTGCATCACAGTCCTTGGAGGGAGTTGACAAGGGCCAACACAGCCCCATGGGAGCCATTTGACAAGGTGAAAGAGTGCAACAGGCACAACAAACAACAAAAAAAGGCCAAATGGCAACAATAAATAAAAACAAAGTAACATGTGGACGGAAGATTTGTATCTGCGCCCTCGGAGCATCTCCAGATCCTCTACTTATGGGTCATCAGCATCACCCTCATCGCCCTGTGCATGTCCAACTACGGATTCAAGCATTGACTCTACACGCATCATACGTTGTAGAGTCGAACGCTGAACCCGTAGCTGGGCATGCATGGTGTCATGCATCCTTCCCAGAAACAGACTGTTCCTCAGCATGGCCTGCTCTAGACGTGCTAGAGCCTCTAGCGTCAGCCATGCTGAGTCACAACCTAAAATAAAGCAAAAAAAAGAAAATTAATGATAATTACAGAACATAATAAAAAGAGAGCAAAGAGACATTGTAATAATAAAGACAAATCATTATTATAATTAAATATTCTATCTAGAAGATTTACACATTAAATATGTTCTTCAGACATAAACCATTAAAGCGACAGTTCTCCCCTTTAATTGTTTCACAATGATACACTTTACCTGCTTGAGTGTATTAAATTGTTTATAAGTATTTCCATTGTCCTTACATTGGCATTCAAAATAGTTTATTTAATATACATCGTGGACACCACCTTAAGCCACATATACCTTAGCAGGGATATTGTAGCGCTCTTTCTGTAGCATATTCTTTTTGCTTTTTTTTTAGATCTGGTTGGGAGACCTCGCTCCTTCGAGAGAGCTTGTGGGGTTATTTTTGGTGCTTTATGGTAACACATTTTTTATTACTCCGAAAGCATGTGCCCTGAGACAGTCACCACGGGAGAGAGTCTCTTGTCGACTGATCTAGAACTATCCTCTGAGAGAGATCCACATGGTCCCCATTCCATTGACTGAGCATGTATAACTGCAGAGCTCTCAAATGGAATTGAGCAAAGGGAATGATGTCCATGGAAGCAACCATCAGACCAATTACCTCCATACATTGAGCCACTGTTGGCCGAACAGCAGACTGTAGCGAGAGGCGAGAGGCAAGAAGTTTGGCTCTACTGACCTCTGTCAGAAATAGCTTCATTGATAGGGAATCTATTATGGTCCCTAAGAAAACTACACTTGTAGCTGGAACAAGGGAACTCTTTTCCAGATTCACTTTTCATCCGTGGGAACGTAGAAAAGACAATATGTCTGTGTGAGAGTTTGCTTGTTGAAAAGATGGCGCCTGAACCAATATATCGTCCAGATGTGGCGCCACTGCAAGTCCCCAAGACCTGATCCCTACCAAGAGAGGCCCCAGAACCTTTGAGAAAATTCTGGGAGCTGTGGCAAGGCCAAACGGAAGAGCCACAAACTGAAAGTGTTTGTCCAGAAAGACAAATCTCAGAAATTTGTGATGATCCCTGTGAATGGGAACATGAAGGTACGCATCCTTCAGGTCTATGGTCATCATAAACTGACCCTCTTGCACTAAAGGAAGAATGGAACGAATAGTTTCCGTCTTGAAGGACGGTACTCTGAGAAACACATCAGGTCTAGAATAGGATGGAAAGTTCCCTCTTTTTTGGGAACCACAAACAGATTGGAATAAAAACCTAGACCCTGTTCCTGTACTGGAACTGGAACTATCACTCCCAGAGAGGAAAGATCCTGTACACATTTCAAGAACGCCTCTCTCTTTATCTGGTCTACAGATAATTTTGAGAAGTGGAACCTGCGTCTGGGAGGAAAAGTCTTGAATTCCAATTTGTAACCCAGAGATACTATGTCCACAGCCCAAGGATCTGGGACATCTCATATCCAAGCTTGTGAAAACTGAGAAAGTCTGCTCCCCACCTGATCTGATCCCGGATCGGGGGCAAACCCTTCATGCTGATTTGAATTCAAATGTGGGTTTCTTTGACTGTTTCCCCTTGTTCCAAGACTGATTGGATCTCCAAGAAGACTTGGACTGCTCCTGCTTGGCAGAAGAAGGGGAAGGCTTTCCTCTGAAGTTACGAAAGGAGCAAAAATTACTCTGACGTCCTTTCGGTCTATTCTTCTTATCCTGAGGCAGAAAAGACCGTTTTCCACCTGTAATACCAGAAATTATTTCTGTCAGACCAGGACCAAACAATGTCTTACCCTTGTAAGGAATCGCCAAAAGCTTGAGCTTAGAGGAAACGTCCGCTGACCAAGATTTCAACCACAATGCCTTACAGGCAAGTACAGTGAAACTAGAAGTTTTAGCTCACAGTCTAACAACCTGCAAAATAGCATCAGAAATAAAGGAATTGGCTAATTTAAGAGCCTTAATCCTGTCTGGGATCTCATCCAAAGAAGTCTCTACCTGAGGAGAATCAGACAAGGCATCAAACCAATAGGATGCTGCACTAGTCACAGTGGCAATACACACCGCAGGTTGCCATTGGAGACCTTGATGAACATATATCTTTTTCAAATAAGCCTCCAGCTTTTTGTCCATTGGGTCCTTAAAAGAGCAGCTATCCTCAATAGGGATAGTAGTTCTCTTAGCCAGAGTAGAAATGGCCCCTTCTACTTTGGGCAAAGTGTGCCAAGGATCCTTAATGGAGTCAGCGACAGGAAACATAATTTTAAATATAGGAGACGGGGGAAAAGCTACCTCTGGCTTCTCCCATTCCTGTGAAATAATCTCCTTAGTACGAACTGGCACAGGAAAAACCTCTGAAGAGGAAGGAACATCAAAGTAAATATTACGTTTACTAGATTTCTTAGGAGTGACCACGACAGGGCTATCGGAGTCATCTAAAGTAGCCAAAACCTCCTTTAACAGTACACAAAGGTGTTCAAGCTTAAATCTGAAGGACACCACTTCAGGCTCAGAAGAAGGAATTATATTGTCCGAATCTGAGATTTCATCCTCAGAAGCTCCCGACGTGTCTTCCTCATCAGATTTATGAGCAATGGCAACTTGGGTAGCAGAACTTGGAACAACTTGGAACAGCAACCTTACTGTCTGGATCTCTAGATTTCCTCTTGCGCTTTCCCTGTAACCTGAAGATACCTGGGCAGCAATTTCTGCTTTCAAATAAACTCTCTCAGGAGATAAAGAGGAAATGCAGGGCACTGCATGTGACGCCATTGAGGCTTGGGACGTTACAGCAGAAGACTGTGGTATTACCTGAACAGCATCATCCTGAGAGACAGGCTCAACACCAAAAAACTTTTCTTTATTCTGCAAAGTTTTCTTGACACATGAGGAGCAAAATTGCATAGGGGAAACAATCTGTGCTTCTAAACACAAAAGACATGGATTTAATAGAGCAGGTTTCTGCTCCATATCAGACATTGCCCACATTTTTACTCTAAATATAGCTTTAAATTTTTAACTGCAAAAAATAATTTATGCCATAAACGACTGATAACAAAATAATAAATAGAGTACGTCTCTTTACTCTCTGAGTCTTGCGAAGCTTAGCTTTGAGTATCAATCTCCAGCAAATAAAAAAAAATCAAATTACTGGAGCGGCTACGCTCCTAACGACCACCTCAGGACACTCCATACCTCAGACTCGACTGAGGTGCCTACCTGCTTGGTAACCTAGAACCAGAGTGACAAACTGCCTAGAAGACTGCAGATTTGTGCAGCCGAACACCGCTCCGGAGTACAGGGAAGCCACTCACGTGACCTGACTCGTCTTTACTGCACCACAGTTTTGAAGGCGCAAAAAGATACATCCTGGTACATCACAAATAAGAGCGCTAACAAAAACGGAACCTCCGGAGCTGTAAACTGCCCCTAAGTGAAAGGCGACTGAACCACAGGCAGAGCTAAAGCCTACAAACATATCAGGCTCTTATATACCTCAACTGACTGTTTGCACATTCAAACATACATTCTCACACATGCTTTCCAGTGCCTGACTCATGCCCAATGTAATCCTAACCACCGGATTATCTATGACCCAAAATTATTAAGCAGGATCTCTGAAGTTGCTAAGCGCAGTGTCTCCCTACCTGGAATAGAAAGCACTTACCTGCTAAATCTGCTGTACAGCATGTAGACAGTTACAAGGTATGAGAGGATATAGTTTCTCACAGAGACCTGTAAAAAAGAAAGAACAGAGTAAGCCTACTCTGGCTTTCTATACTAGGGCAGCAAACTGTTATGAAAACGCAGCAAGGGCTATCTTACAAGTTCCTAAATGCTTTAAAGCCACCACTACCCGACTGCAAAGATTTACGTGAAATACGGCTAGACCCCAAAACTTGCTTGTAGAGAAAAACCAATTAATATTCAGACACCAAAACTTCACGACTGGGGATTATGGGTAGGGGAGTGACACTTAACAGCTTTGCTGTGGTGCTCTTTGCCTCCTCCTGCTGGCCAGGAGTGATATTCCCAACAGTAATTGATGACGTTGTGGACCATCGGCTAGATTACGAGTTTTGCGGTAAGGTAAAAAAACAGAATTTATGCTTACCTGATAAATTACTTTCTCCAACGGTGTGTCCGGTCCACGGCGTCATCCTTACTTGTGGGGAATATCTCTTCCCCAACAGGAAATGGCAAAGAGTCCCAGCAAAGCTGGCCATATAGTCCCTCCTAGGCTCCGCCCACCCCAGTCATTCGACCGACGGACAGGAGGAAAAAATAGGAGAAACCATAGGGTGCCGTGGTGACTGTAGTTAGAGAAAATAATTCATCAAACCTGATTAAAAAACCAGGGCGGGCCGTGGACCGGACACACCGTTGGAGAAAGTAATTTATCAGGTAAGCATAAATTCTGTTTTCTCCAACATTGGTGTGTCCGGTCCACGGCGTCATCCTTACTTGTGGGAACCAATACCAAAGCTTTAGGACACGGATGAAGGGAGGGAGCAAATCAGGTTACCTAAACGGAAGGCACCATGGCTTGCAAAACCTTTCTCCCAAAAATAGCCTCCGAAGAAGCAAAAGTATCAAATTTGTAAAATTTGGCAAAAGTGTGCAGTGAAGACCAAGTCGCTGCCTTACATATCTGATCAACAGAAGCCTCGTTCTTGAAGGCCCATGTGGAAGCCACAGCCCTAGTGGAGTGAGCTGTGATTCTTTCAGGAGGCTGCCGTCCGGCAGTCTCATAAGCCAATCGGATGATGCTTTTAAGCCAAAAGGAAAGAGAGGTAGAAGTTGCTTTTTGACCTCTCCTTTTACCAGAATAGACGACAAACAGAGAAGATGTTTGTCTGAACTCTTTTGTAGCTTCTAAGTAGAATTTTAGAGCACGGACTACATCTAAATTGTGTAGCAAACGTTCCTTCTTTGAAACTGGATTCGGACACAAAGAAGGTACAACTATCTCCTGGTTAATATTTTTGTTGGAAACAACCTTTGGAAGAAAACCAGGCTTAGTACGCAAAACAACCTTATCTGAATGGAACACCAGATAGGGCGGAGTACACTGCAGAGCAGATAACTCAGAAACTCTTCTAGCAGAAGAAATAGCAACCAAAAACAAAACTTTCCAAGATAACAACTTAATATCTATGGAATGTAAGGGTTCAAACGGAATCCCTTGAAGAACTGAAAGAACTAGATTTAAACTCCAGGGAGGAGTCAAAGGTCTGTAAACAGGCTTGATCCTAACCAGAGCCTGAACAAATGCTTGAACATCTGGCACAGCTGCCAGTCGTTTGTGTAGTAAGACAGATAAAGCAGAAATCTGTCCTTTTAGAGAACTCGCAGATAATCCTTTATCCAAACCTTCTTGTAGAAAGGAAAGGATCTTAGGAATTTTTACCTTATTCCATGGGAATCCCTTGGATTCACACCAGCAGATATATCTTTTCCATATTTTATGGTAAATTTTTCTAGTTACCGGTTTTCTGGCTTGAACCAGAGTATCTATCACAGAATCTGAAAACCCACGCTTTGATAGAATCAAGCGTTCAATCTCCAAGCCGTCAGCTGGAGGGAGACTAGATTTGGATGTTCGAATGGACCCTGCACAAGAAGGTCCTGTCTCAAAGGTAGCTTCCATGGTGGAGCCGATGACATATTCACCAGGTCTGCATACCAAGTCCTGCGTGGCCACGCAGGAGCTATCAACATCACCGAGGCCCTCTCCTGCTTGATCCTGCCTACCAGCCTGGGAATGAGAGGAAACGGTGGAAACACATAAGCTAGGTTGAAGGTCCAAGGCGCTACTAGTGCATCCACTAGAGTCGCCTTGGGATCCCTGGATCTGGACCCGTAGTAAGGAACCTTGAAGTTCTGACGAGACGCCATCAGATCCATATCTGGAATGCCCCATAATTGCGCCAACTGGGCAAAGATCTCTGGGTGGAGTTCCCACTCCCCCGGATGGAATGTCTGACGACTCAAGTAATCCGCTTCCCAGTTTTCCACACCTGGGATGTGGATCGCAGATAGGTGGCAGGAGTGATCCTCCGCCCATTGTATTATTTTGGTCACTTCTTTCATCGCCAGGGAACTCCTTGTTCCCCCCTGATGATTGATATAAGCAACAGTCGTCATGTTGTCTGATGGGAATCTTATGAATCTGGCCTTTGCTAGCTGAGGCCAAGCCCTGAGAGCATTGAATATCGCTCTTAGTTCCAGAATGTTTATCGGGAGAAGAGACTCTTCCCGAGACCATAGTCCCTGAGCTTTCAGGGATTCCCAGACCGCGCCCCAGCCCACTAGACTGGCGTTGGTCGTGACGATGACCCACTCTGGTCTGCGGAAGCTCATTCCCTGGGATAGGTGGTCCAGGGTTAGCCACCAACGGAATGAATCTCTGGTCTTCTGATCTACTTGAATCTCTGGAGACAAGTCTGTATAGTCCCCATTCCACTGTTTCAGCATGCACAGTTGTAATGGTCTTAGATGAATTCGCGCAAAAGGAACTATGTCCATTGCTGCAACCATCAACCCTACTACTTCCATGCACTGAGCTATGGAAGGACGTGGAACAGAATGAAGAACTTGACAAGCGCTTAGAAGTTTTGACTTTCTGACATCTGTCAGAAAAATCCTCATTTCTAAAGAATCTATTATTGTTCCCAAGAAGGGAACTCTTGTCGACGGAGACAGAGAACTTTTTTTATGTTCACCTTCCATCTGTGAGATCTGAGAAAGGCCAGAACGATGTCTGTATGAGCCTTTGCCTCTGAAAGGGACGACGCTTGTATTAGAATGTCGTCCAAGTATGGTACTACTGCAATGCCCCTCGGTCTTAGAACCGCTAGAAGGGACCCGAGTACCTTTGTGAAAATCCTTGGAGCAGTGGCTAACCCGAATGGGAGGGCCACAAACTGGTAATGTTTGTCCAGAAAGGCGAACCTTAAGAACTGATGATGTTCTTTGTGGATAGGAATATGTAGGTACGCATCCTTTAGATCCACGGTAGTCATAAATTGAAATTCCTGGATTGTAGGTAGAATCGTTCGAATGGTTTCAATTTGGTACTCTGAGAAATTTGTTTAGGATTTTTAAATCCAGAATTGGTCTGAAGGTTCCCTCTTTTTTGGGAACTACGAACAGATTTGAGTAAAATCCCATTCCTTGTTCCGCCATTGGAACTGGGTGTATCACTCCCATCTTTAACAGGTCTTCTACACAATGTAAGAATGCCTGTCTCTTTATTTGGTTTGAGGATAAATGAGACATGTGAAACCTTCCCCTTGGGGGTAGTTCCTTGAATTCCAGAAGATAACCCTGAGAAACTATTTCTAGCGTCCAGGGATCCTGAACATCTCTTGCCCAAGCCTGAGCAAAGAGAGAGAGTCTGCCCCCCACTAGATCCGGTCCCGGATCGGGGGCTACTCCTTCATGCTGTTTTGTTAGCAGCAGCAGGCTTCTTGGCCTGCTTACCCTTGTTCCAGCCTTGCATCGGTTTCCAGGCTGGTTTGGTCTGTGAAGCATTACCCTCTTGCTTAGAGGATGCAGAATTAGAGGCCGGTCTGTTCCTGAAATTACGAAAGGAATGAAAATTAGACTTATTCTTGGCTTTGAAAGGCCTATCTTGTGGGAGGGCGTGGCCCTTTCCCCCAGTGATGTCTGAGATAATCTCTTTCAATTCTGGCCCAAAGAGAGTTTTACCCTTGAAGGGGATATTAAGCAATTTTGTCTTGGATGATACATCCGCTGACCAAGACTTTAGCCAAAGCGCTCTGCACGCCACAATTGCAAACCCTGAATTTTTCGCAGCTAATCTAGCTAATTGCAAAGCGGCATCTAAAATAAAAGAATTAGCCAACTTAAAGGACCAGTCAACACATTAGTTTTGCATAATCAACAAATGCAAGATAACAAGACAATACAATAGCACTTAGTCTGAACTTAAAATAAGTAGTAGATTTTTTTATAACAAATTTTAAAGTTATGTATATTTCCACTCCCCTTGTACCATGTGATAGCAATCAGCCAATCACAAATGCATATACGTATAGTCTGAGTTCTTGCACATGCTCAGTAGGAGCTGGTGACTCAAAAATTGTAAATATAAAAGAATGTGCACATTTTTTTTAATGGAAGTAAATTGGAAAGTTGTTTAAAATGACATGCTGTATCTGAATCATGGAAATTTAATTTAACCTGAGTGTCCCTTTAAGTGCGTGAACTCTGTCCATAACCTCCTCATAAGGAGTTTCTCTACTGAGCGATTTTTCTAGTTCCTCGAACCAGAACCACGCTGCGGTAGTGACAGGAACAATGCACGAAATGGGTTGCAGAAGGTAACCTTGCTGTACAAAAATCTTTTTAAGCAAACCTTCAATTTTTTATCCATAGGATCTTTGAAAGCACAATTATCCTCGATAGGAATAGTAGTGCGCTTGTTTAGAGTAGAAACTGCCCCCTCGACCTTAGGGACTGTCTGCATAAGTCCTTTCTTGGGTCGACCATAGGAAATAATTTCTTAAATATAGGAGGGGGGACAAAAGGTATGCCGGGCTTCTCCCACTCCTTATTCACTATGTCCGCCACCCGCTTGGGTATAGGAAAAGCGTTGGGGTGCACCGGAACCTCTAGGAACTTGTCCATCTTGCATAACTTTTCTGGAATGACCAGGTTGTCACAATCATCCAGAGTAGATAACACCTCCTTAAGCAGTGCGCGGAGATGCTCTAATTTAAATTTAAATGTCACAACATCAGGTTCAGCCTGTTGAGAAATTTTTCCTGAATCTGAAATTTCCCCATCTGACAAAACCTCCCTCATGGCCCCTTCAGATTGGTGTGAGGGTATGACAGAGCAATTATCATCAGCGCCCTCCTGCTCTTCAGTGTTTAAAACAGAGCAATCGCGCTTTCTCTGATAAGTAGGCATTTTGGATAAAATATTTGCTATGGAGTTATCCATTACTGCCGTCAATTGTTGCATAGTAATAAGCATTGGCGCGCTAGAAGTACTAGGGGCCTCCTGCGTGGGCAAAACTGGTATAGACACAGAAGGAGATGATGTAGAACCATGTCTACTCCCTTCATCTGATGAATCATCTTGGGCAATTTCATTATCTGTGGCAGTACTGTCCTTACTTTGTTTGGATGCTATGGCACAATTATCACACAATTTTGAAGGGGGAGACACATTGACTTTCATACATATAGAACATAGCTTATCTGAAGGTACAGACATGTTAAACAGGCTTAAACTTGTCAATAAAGCACAAAAACCTGTTTTAAAACAAAACCGTTACTGTCTCTTTAAATTTTAAACAGAGCACACTTTATTACTGAATATGTGAAAAAGTATGAAGGAATTGTTCAAAAATTACCAAAATTTCACCACAGTGTCTTAAAGCATTCAAAGTATTGCACACCAATTTTCAGAGCTTTAACCCTTAAAATAACGAAACCGGAGCCGGTTACAATTTTAACCCCTCTACAGTCCCAGCTACAGCCTTTGCTGCGACTTTACCAAACCCAGGGGGAATACGATACCAAATGAAGCCTTCTAGGAGCTTTTCCAACTACTTTCAGATCCTCACACATGCATCTGCATGTCTTGCTCTCAAAAGTAACTGCGCAGTAATGGCGCGAAAATGAGGCTCAGCCTACAACTGGGAAGGCCCTTCCTGACTGGAAAAGGTGTCTAACACAGTGCCTGACGTTAAAAAACGTTCCCCAAGTTTATAAGTGTGAATTACCAGCATAAACATGTATAAAATGCCCAAATAAAGCAATCGATTTTGCCCATAAAAGTGTCTACCAGTTTTATAGCCCATATTAAGCCCTTTATTCTGTTTGAGACTAAGAAAATGGCTTACCGGTCCCCATGAGGGGAAATGACAGCCTTCCAGCATTACACAGTCTTGTTAGAAATATGGCTAGTCATACCTTAAGCAGAAAAGTCTGCTAACTGTTTCCCCCAACTGAAGTTACTTCATCTCAACAGTCCTATGTGGAAACAGCAAACGATTTTAGTTACTGTCTGCTAAAATCATCTTCCTCTCACAAACAGAATTCTTCATCTTTTTCTGTTTCAGAGTAAATAGTACATACCAGCACTATTTTAAAATAACAAACTCTTGATAGTAGAATAAAAAACTACAACTAAACACCACATACTCTTAACCATCTCCGTGGAGATGTTGCCTGTGCAACGGCAAAGAGAATGACTGGGGTGGGCGGAGCCTAGGAGGGACTATATGGCCAGCTTTGCTGGGACTCTTTGCCATTTCCTGTTGGGGAAGAGATATTCCCCACAAGTAAGGATGACGCCGTGGACCGGACACACCAATGTTGGAGAAAGCAGCGTTAACAGGTCCTAACGCTGCTTTTTCACTACCGCTGGTATTACGAGTCTTGCAGGTTTAGGGGCCTCACACACTTTTTTGGCCTTACCGCAAACTGACTTACGTAAACTTCGTAAACCCTTTTTTCTATGGGACTTCCATAGCGCCGGTATTACGAGTCTGTCCTGGGAGGCCAAAAAGTGAGCGGTACACCCTCTACCTCCAAGATCTGTAACACATTCTAAAGTCAGTAGTTTTACACTATGCAACGCTGTAGCATAAAACTCATAACTAAAGTGCTAACTACCTATTAACCCCTAAACTGAGGCCCTCCCGCATCGCAAACACTATAATAACATTTTTAACCCCTAATCTGCTGCTCCGGACATCGCTGCCACTATAATAAGCATATTAACCCCTAAACCGCCGCACTCCAGCATCGCAAACACTAGTTAAATAAAATTAACCCCTATTCTTCCGCCCCCAATGTCGCCACCACTATATTAAATGTATTAACCCCTAAACCTAAGTCTAACCATAACCCTAACACCCCCTAATTTAAATATAATTTAAATAAATCTAAATAAAATTACTATCATTAACTACATTATTCCTATTTAAAACTAAAAACTTACCTATAAAATAAACCCTAAGCTAGCTACAATATAACTAATAGTTACATTGTAGCTAGCTTAGGGTTTATTTTTATTTTACAGGCAAGTTTGTATTTATTTTAACTAGGTAGAATAGTTATTAAATAGTGATTAACTATTTAATAACTACCTAGCTAAAATAAATACAAATTTACCTGTAAAATAAAACCTAACACTACACTACAATTAAATAAATTACCTACATTAAATACAATTAAATAAATTAAATTAGCTAAATCACAAAAAAAAACACACTAAATTACAGAAAATAAAAACCAAATAACAGATCTTTAATCTAATTACACCTAATCTACTAGCCCTATCAAAATAACCCCCCCCCCCCCAGCCTAAACTAAACTACCAATAGCCCTTAAAAGGGCCTTTTGCGGGGCATTGCCCCAAAGAAATCAGCTCTTTTTCCTGTAAAAAAAAAATACAAACACCCCCCAACAGTAAAACCCACCACCAACACAACCAACCCCCAAAATAAAATACTAACTAAAAAACCTAAGCTCCCCATTTCCCTGAAAAGGGCATTTGGATGGGCATTGCCCTTAAAAGGGCATTTAGCTCTATTGCAGGCCCAAAGCCTGCAATAATAAACCCACCCAATACACCCTTAAAAAATCCTAACACTAACCCCCGAAGATTCACTTACCGGGAGAAGTCTTCATCCAAGCGGCAAGATGTCCTCAACGAAGCCAGCAGAAGTGGTCCTCCAGACGGGCAGAAGTGGTCCTCCAAATGGGCAGAAGTCTTCATCCAGACGGCATCTTCTATCTTCATCCTTCCGGCGTGGAGCGGGTCCATCTTCAAGACATCTGATGCGGATGAGCTTGCATTCTATTGGCTGTTCCAATCAGCCAATGGAATGCAAGCTCAATCCTATTGGCTGATCCAATCAGCCAATAGGATTTTTTCTACCTTAATTCTGATTGGCTGATATAATTCTATCAGCCAATCGGAATCTAAGGGACGAAATCTTGGATGACGTCACTTAAAGATATTCAGCAAGAAGACTTCGTTGGAAGAGGATGCTCCGCATCGGATGTCTTGAAGATGGACCTGTTCCGCGCTGGAAGGATGAAGATAGAAGATGCCATCTGGATAAAGACTTCTGCCCGTCTGGAGGACCACTTCTGTCCGTCTGGAGGACCACTTCTGCCGGCTTCGTTGAGGACATCTTGCCGCTTGGATGAAGACTCCTCCCGGGAAGTGAATCTTCGGGGGTTAGTGTTAGGATTTTTTTAAGGGTGTATTGGGTGGGTTTATCTTTTAGGTTAGGGCTTTGGGCCTGCAATAGAGCTAAATGCCCTTTTAAGGGCAATGCCCATCCAAATGCCCTTTTCAGGGCAATGGGGAGCTTAGGTTTTTTTAGTTAGTATTTTATTTGGGGGGTTGTTTGTGTGGGTGGTGGGTTTTACTGTTGGGGAGGGTGTTTATATTTTTTTACAGGAAAAAGAGCTGATTTTTTGGGGGCAATGCCCCGCAAAAGGCCCTTTTAAGGGCTATTGGTAGTTTAGTTTAGGCTAGTTTTTTTTTTTATTTTGATAGGGCTATTAGATTAGGTGTAATTAGTTTAAAGATCTGTAATTTGTTTTTTATTTTCTGTAATTTAGTGTTTTTTGTGATTTAGCTAATTTAATTTATTTAATTGTATTTAATGTAGATAATTTATTTAATTGTAGTGTAGTGTTAGGTGTTATTGTAACTTAGGTTACATTTTATTTTACAGGTAAATTTGTATTTATTTTAGCTAGGTAGTTATTAAATAGTTAATAACTATTTAGTAACTATTCTACCTAGTTAAAATAAATACAAACTTGCCTGTAAAATAAAAATAAACCCTAAGCTAGATACAATGTAACTATTAGTTATATTGTAGCTATTTTAGGGTTTATTTTATAGGTAAGTATTTAGTTTTAAAAAGGAATAATGTATTTAATGATAGTAATTTTATTTAGATTTATTTAAATTATATTTCAATTAGGGGGTGTTAGAATTAGACTTAGGTTTAGGGGTTAATAAATTTAATATAGTGGCGGCGACGTTGGGGGCGGCAGATTAGGGGTTAATAAGTATAATGTAGGTGGCGGCGATGTCCGGATCGGCAGATTAGGGGTTAATAAATACAATGTAGGTGTCGGCGATGTCTGGGGCAGCAGATTAGGAGTCAATAAGTGTAAGATTAGGGGTGTTTATACTCGGGGTTCATGTTAGGGTGCTAGGTGTAAACATAAAATGTGTTTCCCCATAGGAATCAATGGGGCTGCGTTACTGAGATTTACGCTGCTTTTTGGCAGGTATTAGACTTTTTCTCAGCCGGCTCTCCCCATTGATGTCTATGGGGAAATTGTGCACGAGCACGTACAACCAGCTCACAGTTGACTTAAGCAGCGCTGGTATTGGAGTGCGGTATGGAGCCCAATTTTGCTCAACGCTCACTTCTTGCCTTTTAATGCCGGGTTTGTAAAAACTTGTAATACCATCGCTGCAGGTGAGCGGTGAGAAAAAAATGCTCGTTAGCACCACACAGCTCCTAACGCAATACTCATAATCTGGCCGCATATCTTTGGAAAGAAAGATAAACATTGGTGTAATGTAAAAAAAAACACTACTTAGCAGGAACGTGTATTATCATTACTCAGTAAAAAACAATAGTTTCTAAAAATGTAAAGTTCTTCAAGTGTCTGAATGTAAGCAGGTAGTTCTATGGATCCAATGACTTTCCACAACAGTCGATATCCTAATAAAAAATATTGCAGCTTTTTTTTTTTTTTGTCAGTGTATTTGATGTCAGGGGAAGGTGGCTGTACAAAGTGATAAAAAGTCAAATATGCCTGGAGTTTCTTTAATAATAGTTCAATACAGAGTGGTACTACCTGTGGGGTAAACAGCTCACCAAAACTCAAACTTGAGTGACTGTACAAGCTGTACCTCCCACCTAAATAACCACCCAGCACTAAACTAACCCCTTTGTTACAGGCCAGGTCACATATTACCACCGTTGTAAATTTCTGTCCAGGTAAGGACCCAGATGTTGAGAAGTGGAAGAAGTAACTCTGCCTCTGCACACTGGGTGAGACCCAGGACACGACCACTAGACTAAGGTGAAATGTATAGCAGAGTAGTTCCTTAAGGTGGCAGTAGAGAAGAGCAATTTTCAGGAGACTGTAGAAATATAAGAAAGGTCAGAGGTCAAAACCAGATGAGCAGAGTCAGAGCCAAATCAGAAGAGTAATAAGGGTAGCCAAAGGTCATTGAACTAGCTGAGGTCAGCAACAAGATTCAGGAAGAAGCGTCAGGCCAAAAGGGTAATCCAGTAGTTAAGTATCAAGGAGAAGACAAAGATTGTAGACAGTTAAGGAACAATACAATAGAACACCCAGAACATAGTTCAATATACCAGCCAAAATGGCTGAATGAACGCTGCAATAAATAGATGCCGACTTGGGAACAAGAATAAAGCAAAGATGTAAAAATGGAAGCACTGTGGTGGCAAAAAATTATGAGGCTGGCAAAAGAAACAAAGCAATGCTGCAATGGTGAAAAAACAGATGATACATACAGTATCCCTCGTTTCTTTAGCAAAACCAGAATTACTTTCAGTCCAATTGCTGCCACAATCAACTGGATAACAGAGGTGCCATAAGAACTTGCTTCACATCACCACTGGAAAAAAATGCTTGGATAATGCTTTAACCCCTTCACTTGTGGGTGGCACAGGGCATATTTAGATCTGCTGCAAGTTTTACTGCAAATCAAAAGTTTATAAACTCCTTCCCTTCTTACTTTTTATGTAAAACTAATCAGCTCCCAATTACTCTTGGTACTAAATATGTTCCTGAAAAGATAAAGATCTTAAGAATAAACATTAAGTTTAATGAGCCTAGCTGGAGTTAACAAAACCTAATTCAAAAATAATTGAATACAATCAATATATCATTGTCTATATTTTAGTTTCTTGTCTTGTCCTGTTGTGTTGTTACCATAGTAATGAAAACATTATCCAACTGGTATTTTGCGGGTGAAGATTTAAAACCCAATTTCTGTAGTCTAATGTGAATCCCACAGGTTTCTAAAGTCATAAAACTCTATAAAAACTGATTATCTCAACAAACTAATGAGTCCTGTTTGATAAGGTTAATTTATTTCTATTTCTTCACTGTATTTTATTTATGACTTTGCTGCAATTTGTTACTCTTCCCCCTTGCAACTCTTAACGATCTGCGTGTGCAAAAGAACATCTTGTTGATTAGCACGCAAAAGAACTTATATATGTCTGTATTTAATAGACGATAAATAAAGTTGGACTAAAGAAAAAAATAAAAAAAATAGGGAGGTAAGTAACGTATATTTGTAACCAACATCAACCTAAATTCTATTTTATTTTAAAATTTCACAGAAGTCTATGAAGACTTTGGGCTTGATATTACCAGAAATGCTTGTGCAATGTTGCCCCCTGCTCACTGGTGGCCAATCGGCTGCTAAGAGGGGCTGTCAATTATCCCGGTCATATCAGGAAGAATTTGATGGTGGCGGAGCGGTCTTACAATCGCTGTTTTTTAATTTTCTCTTCAGGCGAGCCAGAAACAATGGGCCTCCGAAGCAACATATGCTGTTTGATAAATAGAGCCCTCTGTATTTACCACTAGCTAGAAAAGTTATATATATTGAAGGCAAATGTGTCTGAGTATTGCCAGTGTGTATACATTTCAATATTTATATATAGCTAGCTAGGTAGATAGATCATGAAATCATGCTGAAAGCGCATATTGATATATGCTGTATGCTCACCTTTAAATAATAATAGAATTTATGCAATGCTGACACAGATACACCTCTTCATCCTTAGCTTTATTACACATCATATTCTAGCATATGCAAATAGGAAATAACAAAAGGAGCTAAACATGAATAATATACAGTATATATATTTACTGAAAAGTCAGAGATTTGCTGGTGTAGACAATACACTTTTCTCATTAATTTCATAATTAAAGGTTTTGAGAAACATTGTGTTCTGCATTTTTCTCCCAAGTTTACAATATCTTCTCAGAATCCCACAGAAGGATCAGTCAGACAATGGCTGTCCACAGTTAAATCGAAAGAAGTGGTGTCAAGTTTAATATGCCATTTGTTAGTTTTGTAGAAAGTCCTTTTTTATGGATTCCGGTACAACAAGGAGGAGACAGTTGCTGGTCTATACATTCATTGACAGATTAATTAATGGTCAAGCTTTTTCTTCCTCAGTCTCTGCTTTATCATCTGTAAATAAAATATACATTTAATTGTATATATGGCAATAAATGAAAAACAATCACTGAGAACCACAATACTGATGATTACAACATAATATTACAAGAAATCTATAACAAGCTCTAATGTAATGGATGGGTAAACATAAACAATGTATTACATGGACATATATGTGTATTAATAAATAAACATTATTTAAATGGAATTGTTATTCAAGTTATGTGTTTCACTTGTGAAAACTTAATTCCAGCTAAGTTTCAAAAAACACCAAAAGCACATCTGCCTCCAACATTTTCCACTGCCCTCCAAAACCACTCTCCTATCAATTCCCCCTACATTGTTTTTGGATTGTTTTCTGACACTCTAGTAGCCAATTAATAGTCCAAATCTAAGAAATTTACAAGACTACATATTTTGACAGCAGTGTAGTATCAGACGTAACTTGGCTTTTGGTGCTTTCAAACAGAGATAGTAGGTTGTTTTCATAAAGGTAAGTAAATACTAAGTACTTGCTTACATTTAAACATTGCTTATTCCATAATGCATAATTATGTTTTTAAAAAATACATAATTAAAAAGGGGTTTCTTGCTTCCTTTAAAATTGCACTGCCACCAATCTTTCCAGTTATTCAATGAAGCAAATGTTTAGGGGGCAGCACTTAAAGAAAAACAAAGGAACCAAGGCCGGATTGGCCTACCAGGAGATTTCCCAGTGGGCTGCAGCAGCTGGGGCTGGCCAGGTACAATTTTAGTGAGTGTTGCTGCAGTATCACCTCTCTTCTTTTCTCCTCTGAGCTATATGAGTCACAAAAATATTTCCTTGTAAGTGTAATTTCCTAGACCTTTTTTGAATAGTTTCTAGTGTCTAGTCCAGTGTTTTTCAACCAGTGTGCCGTGGCACACTAGTGTGCCGTGAGAGATCCTCAGGTGTGCCACGGCAGACTGACAACAGTGTGACATATTTTTTAAACTTTGCTTGTTTTTTACTCCCAGTGCAGGGGTAGTTTGTAGGAGGCATGGCATAACAGCACAATACATACAGTATGTGTGTGTTTGTATGTATGTGTATATATATATGCTGTATTAGGCTACAATGTGTGATTTTTTTTTAAATTTTGGGATGGTGGTGTGCCACAGGATTTTTTAATGTAAAAAAGTGTGCCACGGCAAAAAAAAGGTTAAAAATCACTGGTCTAGTCAAGTCACACTATACAATAGAGTGACAAACTGTTTTGAGAGTCTTCTCCAGATCACACTATAGAAAAACATAATTTATGCTTACCTGATAAATTTATTTCTCTTGTAGTGTAGTCAGTCCACGGGTCATCCATTACTTATCGAATATATCTCTTCCTAACAGGAAGCTGCAAGAGGATCACCCAAGCAGAGCTGCTATATAGCTCCTCCCCTCACATGTCATATTCAGTCATTCGACCAAAACCAGACGAGAAAGGAGAAACCATAGGGTGCAGTGGTGACTAGAGTTTAATTAAAATTTAGATCTGCCTTAAAGACAGGGCGGGCCGTGGACTGACTACACTACAAGATAAATAAATTTATCAGGTAAGCATAAATTATGTTTTCTCTTGTTAAGTGTAGTCAGTCCACGGGTCATCCATTACTTATGGAATACCAATACCAAAGCTAAAGTACACGGATGAAGGGAGGGACAAGGCAGTAACATTAAACAGAAGGAACCACTGCCTGAAGTACCTTTATCCCAAAAATAGCCTCCGAAGAAGCAAAAGTGTCAAATTTGTAAAATTTTGAAAAAGTGTGAAGTGAAGACCAAGTTGCAGCCTTGCAAATCTGTTCAACAGAGGCCTCATTTTTAAAGGCCCAGGTGGAAGCCACAGCTCTAGTAGAATGAGCTGTAATCCTTTCAGGAGGCTGCTGTCCAGCAGTCTCATAGGCTAAACGTATTATGCTACAAAGCCAAAAAGAGAGAGAGGTAGCTGAAGCCTTTTGACCTCTTCTCTGTCCAGAGTAAACGACAAACAGGGAAGAAGTTTGACGAAAATCTTTAGTTGCCTGCAAATAGAACTTCAGGGCACGGACTACGTCCAGATTATGCAAAAGTCGTTCCTTCTTTGAAGAAGGGTTAGGACACAGTGATGGAACAACAATCTCTTGATTGATATTCCTGTTAGTAACTACCTTAGGTAAGAACCCAGGTTTAGTACGCAGAACTACCTTGTCTGAATGAAAAATCAGATAAGGAGAATCACAATGTAAGGCAGATAACTCAGAGACTCTTCGAGCCGAGGAAATAGCCATCAAAAACAGAACCTTCCAGGATAACAGCTTGATATCAATGGAATGAATGGGTTCAAATGGAACGCCTTGAAGAACGTTAAGAACTAAGTTTAAGCTCCACGGCGGAGCAACAGTCTTAAACACAGGCTTAATCCTAACTAAAGCCTGACAAAAAGCCTGAACTTCTGGAACTTCAGCCAGACGTTTGTGTAAAAGAATAGACAGAGCAGAAATCTGTCCCTTTAATGAACTAGCAGATAAGCCCTTTTCTAAACCCTCTTGTAGAAAGGACAATATCCTAGGAATCCTAACCTTACTCCATGAGTAACACTTGGATTCGCATCAATATAAATATTTACGCCATATCTTATGGTAAATTTTTCTGGTAACAGGCTTCCTAGCCTGTATTAAGGTATCAATAACCGACTCCGAGAAGCCACGCTTTGATAGAATCAAGCGTTCAATCTCCATGCAGTCAGCCTCAGAGAAATTAGATTTGGATGGTTGAAAGGACCCTGAATTAGAAGGTCCTGTCTCAGAGGCAGAGACCACGGTGGACAGGACGACATGTCCACTAGGTCTGCATACCAGGTCCTGCGTGGCCACGCAGGCGCTATCAGAATCACCGAAGCTCTCTCCTGTTTGATCTTGGCAATCAAACGAGGAAGCATCGGAAATGGTGGAAACACATAAGCCATGTTGAAGACCCAAGGGGCTGTCAGAGCATCTATCAGCACCGCTCCCGGGTCCCTGGACCTGGATCCGTAACAAGGAAGCTTGGCGTTCTGGCGAGACGCCATGAGATCCAGATCTGGTTTGCCCCAACGATGAATCAGTTGAGCAAAGACCTCCGGATGAAGTTCCCACTCCCCCGGATGAAAAGTCTGGCGACTTAGAAAATCCGCCTCCCAGTTCTCCACGCCTGGGATGTAAATCGCTGACAGGTGGCAAGAGTGAGACTCTGCCCAGCGAATTATCTTTGAGACTTCCAACATCGCTAGGGAACTTCTGGTTCCCCCTTGATGGTTGATGTAAGCCACAGTCGTGATGTTGTCCGACTGAAAACTGATGAACCTCAGAGTTGCTAACTGAGGCCAAGCTAGGAGAGCATTGAATATTGCTCTTAATTCCAGAATATTTATTGGGAGGAGTTTCTCCTCCTGAGTCCATAATCCCTGAGCCTTCAGGGAGTTCCAGACTGCGCCCCAGCCTAGAAGGCTGGCGTCTGTTGTTACAATCGTCCAATCTGGCCTGCGAAAGGTCATCCCCTTGGACAGATGTGGCCGAGAAAGCCACCATAGAAGAGAATCTCTGGTCTCTTGATCCAGATTTAGTAGGGGGGACAAATCTGAGTAATCCCCGTTCCACTGACTTAGCATGCACAATTGCAGCGGTCTGAGATGCAGGCGCGCAAATGGTACTATGTCCATCGCCGCTACCATTAAGCCGATTACTTCCATGCACTGAGCTACTGACGGGTGTGGAATGGAATGAAGGACATGGCAAGCATTTAGAAGTTTTGATAACCTGGCCTCTGTCAGGTAAATTTTCATCTCTACAGAATCTATATGAGTCCTTAGAAAGGGAACCCTTGTAAGTGGTAATAGAGAACTCTTTTCCACGTTCACCTTCCACCCATGCGACCTCATAAATGCCAGAACTATCTCTGTATGAGACTTGGCAGTTTGAAAACTTGACTCTTGTATCAGAATGTCGTCTAGGTACGGAGTCACCGCTATGCCTCGCGGTCTTAGTACCGCCAGAAGTGAGCCCAGAACTTTTGTAAAGATTCTTGGAGCCGTAGCTAATCCGAAGGGAAGAGCTACAAACTGGTAATGCCTGTCTAGGAAAGCAAATCTTAGGTACCGATAATGATCCTTGTGAATCGGTATGTGAAGGTAGGCATCCTTTAAGTCCACTGTGGTCATGTACTGACCCTCTTGGATCATGGAAAGGATGGTTCGAATAGTTTCCATTTTGAATGATGGAACTCTTAGGAATTTGTTTAGGATTTTTAAGTCCAAGATTGGTCTGAAGGTTCCCTCTTTCTTGGGAACCACAAATAGATTTGAATAGAATCCTTCCGTCCGCGGAACTGGGTGGATCACCCCCATTAGTAAGAGGTCTTGTACACAGCGTAGAAACGCCTCTTTCTTTATTTGGTTTGCTGATAACCTTGAAAGATGAAATCTCCCTCGTGGAGGAGAAGTTTTGAAGTCCAGGAGATATCCCTGAGATATGATCTCCAACGCCCAGGGATCCTGGACATCTCTTGCCCAAGCCTGGGCGAAGAGAGAAAGTCTGCCCCCCACTAGATCCGTTTCCGGATAGGGGGCCCTCTCTTCATGCTGTCTTAGGGGCAGCAGCAGGTTTCTTGGCCTGCTTGCCCTTGTTCCAGGACTGGTTAACTTTCCAGCCCTGCCTGTAACGAGCAACAGCTCCTTCCTGTTTTGGAGCGGAGGAAGTTGATGCTGCTCCTGCCTTGAAGTTACGAAAGGCACGAAAATTAGACTGTTTGGCCTTTGATTTGGCCCTGTCCTGAGGTAGAGCATGGCCCTTACCTCCCTTAATGTCAGCTATAATTTCTTTCAAGCCGGGCCCGAATAAGGTCTGCCCTTTGAAAGGAATATTAAGCAATTTAGATTTAGAAGTCACGTCAGCTGACCAGGATTTAAGCCATAGCGCTCTGCGCGCTTGGATGGCGAATCCGGAGTTCTTAGCCGTAAGTTTGGTTAAATGTACGACGGCATCAGAAACAAATGCGTTAGCTAGCTTAAGTGCTTTAAGCTTGTTCATAATTTCATCCAATGGAGCTGTGCGAATGGCCTCTTCCAGAGACTCAAACCAGAATGCCGCCGCAGCAGTGACAGGCGCAATGCATGCAAGGGGCTGTAAGATAAAACCTTGTTGAACAAACATTTTCTTAAGGTAACCCTCTAATTTCTTATCCATTGGATCTGAAAAGGCACAACTATCCTCCACCGGGATAGTGGTACGCTTAGCTAAAGTAGAAACTGCTCCCTCCACCTTAGGGACCGTCTGCCATAAGTCTCGTGTGGTGGCGTCTATAGGAAACATTTTCCTAAATATGGGAGAAGGGGAAAAAGGCACACCAGGTCTATCCCACTCCTTGCTAATAATCTCTGTAAGCCTTTTAGGTATAGGAAACACGTCAGTACACACCGGTACCGCATAGTATCTATCCAACCTACATAATTTTTCTGGAATTGCAACTGTGTTACAATCATTCAGAGCCGCTTATACCTCCCCTAGCAATATGCGGAGGTTCTCAAGCTTAAATTTAAAATTAGAAATCTCTGAATCCAGTCTCCCTGGATCAGATCCGTCACCCACAGAATGAAGCTCTCCGTCTTCATGTTCTGCAAACTGTGACGCAGTATCTGACATGGCTCTCACCTCATCCGCGCGCTCTGTCCTTAACCCAGAGCTATCGCGCTTGCCTCTTAATTCTGGCAATTTAGATAATACTTCTGTCATAACAGTAGCCATGTCTTGCAAAGTGATTTGTAAGGGCCTCCCTGATGTACTTGGCGCCACAAAATCACGCACCTCCTGAGCGGGAGGCGAAGGTACTGACACGTGAGGAGAGTTAGTCGGCATAACTTCCCCCTCGTTGTCTGGTGATAATTTCTTTACATGTAAAGATTGACTTTTATTTAAAGTAACATCAATGCAATTAGTACACAAATTTCTATTGGGCTCCACATTGGCCTTTAAACATAGTGAACAAAGAGATTCATCTGTGTCAGACATGTTTAAACAGACTAGCAATGAGACTAGCAAGCTTGGAAATACTTTTCTAAATAAATTTACAAGCAATATAAAAAACGCTACTGTGCCTTTAAGAAGCACAAAAAAGCTGTCACAGTTGAAATAACAATGAACCAAAATAGTTATAGCAACCAATTTTTCACAGTAAATGTATTAAGTTAGCAAAGGATTGCACCCACCAGCAAATAGATGATTAACCCCTTAATACCCAAAAACGGATAACAATTTAATAATTAACGTTTTTATCACAGTCAAAACACACTGTCACAGGTCTGCTGTGACTGATTACCTCCCTCAAAATGAATTTTGAAGACCCCTGAGCTCTCTAGAGACGATCTGGATCATGGAGGATGAAGTAGACAGATTGTGACTGAATTTTTACTGCGCAAAAAAGCGCTAAAATAGGCCCCTCCCACTCATATTACAACAGTGGGGAAGCTCAGATAACTGTTTCTATGCAGAAAACAAAGATGGCCATGTGGTAAAAATCATGCCCCAATAAGTTTTATCACCAAGTACCTCACAAAAAACGATTAACATGCCAGTAAACGTTTTAAACATACATTTGAAAAGTTATGAAGTGTTATTAATAAGCCTGCTACCAGTCGCTTTTACTGCAGTTAAGGCTCATACATTATTTCAGTATTAACAGTATTTTCAGAGTCAATTCCATTCCTTAGAAAAATACATTCAGTGTACACACACTCATCAGCCTAATACCAGTCGCTATCACTGCATTTAAGGCTGAACTTACGTTACATTGGTATCAGCAGTATTTTCTCAGTCAATTCCATTCCTCAGAAAAATAATTTACTGCACATACCTCATTTGCAGGGGGGCCCTGCATGCTATTCCCCTTTTCTGAAGTTACCTCACTCCTCAGATGAGAACAGCCAGTGGATCTTAGTTACGTCTGCTAAGATCATAGAAAACGCAGGCAGATTCTTCTTCTAATGCTGCCTGAGAACAAACAGCACACTCCGGTGCCATTTAAAATAACAAACTTTTGATTGAAGAAATAAACTAAGTTAAAAAACACCACAGACCTCTCACAGCGACCTATCTTTAGTTAGGCTGCAAGAGAATGACTGAATATGACATGTGAGGGGAGGAGCTATATAGCAGCTCTGCTTGGGTGATCCTCTTGCAGCTTCCTGTTAGGAAGAGATATATTCGATAAGTAATGGATGACCCGTGGACTGACTACACTTAACAAGAGAAATCATGTTCAAACAGTGAAAGGGAGTCATGGAAGGAATTGGGTTATTGTGTGCTATATAACAAAAATCATTTTTGTTGTTTTTTTTTAAATTGCAAACTAATATAATTTAATTTAAAAAAAAAAAACAAATTGGGGGAAAGAGTATCCCTGTAATCCCCTTGACAAATATGGGGATTTTTCATTCTATGGACTCAACGGAAAACATGGCCGGGTTTCAAAATTTTCCATGGCTGCTTTCTATTCCAAGTCTAACCCTGAAAAGAACCATTTTCACTAAGCTAGGATTTTTTTTTTAAATCTTTTAAACCCTGGTTAATTAGTAAGGGTCTAAAAAAGTCCTGTAAATACCTACAGTATATTGTGAAAACCAATAGAGATTTTTTTGATTTTTTTTTTTAAATCATAAAAAATGTTTCATATATGAATGATGATTCAGTCACGTAAAGTCTCTCATAGTTTTCTTAAATGTTTTTCTAAAGGGACAATAAAGTAAAAAATAAACTGTTATGATTCAGAGCATGCAATTTTAAGCAATTTCCTATTGTATTCCTAAGTATATTCAGGAGAAGCAATACACTCTTGGGAGCTAGCTGGTCATTGGTGCCTGCACATATATGCCTCTTATCATTGGCTCACTTGATGTGTTCAGCTAGCTCCCAGTAGTACACTGTTGAACCTAGGTTTACTCTTCAACACAGGGTACCAAGAGAATGAAGCAAATGTTATGAAAGAATTAACTTGAAAAGTTCTTTAAAATTGCATGTTGTTTCTTAATCATGAAAGTTTAATTTTGACTTTACAGTTCCTTTACATATATGCCTCATAGAGGCATTGTTACACTTTCTCCATTTGATATTTGCCACCACGCACTCTTACCTGCAGACTCTGTGATTTCAGGGGTCTCCTCGTGCTGTGTGCTGTCACCTATACTGCTTTGTTGGGTACTTTCATTAAATGAATCTGAGAGGAAAACAAAACATAGTAAACATTATGAGGCCTATTTATCAAGCCATCAACTGCAAATACGCTTGAATTCTGCAGCGTAATTGTGGCGAGCCTGATTCGCCCTATTTATCAAAGCCTACAGACCGGCAAAAGTTGAAATTTGTGACGTAACATTCGATCCGCCGGTCTCAGTCCAACACAGATCGATGCTTACGTCATTACAGATGTTCCGAATACAAATTCGGCACTATCTGACAACTTTTGCAAGTTATCAAACTTCTAACAGGTACGCTCGACACTATTCCGGCCCAGTGTACCTGGTTTTCAATCCGCCACCCTGGAGGCCGCGAATGCCATAGGAATCAATGGGAGTCTGAAAGCAGGAAAAGCTTATGTTCAATGCTGCCCGATATCCCATTGATTTCTATGGTACAAAACCAGTAACGTTTACACCTAACACCCTAACATAAGCCCCGAGTCTAAACACCCCTAATATGCCGCCCAACATCGCCGCCACCTACATAATGTTATTAACCCCTATTCTGCCGATCTCCCACACCGCCGCAACTAAATAAATGTATTAACCCCTATCCCGCCGCTCCCGGAGCCCACTGCAACTAACTAAATGTTATTAACCCCTATCCAGCTGCTCCCGGACCCCGCCGCAACTAAATAAATGTATTAACCCCTATCCTGCCGCTCCCCGAGACCACCGCAACAAAATAAATGTATTAACCCCTATCCCGCCACTCCCCGAGCCCACCGCAACTAAATAAATGTATTAATCCCTAACCCCTATCCTGCTGCTCCCGGAGTCCACTGAAACTAAATAAAGTTATTAACCCCTATCCCGCTGCTACCAGACCCCGCCGCAACTTTTATAAAGTTATTAACCATTATGCTGCTGCTCCCGGAGCCCACCGCAACTAAAAACATAATTTATGTCTATAAATACACCCCTCACCACACCCACAATTCAGTTTAACGAATAGCCAAGAAGTAGCAAAAGCATAAACAAAGGAATTGGAATAATTGTGCTTTATACAAAAAAATCATAACCACCATAAAAAGGGTGGGCCTCATATGAAAGAAATGAATTTATCAGGTAAATTCTTACATAAATTATGTTTTCTTTCATGTAATTGGCAAGAGTCCATGAGCTAGTGACTTGTGGGATAGCAATACCCAAGATGTGGAACTCCACGCAAGAGTCACTAGAGAGGGAGGGATAAAAAATAAAGACAGCCAATTCCACTGAAAAAAATAATCCACAACCCAAATCATGAGTTTTAATCTTATAATGGAAAAGAAAAAAACTGAAATTATAAGCAGAAGAATTAAACTGAAACAGCTGCCTGAAGAACTTTTCTACCAAAAACTGCTTCTGAAGAAGAAAAAACATCAAAATGGTAGAACTTAGTAAATGTATGTAAAGAAGACCAAGTTGCTGCTTTGCAAATCTGATCAACTGAAGCTTCATTCTTAAAAGCCCAGGAAGTGGAAACTGACCTAGTAGAATGAGCTGTAATCCTCTGAGGCGGGGATTTACCCGACTCCAAATAAGCGTGATGAATCAAAAGCTTTAACCAAGATGCCAAAGAAATGGCAGAAGCCTTCTGACCTTTCCTAGAACCAGAAAAGATAACAAATAGACTAGAAGTCTTCCTGAAATCTTTAGTAGCTTCAACATAATATTGCAAAGCTCTCACCACATCCAAAAAATGTAAAGATCTTTCCAAAGAATTCTTAGGATGGGGACACAAAGAAGGGACAACAATTTCCCTACTAATGTTGTTGGAATTCACAACTTTAGGTAAGAATTTAAATGAAGTCCGCAAAACTGCCTTATCCTGATGAAAAATCAGAAAAGGAGACTCACAAGAAAGAGCAGATAATTCAGAAACTCTTCTAGCAGAAGAGATGGCCAAAAGAAAGTAATTTAATGTCCAAATAATGCATAGGCTCAAACGGAGGAGCCTGTAAAGCCTTCAAAACCAAATTAAGACTCCAAGGAGGAGAGATTGATTTAATGACAGGCTTGATACGAACCAAAGCCTGTACAAAACAATGAATATCAGGGAGTTTAGCAATTTTTCTGTGGAATAAAACAGAAAGAGCAGAGATTTGTCCTTTCAAGGAACTCGCAGACAAACCCTTATCCAAACCATCCTGAAGAAACTGTAACATTCTAGGAATTCTAAAAGAATGCCAAGAGAATTTATGAGAACACCATGAAATGTAAGTCTTCCAAACTCGATAATAAATCTTTCTAGAAACAGATTTATGAGCCTGCAACATAGTATTAATCACTAAGGCCTAGATTTGGAGTTCGGCGGTAGCTGTCAAAACCAGCGTTAGAGGCTCCTAACGCTGGTTTTAGGCTACCGCCGGTATTTGGAGTCAGTGATTAAAGGGTCTAACGCTCACTTTTCAGCCGCGACTTTTCCATACCGCAGATCCCCCTACGCCATTTGCGTATCCTATCTTTTCAATGGGATCTTTCTAACGCTGGTATTTAGAGTCGTTTCTGAAGTGAGCGTTAGAGCTCTAACGACAAAATTCCAGCCGCCTGAAAATAGCAGGAGTTAAGAGCTTTCTGGCTAACGCCGGTTCATAAAGCTCTTAACTACTGTACCCTAAAGTACACTAACACCCATAAACTACCTATGTACCCCTAAACCGAGCTCCCCCCACATCGCCGCCACTCGATTTAAATTTTTAACCCCTAATCTGCCGACCGCCACCTACGTTATACTTATGTACCCCTAATCTGCTGCCCCTAACCCCGCCGACCCCTGTATTACATTTATTAACCCCTAACCTGCCCCCCACAACGTCGCCGCCAGCTACTTAAAATAATTAACCCCTAATCTTCCGACCGCAAAGCGCCACCACCTACATTATCCTTATGTACCCCTAATCTGCTACCCCTAACACCGCCGACCCCTATATTATATTTATTAACCCCTAATCTGCCCCCCTCAACGTCGCCGACACCTGCCTACACTTATTAACCCCTAATCTGCCGAGCGGACCTGAGCGCTACTATAATAAAGTTATTAACCCCTAACCCGCCTCACTAACCCTATCATAAATAGTATTAACCCCTAATCTGCCCTCCCTAACATCGCCGACACCTAACTTCAATTATTAACCCCTAATCTGACGACCGGAGCTCACCGCTATTCTAATAAATTGATTAACCCCTAAAGCTAAGTCTAACCCTAACACTAACACCCCCCTAACTTAAATATAATTTACATCTAACGAAATAAATTAACTCTTATTAAATAACTTATTCCTATTTAAAGCTAAATACTTACCTGTAAAATAAATCCTAATATAGCTACAATATAAATTATAATTATATTATAGCTATTTTAGGATTAATATTTATTTTACAGGCAACTTTGTAATTATTTTAACCAGGTACAATAGCTATTAAATAGTTAAGAACTATTTAATAGTTACCTAGTTAAAATAATAACAAATTTAACTGTAAAATAAATCCTAACCTAAGATATAATTAAACCTAACACTACCCTATCAATAAATTAATTAAATAAACTACCTACAATTACCTACAATTAACCTAACACTACACTATCAATAAATTAATTAAACACAATTGCTACAAATAAATACAATTAAATAAACTAGCTAAAGTACAAAAAATAAAAAAGAACTAAGTTACAAAAAATAATAAAATATTTACAAACATAAGAAAAATATTACAACAATTTTAAACTAATTACACCTACTCTAAGCCCCCTAATAAAATAACAAAGCCCCCCAAAATAAAAAATTCCCTACCCTATTCTAAATTTAAAAAGTTACAAGCTCTTTTACCTTACCAGCCCTGAACAGGGCCCTTTGCGGGGCATGCCCCAAGGATTTCAGCTCTTTTGCCTGTAAAAAAAAACATACAATACCCCCCCCCAACATTACAACCCACCACCCACATACCCCTAATCTAACCCAAACCCCCCTTAAATAAACCTAACACTAAGCCCCTGAAGATCTTCCTACCTTGTCTTCACCATACCAGGTTCACCGATCCGTCCTGGCTCCAACATCTTCATCCAACCCAAGCGGGGGTTGGCGATCCATCATCCGGTGCTGAAGAGGTCCAGAAGAGGCTCCAAAGTCTTCCTCCTATCCGGCAAGAAGAGGACATCCGGACCGGCAAACATCTTCTCCAAGCGGCATCTTCAATCTTCTTCCATCCGGTGCGGAGCGGGTCCATCTTGAAGCAGGCGACGCGGATCCATCCTCTTCTTCCGTTGTCTCCCAACGAATGACGGTTCCTTTAAGGGACGTCATCCAAGATGGCGTCCCTCGAATTCCGATTGGCTGATAGGATTATATCAGCCAATCGGAATTAAGGTAGGAATTTTCTGATTGGCTGATGGAATCAGCCAATCAGAATCAGCCAATCAGATTGAGCTCGCATTCTATTGGCTTTTCCGATCAGCCAATAGAATGCGAGCTCAATCTGATTGGATCAGCCAATCGGATTGAACTTGATTCTGATTGGCTGATTCCATCAGCCAATCAGAAAATTCCTACCTTAATTCCGATTGGCTGATAGAATCCTATCAGCCAATCGGAATTCGAGGGACGCCATCTTGGATGACGTCCCTTAAAGGAACCGTCATTCGTCGGGAGACAACGGAAGAAGAGGATGGATCCGCGTCGCCTGCTTCAAGATGGACCCGCTCCGCACCGGATGGAAGAAGATTGAAGATGCCGCTTGGAGAAGATGTTTGCCGGTCCGGATGTCCTCTTCTTGCCGGATAGGAGGAAGACTTTGGAGCCTCTTCTGGACCTCTTCAGCACCGGATGATGGATCGCCAACCCCCGCTTGGGTTGGATGAAGATGTTGGAGCCAGGACGGATCGGTGAACCTGGTATGGTGAAGACAAGGTAGGAAGATCTTCAGGGGCTTAGTGTTAGGTTTATTTAAGGGGGGTTTGGGTTAGATTAGGGGTATGTGGGTGGTGGGTTGTAATGTTGGGGGGGGGTATTGTATGTTTTTTTTTACAGGCAAAAGAGCTGAAATCCTTGGGGCATGCCCCGCAAAGGGCCCTGTTCAGGGCTGGTAAGGTAAAAGAGCTTGTAACTTTTTTAATTTAGAATAGGGTAGGGAATTTTTTATTTTGGGGGGCTTTGTTATTTTATTAGGGGGCTTAGAGTAGGTGTAATTAGTTTAAAATTGTTGTAATATTTTTCTTATGTTTGTAAATATTTTATTATTTTTTGTAACTTAGTTCTTTTTTATTTTTTGTACTTTAGCTAGTTTATTTAATTGTATTTATTTGTAGCAATTGTGTTTAATTAATTTATTGATAGTGTAGTGTTAGGTTAATTGTAGGTAATTGTAGGTAGTTTATTTAATTAATTTATTGATAGGGTAGTGTTAGGTTTAATTATATCTTAGGTTAGGATTTATTTTACAGGTAAATTTGTTATTATTTTAACTAGGTAACTATTAAATAGTTCTTAACTATTTAATAGCTATTGTACCTGGTTAAAATAATTACAAAGTTGCCTGTAAAATAAATATTAATCCTAAAATAGCTATAATATAATTATAATTTATATTGTAGCTATATTAGGATTTATTTTACAGGTAAGTATTTAGCTTTAAATAGGAATAAGTTATTTAATAAGAGTTAATTTATTTCGTTAGATAAAAATTATATTTAACTTAAGGGGGTGTTAGTATTAGGGTTAGACTTAGCTTTAGGGGTTAATACATTTATTACAGTAGCGGTGAGGTCCGCTCGGCAGATTAGGGGTTAATAATTGAAGGTAGGTGTCGGCGATGTTAGGGAGGGCAGATTAGGGGTTAATACTATTTATGATAGGGTTAGTGAGGCGGGTTAGGGGTTAATAACTTTATTATAGTAGCGCTCAGGTCCGCTCGGCAGATTAGGGGTTAATAAGTGTAGGCAGGTGTCGGCGACGTTGAGGGGGCAGATTAGGGGTTAATAAATATAATATAGGGGTCGGCGGTGTTAGGGGCAGCAGATTAGGGGTACATAGGGATAACGTAGGTTGCGGCGGTTTACGGAGCGGCAGATTAGGGGTTAAAAAAAATATGCAGGTGTCAGCGATAGCGGGGGCGGCAGATTAGGGGTTAATAAGTGTAAGGTTAGGGGTGTTTAGACTCGGGGTACATGTTAGGGTGTTAGGTGCAGACGTAGGAAGTGTTTCCCCATAGGAAACAATGGGGCTGCGTTAGGAGCTGAACGCTGCTTTTTTGCAGGTGTTAGGTTTTTTTTCAGCTCAAACAGCCCCATTGTTTCCTATGGGAGAATCGTGCACGAGCACGTTTTTGAGGCCGGCCGCGTCCGTAAGCAACTCTGGTATCGAGAGTTGCATTTGCGGAAAAAATGCTCTACGCTCCTTTTTTGGAGCCTAACGCAGCATTTGTTTAAACTCTCGATACCAGAGTTAAATTTATGGTGCGGCCAGAAAAAAGCCTGCAGAGCGTTAACAGCCCTTTTACCGCCGAACTCCAAATCTAGGCCTAAGTCAGAGAAACCTCTTTGACTAAGCACTAAGCGTTCAATTTCCATACCTTCAAATTTAATGATTTGAGATCCTGATGGAAAAACGGACCTTGAGATAGAAGGTCTGGCCTTAGTGGAAGTGGCCATGGTTGGCAACTGGACATCCGAACAAGATCTGCATACCAAAACCTGTGATCCCATGCTGGAGCCACCAGCAGTACAAATGATTGCTCCATGATGATCTGGGAAATTACTCTTGGAAGAAGAACTAGAGGCGGAAAAATATAGGCAGGTTGATAACTCCAAGGAAGTGTCAATGCATCCACTGCTTCCGCCTGAGGATCCCTGGACCTGGACAGGTACCTGGAAAGTTTCTTGTTTAGATGAGATGCCAGATCTATTTCTGGAAGCCCCCACATCTGAACAATTTTAAAAAACACATATGGATGAAGAGACCACTTTCCCGGATGGAATGCTTGACGACTGAGATAATCCGCTTCCCAATTGTCTATACCTGGGATATGAACTGCAGAAATTAGACAGGAGCTTGATTCTGCCCAAACAAGTATCCGGGATACTTCTTTCATAGCTTGAGGACTGTGAGTCCCACCTTGATGATTGACATACTCCACAGATGTGACATTGTCTGTCTGAAAACAAATAAACGGCTCTCTCTTCAATAGAAGCCAAAACTGAAGAGCTTTGAGAATCGCACAGAGTTCCAAAATATTGATTGGTAATCTCACCTCTTGAGATTTCCAAACCCCTTGTGCTGTCAGAGATCCCCAGACAGCTCCCCAACCTGAAAGACTCGCATCTGTTGTGATCACAGTCCAGGTTGGACGAACAAAAGAGGCCCCTTGAACTATACGATGGTAATCTAACCACCAAGTCAGAGATAGTCGAACATTGGGATCTAAGGATATTAATTGTGATATCCTTGTATAATCCCTGCACCATTGGTTCAGCATACAAAGCTGAAGAGGTCTCATGTGAAAACGAGCAAAGGGGATCGCGTCCGATGCTGCAGTCATGAGACCTAAAACCTCCATGCACATAGCTACTGAAGGGAATGATTGAGACTGAAGGTTCCGACAGGCTGCAACCAATTTCAAAGGTCTCTTGTCTGTTAGAGACAATGTCATGGATACTGAATCTATTTGGAAACCTAAAAAGGTTACCCTTGTCTGAGGAATCAAAGAACTTTTTGGAAAATTGATCCTCCAACCATGTCTTTGAAGAAACAACACTAGTTGATTCGTGTGAGATTCTGCAGAATGTAAAGACTGAGCAAGTACCAAGATATCGTCCAAATAAGGAAACACCGCAATACCCCGCTCTCTGATTACAGAGAGTAGGGCACCGGGAACCTTTGAAAAGATCCTTGGAGCTGTCGCTAGGCCAAAAGGAAGAGCAACAAATTGGTAATGCTTGTCTAGAAAAGAGAATCTCAGGAACTAATAGTGATCTGGATGAATCGCAATATGAAGATATGCATCCTGTAAGTCTATTGTGGACATATAATGCCCCTGCTGAACAAAAGGCAGAATAGTCCTTATAGTCACCATTTTGAATGTTGGTACTCTTACATAACGATTCAAGACCTTTAGATCCAGAACTGGTCTGAATGAATTTTCTTTTTTTGGGACAATGAACAGATTTGAATAAAACCCCAGACACTGTTCCTGAAAAGGAACTGGCACGATTACCCCAGATAACTCCAGATCTGAAACACACTTCAGGAAAGCCTGCGCTTTCTCTGGGTTCACTGGAATGCGTGAGAGAAAGAAACTTCTCACAGGCGGTCTTACTCTGAAACCTATTCTGTACCCCTGAGAGACAATGTTTTGAATCCAATGATTTTGGACTGAATTTATCCAAACATCCTTGAAAAATTTTAATCTGCCCCCTACCAGCTGAGCTGGAATGAGGGCCGCACCTTCATGAGGACTTGGGGGCTGGTTTAGATCTCTTAAATGGCTTGGATTTATTCCAGATTGAGGAAGGCTTCCAATTGGAGACAGATTCCTTAGGGGAAGGACTAGGTTTCTGTTCCTTATTCTGTCGAATGAACGAAAACGGTTAGAAGCTTTAAATTCAATTCTGATGATGAATTCTGATGATATCAAAAATGGCATCACAAATGAAATTATTAGCATGTAGAATTAATTTAACAATGCTAAACACATTATGATCTGATACTTGTTGCGCTAAAGTTTGAAACTAAAACGTTGAAGCAGCTGCAACATCAGCCAAAGAAATAGCAGGCCTAAGAAGATGGCCTGAACATAAATAAGCTTTCCTTAGATAAGATTCAAGCTTCCTATCTAAAGGATCCTTAAAAGAAGTACTATCCTCGGAAGGAATAGTTGTACGTTTAGCAAGAGTAGAGATGGCCTCATCAACTTTTGGGATCTTTTCCCAAAACTCCAATCTATCAGTAGGCAAAGGATACAATTTTTTAAACCGTGAAGAAGGAGTAAATGAAGTACCCAGTCTATTCCATTCCTTAGAAATCATATCTGAAATATCATCAGGAACTGGAAAAACCTCTGGAATAACTACATGAGGTTTATAAACCAAATTTAAACGTTTACTAGTTTTAGTATCAAGAGGACTAGTCTCCTCCATATATAATGCAAACAACACTTCTTTTAATAAAGAACGAATATACTCCATTTTAAATAAATAAGAGGATTTGTCAGTGTCAATATCTGAGGCAGGATCCTCTGAATCAGACAGATCCTCATCAGGGATAGATAAATCAGTATGTTGTCGGTCATTAGAAAATTCATCAACTCTATGAAAAGTTTTAAAAGATCTTTTACGTTTATTAGAAGGCGGAATTGGCAGACAAAGTCGTCTGAATGGAATCAGAAATAAATTCTCTTGAATTTACAGGAATATCCTGAGCATTAGATGTTGATGGACCAGCAACATGTAATGAACTACTACTGATGGAAACATTCTCTGCATGTAAAAGTTTATCATGACAACTATTACAAACCACAGCTGGAGGAACAGTTACAACAAGTTTACAACAAATGCACTTAGCTTTGGTAGAACCGATATCCAGCAGCAGGATTCCAGTAGTAGATTCTGAGACAGGATCAGATTGAGACATCTTGCAGTATGTAAAAGAAAAAACAACATATAAAGCAAAATTATCAATTTCCTTATATGACAGTATAGGCCTCTGACATAGAAAAAAAGACCAGAGGCAAAAGGAATGAGGTCTTAAATAATGAAAAAATGTTTGGCGCCAAGTATGACGCACCACAAACTGAAAACATTTTTTGGCACCAAAAACATCCGGAACGAAACTCGAGCGCCATAGATGACGCAACCTCATGAAAAGACTCAGCGCCAACTAAGGTGCCGGAAATGACAAATTTGCGTCAACAAATGTAATTTTTCGCGCCAAAAAGTCTCGCGCCAAGAATGACGCAATAAATTATAGCATTTGCGCTCTCGCAATCCTAATACAGCCCGCAATTTAGAAAAAGTCAATTTGAAAACCTCAGGTAAGAAATAATTTTTTTTTATAAAGCATTTCCCAGATATGAAACTGACAGTCTGCAAAAAGGAAATATATTGATAAACCTGAATCATGGCAAATATAAGTACAAACATATATTTAGAACTTTATATATAAAGTGCCAAACCATAGCTGAGAGTGTCTTAAGTAAATGAAACATACTTACCAATAGACACCCATCCACATATAGCAGATAGCCAAACCAGTACTGAAACGAGAATCAGTAGAGGTAATGGTATATAAGAGTATATCGTCGATCTGAAAAGAGAGGTAGGAGATGAATCTCTACGACCGATAACAGAGAACCTATGAAATAGATCCCCGTTAGGAAGACCATTGTATTCAATCGGTGATACTCCCTTCACATCCCTCTGACATTCACTGTACTCTGAGAGGAACCGGGCTTCAACATGCTGAGAAGCGCATATCAACGTAGAAATCTAGCACAAACTTACTTCACCACCATAGGAGGCAAAGTTTGTAAAACTGAATTGTGGGTGCGGTGAGGGGTGTATTTATAGTCATTTTGAGGTTTGGGAAACTTTGCCCCTCCTGGTAGGATTGTATATCCCATACGTCACTAGCTCATGGACTCTTGCCAATTGCATGAAATAAATAAATGTATTAACCCCTAAACCCCTGGCCTCCCACATCACTCCCACTTAATAAACCTATTAACCCTTAAACTGCCAGCCCCCCACATCGCCATAAACTGAATTAAGCTATTAACCCCTAAACCTAACCCGCTAACTTTACATTAAATAATAACTCATCCCTATCTTATAATAAATTTAAACTTACCTTTAGAATTAAAATAAACTATATTAAACTATTAATTAACCTACCCTATCATACTAAAATTACATTAAACTATATTAAACTATTAATTAATCTACCCTAACTATTATACTAAAATTACATTAAACTAACAATTAAAATAACTATATTACATATTTAAAAACCTAACCCTACTCAAATTATTTAAATCTACTATTAAAAATTACTAAGTTACAAAAAAATAACAAATAAGTTACCCAAAATAAAAAACACTAAGTTACACAAAATAAAAAACACTCGGCTAGATTACGAGTTGTGCGGTAGGGTAAAAAAGCAGCGTTAAGCAGTCCTAACGCTGCTTTTTTACGCCCGCTGGTATTACGAGTCTTGAAAGTTTAGGGTCACCGCACACTTCTTTGGCCTTACCGCAAAACGACTTACGTAAACTTCGTAAAGTCTTTTTTCTATGGGACTTCCATAGCGCTGATATTACGAGTCTGTCCTGGGAGGCCAAAAAGTAACGGTACACCCTCTACCTCCAAGAGTCCTAACGCAATTAAAATTCAGTAGTTAAGAGTTTTATGGTACAACGCCATAACATAAAACTCATAACTAAAGTGCTAAAAAGTACACTAACACCCATAAACTACCTATTAACCCCTAAACCGAGGCCCTCCTGCATCGCAAACACTATAATAAAATTATTAACCCCTAATCTGCCGCTCCGGACACCTCCGCCACCTACATTATACTTATGAACCCCTAATCTGCTGCCCCCAACATCGCCGACACCTACATACTATTTATTAACCTCTAATCTGCCGCCCCCAATGTCGCCGCAACCTACCTACACTTATTAACCCCTAATCTGCCGCCCCCAACGTCGCCGCCACTATAATAAACATATTAACCCCTAAACCGACGCACTCCCGCCTCTCAAACATTAGTTAAATTTTATTAACCCCTAATCTGCCGTCCCTAACATCGATGCCACCTACCTACATTTATTAACCCCTAATCTGCCACCCCCAACGTCGCCGCCACTATATTAAAGTTATTAACCCCTAAATCTAAGTCTAACCCTAATACCCCCTAACTTAAATATAATTTAAATAAATCTAAAGAAAATTACTATCATTAACTACATTATTCCTATTTAAAACTAAATACTTACCTATAAAATAAACCCTAAGCTAGCTACAATATAACTAATAGTTACATTGTAGCTAACAGGGTTTATTTTTATTTTACAGGTACGTATGTATTTATTTTAACTAGGTAGAATAGTTATTAAATAGTTATTAACTATTTAATAACTACCTAGCTAAAATAAATACAAATTTACCTGTAAAATAAAACCTAACCTAAGTTACAATAACACCTAACACTACACTACAATTAAATAAATTACCTACATTAAATACAATTAAATAAATTAAATTAGCTAAATCACAAAAAACACTAAATTACAGAAAATAAAAAACAAATTACAGATATTAAAATTAATTACACCTAATCTAATAGCCCTATCAAAATAAAAAAGCCCCCCCAAAATAAAACAAAACCCCTAGACTAAACTAAACTACCAATAGCCCTTAAAAGGGCCTTTTGCGGGGCATTGCCCCAAAGTACTCAGCTCAACCCCCCCAACAATAAAACCCACCACCCACACAACCAACCCCCCAAATAAAATACTATCTAAAAAACCTAAGCTCCCCATTGCCCTGAAAAGGGCATTGCCATTAAAAGGGCAGTTAGCTCTTTTGCAGGCCCAAACCCTAACCTAAAAATAAAACCCACCCAATACACCCTTAAAAAAAATACTAACCCCCTGAAGATCGACTTACCGGGAGAAGTCTTCATCCAAGCCGGGCCGAATTCCTCAACGAAACCAGGAGAAGTCTTCATCCAAGCCGGACGAAGTGGTCCCCCAGACTAGCAGAAGTCTTCATCCAGACGGCATCTTCTATCTTCATCCATCCAGCACGGAGCGGGTCCATCTTCAAGACATCTGACACGGAGCATCATCTTCATCCGACGACTAAAGACGAATGAAGGTACCTTTAAATGACGTCATCCAAGATGGTATCTCTTAGATTCAGATTGGCCAATAGAATCAGCCAATCAGAATTAAGGTAGAAAAAATCCAATCAGCCAATAGGATTGAGCTTGCATTCTAACTTTTAAGTTAGGGGGTGTTAGGGTTAGACTAAGATTTAGGGGTTAATAACTTTAATATAGTGGCGGCGACGTTGGGGGCGGCAGATTAGGGATTAATAAATGTAGGTAGGTGGCTTCGATGTTAGGGACGGCAGATTAGGGGTTAATAATATTTAACTAATGTTTGCGAGGCGGGAGGGCAGCGGTTTAGGGGTTAATATGTTTATTACAGTAGCGGCGACGTTTGGGGCGGCAGATTAGGGGTTAATAAGTGTAGGTAGGTTGCGACGACATTGGGGGCGGCAGATTAAGGGTTAATAAATAGTATGTAGGCGTCGGAGATGTTGGGGCAGCAGATTAGGGGTTAATACATATAATGTAGGTGGCGGCGGTGTCCGGAGCGGCAGATTAGGGGTTAATAAATATAATGTAGGTGTCGGCGATGTCGGGGGCGGCAGATTAGGGTTAATAAGTGTAAGATTAGGGGTGTTTAGACTCGGGGTTCATGTTAGGGTGTTAGGTGTAAACATAAATTTTATTTCCCCATAGGAATCAATGGGGCTGCGTTAGTGAGTTTTAGGCTGCTTTTTTGCAGGTGTTAGACTTTTTCTCAGTCGGCTCTCCCCATTGATTCCTATGGGGAAATCGTGCACAAGCACGTACGACCAGCTCACCGCTGACTTAAGCAGCTCTGGTATTGGAGTGCGGTAATGAGGAAAATTTTGCTCACTTGTATTTTAACGCCGGGTTTCTGAAAACTCGTAATACCAGCGCTGTAGGAAAGTGAGCGGTGAAACAAAACTGCTCGTTAGCACTGCATAGCCTCTAACGCAAAACTCGTAATCTAGGCCACTAAGTTACAAAAAAAACATAAACACTAAATTACACAAAATAAAAAATAAATTACCAAATATTTAAACTAATTACACCTAATCTAATAGCCCTATGAAAATAAAAAAGCCCCCCCAAAATAAAAAAAACCCTAGCCTACAATAAACTACCAATGGCCCTTAAAAGGGCCCTTTGCGGGGCATTGCCCTGAAGAAATCAGCTCTTTTACCTGTAAAAAAAAATACAAACACCCCCCCCCAACAGTAAAACCCACCACCCACACAACCAAACCCCCCAAATAAAAACCTACCTAAAAAACCTAAGCTCCCCATTGCCATGAATAGGGCATTTGTATGGGCATTGCGCTTAAAAGGGCATTTAGCTCTTTTTCAGCCCAAACCCCTAATCTAAAATTAAAACCCACCCAATAAACCCTTAAAAAAACCTAACACTAACCCCTGAAGATCCACTTACAGTGTTTGAAGACCCGACATCCATCTCACAAAGAGTGATATAAACCACAACAGAAAGTGTATATAAAAAATTAAAAAGTCTTTATTAACACAGCGACGCGTTTCTCAGCCTACTCAGGGCTGTTTCCTCAGGCTATCATTTGGGGTCAATTTCTCCTTGTCCTGACGATATTGGACCATGTTGGTTTGTCTTCTCATACACCTATAGGCACCTGAACATTGGATTTTCAGAGGATTTCTGAATGTTTCTACGCCAAGGATTCAGTGTGCTGGACCACTGTGAAGTTTCAGCCTGCTCTACTAGCACCAGCTGGGTGCTTTATGTTTGTGAGTATCCACATTCCCCTGTGCTGTTATTTTCTCCTGTTTGGGCAATATTAGGCCATGTTGGCGCCTCTGTTTTTTATTCTGTTATAGTGCATTTAAGTTTGTTTTACAAGTTTTTTTTGATTATTTGTTTTGTTACAGCAACGGAACAGAAAGGCTATGCAGAATCTCAGCTTTATAAGGTCTATTACAGTAAAAACACTCAAATCTCTGATATTGATATGATATTACTAATGTTTGGTTATTCCTCACAAATATGGAAAATGTACGAGAATATGAAACCACATAGACATTACACACTCAGAAAACAAACATAATGGCAGGTACTCTAAGAATTATTTCACAGAATGTTAGGGGATTCAATGTCCCCCAAAAACGCCCCATGGCACTACTAGACATGTATAAGCGTAAGGCAGATATACTTTTCTTGCAGGAGACACATTTTCAGAAACACAAAGAACCCAAGCATTTAGGACCACACTTCACACAACATTACCACAACTCATGCTCACAAAAAAAGGAGTTATCATCCTTATAAATAAAAACATAGCATTCAGGCATATTCAAACTTTTAAAGATGGCGACTGAAGGTTATTGGGAATCTTTGGTCTCTTGTATGGTATTCCAGTGGCACTCATTAATATATATCCACCAAATTGTAAACATATTACCTTTTATAGAATGATGTTTCAAAAAATCATGGATTTTTCCAGGGGGGTTATTATATTAAGAGGGGATTTTAATTTCCCAATTCAGCCAGCGTTGGATAGTTCCAACCCAAAAACAAGAGTATCCCTTAAAACAGCCAGGTTCCTGTGGAAAATGTTCATGGATCATAACTTATATGACACTTGGCGATACTTTAATGAAGAAAAGAGAGACTACACATTTTTCTCATCCCCTTTCGGGACATACAGTCGTCTAGACTATTTTTATATTAATCAGTCAGGCTTAACATATCTAAAAAGCTCTTCAATAAAGCCAACCTCATGGTCAGATCATTCTGCAATACAAATACAACTCCAATGGCCTAATACCAGAAACTCAGATTTTCATTGGAGACTCAATGCTAGACACAGAGGAAACAAGAGAAAATCTAAAGACCACACTTAGGGAGTTTTTTGAGATAAATAATACCCCAGAGGTGGATGACTTTACCCTGTGGGAAGCGCATAAGTGTTACATGAGTTTTTTTTTTATTCAACACAAAGCTCAAAAGCAAAAATTATCACGCCAACGCTATCTTAACCTTACTAAACAGCTAACGCAATTGGAATACCAACACAAAAAGGAACCCACAGATACACAAACACTAAACAACTTAAAAGAGTGTAGATATCAGCTTAAAGAACTCCAAGCCCAAGAACAACAGATTACAACCCAAAAATATAAACAGAGGTTCTTCTATGAGGTAAATAAAGCAGGAAAAATGATGGCCAGATATCTAAAAGCCAAAAAATTCGAAAACTTTGTACACGAGTTACATACCCAAGACAAGAAAAAAATACAAACCACCTCAGCTATCGTAGAGCAATTTCGAGATTATTATTCCAAACTATAGAATTTAGCTAATCCAGCAGCCCAACCAGAACTGATACCCAATATAAATACATACCTAAAGAATACTGAACTTCCAAACATATCTGAAGAACAGATGAAGGAATCAGATACACCAATATCCCAATTAGAACTGGCCCAAGCCATCAAAAATCTAAATACAGGTAAAGCCCCAGGCCCAGATGGTTTTTCAGTTCGCTATTATCAAGTTTTTAAAGAAATGTTGTCACCAACACTTCTCACACTTTTCAATAAGGTATGTGATAACAACCCATTTCCTCATAGTATGGTGGAAGCCCATATATCTGTCATACCTAAACCTGGAAAACCCCCTACAACACCAGCTAATTTCAGGCCTATATCGCTTTTGAATATAGATATTAAACTATTCTCAAAAATATTGGCAAACCGAATTAATAGAGTTCTCCCTATGTTGATACATACTAATCAGACGGGGTTACCCCAAACCGTGAAGCTAGGGACAATACCACCAAAATAATTAATCTCTTAGACTATACCTCCAAAAATAAGATACCATCGATATTTTTATCTATAGACGCTGAAAAGTCCTTTGATAGGCTCAACTGGCAATTCCTAAAAGCTGTATTGGGTAAATTTGGATTTGGAACACTCTTGATAAGGAAAATTTTTGCTTTATATAGCTCCCCTACAGCAAAAAATAGTCTAAATGATTCCCTCTCAGCATCACTTAAAATCTCCAATGGTACACGGCAGGGATGCCCACTTTCACCTGTCCTATTTATATTGGCAATGGAAGCTTTAGCAGCAAACATACAGCAAAACCCAAATATTACAGGGATTACAATTAACAACATAAATTATAAAATGGCACTATATGCTGACGATGTTATGCTAACACTTACGAACCCAGTAACATCACTAAACAACTTAACAACAGAGCTCTCCAGATACAGTAAGGTATCATTCTTTAAAATTAATTAATCTAAATCAGAATTCCTGAGCCTACACAACTCACGACAGACCACACAGCACATACAACAGACCTTTCACTTTAAACCTCAAGCTGACTCCATACCTAGGGATACAAATAACAGCCGACAAAGATAAATTATTCTCCCTCAACTTTTCAACACTACACCAAAAAAATTAAACAACTCCACAATTGGACGCACATGCTCTACCTATGCACATTCCAGATCACTACATACAAACTTTACAAAAATCCATAAATACCTATATTTGGTCCAAACATATGGCCAGGGTGGCAATGAACAACTATGTATATGCCCAAAGAACAAGGAGGGATGGGGGTCCCCAACTTAGCAGGGTATAAAACTGCTATACACTTAGTACGCATTATCAATTGGAGCAGACACGAGAAAGATAAGGAATGGATAACATTAGAACAGGCCCTAGCCAATTCCATAAATCTAGGTAGTATATGCTGGTCATCACCAGCACAACAGAGAGCACTGTGCACCACATCCACCCTTAGTATAGAAACACTAAAGATATGGGGTTAGCTACTTAAAAGGGATGCAACGCTCTCATCAAATCCCTCCCCACTAACGCCAATTATCACAAACCCAATTTTTGATGGTGAGAAGAGTATTGACTTAGATGCAGAACACTCTCTACATACCTTAATACCCTTTTACACAGTACTGGATAATGGCAGATTGCGACCGAAGACAGGCATATTAAAACTTAATATACCACACTTTGACAACTGGTTTAAGTACCATCAATTAAGCCATATGATAACTACACATGTAGAAAAACCTAAAATAATCAGGCAACTCACCAAGTTTGTTACCCCTCTAGTATCAACAAAGGATATATGTCTGTCTCATATAAAATATACATGCAGAGTAAAACTCACACTCTCCCCACGTACATACAGAAATGGGAAAGAGAGTTAAAGACCAAACCCACTGAGAAAGAATGGCTTGCTATTATCTCAAAAATGAATTCATCATCCTCATCTGTAAGATTTCGAGAAACCAACATGAAGCTTCTCAGTAGATGGTATTACACACCCCAAAGGTTAGCTCAAATATTTCCGACCACGAGTGATAAATGTTGGAGGGGATGTGACCAAATAGGTTCAATGATCCACATATGTTAGGAATGCCCCAAAATTGTAGAATATTGGCAACTCATACTATGGGAAATCAATAAGGTGTTATACACCAATATACCTTTAGACCCTCTGACATGTTTGTTTCACAAAACAGTTAAATTGACTTGCAAATTAAGATCTATGCTTTTGTATATAATGTTGAACAGTTAATACCTAGGTTGTGGAAAAAAGAGATAACGCCCTCAAAAAGGGAATGGTCTGAAAATGTAACTTTAACACTCTCTCTAGAAAAGTATCACTTCTTCCAGCTACAAAAAAAAATATGTACACTCTCGAGATAACTGATAATACTGTGACAGAGTTCCGTAGAATGGTATAATGTAATAGCTACTCTGTATAGAAATGGATCACATATTGTTGTACTTACGCCTTGTTGTATTGTTGGATTTGTTTGATAATAAAAATTTATAAAAATAAAAAAAAATAAAAAAAATTATGCATTTAGGGTAGAAAAATCTCTAATTACAGAATCAATGACACTTTACTGACTGTTATAAATTAAGGAACAGGACTTGGGAATTATTATTTCAAATTATTTAAAATGTAGTAAACAATGTAGTACTGCAGCGAGTAAGAATAGTAGAATGCTTGGTTGTATTGGTAGAGGTATTAGCAGCAGAAATATTAAGGTTCTTATGCCACTTTACAGATCATTAGTTAGGCCTTATCTTGAGTATTGTGTGCAGTTCTGGAGGCCATATCCCCAGAAGGATATAAACAAACTGGAATCTGTGCAAAGAGGGCTACTAAAATGGTACATGGTCTAAAAAATAAAACTTATCAAGAGAGGCTCAATGACCTAAATATGTATAGCTTAGAGGAGAGAAGGGAAAGTATATTAAGGGTGTTAGTAAAGCTGAGGCAGTGAGTATTTTTCATAAAAAGAAAAAATCAAAAACAAGGGGTCATGATCGATTTCAAGCTGAAGGCTACTCAGGAGTAATTTGCTGAAGCATTTCATGGAATAAACTTCCACAAGAGGTGGTAATGACAAATACTGTGGGGGACTTCAAGAATGCCTGGGACAAGCATAAGACTATCCTACAAACTAGATAAGTTTATACTTTTAGTATATATTGGGCAGACTTACCTTATATATAGTCAAAACATGCCATTAACATCACACTAATCTGATATTTCCTTTCAATTTTCAAGTGTACTCACAGCTATAAATGTAGGCAACAATGATTAAGCTGTGTTAGGGGATAGAAAATGTACCTGCTTACAAAGTATAAATATACGTCTTTTGAACTGTTAATCTGCAAACATTGCATTCAAGAAATATGTTACTGTCTTAACAGTGTGTCATTCAAGGGACAGTCAACACCAGAATTGCTGTTGTTTAAAAAGAAAAAGATAGATAATCCCTTTATTACCCATTCTCCAGTTTTGCATAACCAACACGATTATAATAATACACGTTTTACCTATGTGATTATATTGTATCTAAGCCTCTGCAAACTTCCCCCTTATTTCAGTTCTTTTAAGAGACTTGCATTTTAGCCAATTAGTGCTGACTCCTTTGTAACTCCACGTGCATGAGCACAGTGTTATCTATATGACACACATGAACTAACACCCTCTAGTGGTGAAAAACTATCAAAATGAATTCACATAAGAGGCGGCCTTCAAGGTCTAAGAAACTAGCATATGAACCTCCTAGGTTTAGTTTTCAAATAAGAATACCAAGAGAACAAAGCAAAATTGGTGATAAAAGTAAATTGGAAAGTTGTTTAAAATTGCATGCCCTATTTGAATCATAAAAGTTTATTTTGGACTTGACTGTCCCTTTAAGTGTATGGATAGAGCAGTTGATACTACGTAACATGTGCTGCTTTGCTATGGATTTTTTTTTACTTCACGTATATTTATTTTGGAATTGTAGAAACTCAAAAAGGTGTTGTATAAAAGAAGTTAAAGGATATGAAACCCAACATTATTATTTCATAATTTTGTTAGAACATACAATTTTAACCAACTTTCCAATGTACTTCTATTATCTAATTTGCTGTTTCTCTTTCAATCCTCTGATTAAAAGAATGCCCAGATATGCTCAGGACTAGTAAAGCACTACTGGGAGCTAACTGATGTTTTGTGGCTGCACATATATGACACTTGTCATTGGCTTACCTCGTGTTCATCTAGCTCCCAGTAGTGCATTGCTGCTCCTTCAACAAAGGATAATAAGAAAACAAAGTGATTTTGAAAACAGAAGTAAATTAGAAACTTGTTTAAAAATCTATGCTTTATCTGAATCACGAAAGAAAAAAAAAATTAGTCCTCATGTCCCTTTAATGAAATGTTTACCTTCAAAGGTTCTTTCTAGATCAATATCTCCAAATATAAACTGTATTTTTTCTGAGGCATGGTTCAGACTTGAAGACCCATGGACAGCATTTTGCAGAATGCTCTTTGCAAATTTGCTCCGCAGGGAATCTGGGGAGGTTTTTTGAGCCTCACTGGGGTCAGTAGGTCCCATTAGTGCCCTCCATTCCTGCACTGCATTCTCTTTGCTGAGGATCATCATTAAACAGGAACCTCTAAAAATAAATATAATTAACATAAAAGAGGTTACAAATATCAAGTTCTATTCAAAAGACCAAACTAAAAGCCTAGAACACCTAGGCTATATATAATAAAGTACTATTAAAGGGACATGAAACCCAAAAATGTTCTTCCATGATTCAGATAGAGAATATGATTTTAAACAACTTTCCAATTTACTTCTATTATTTAATTTGCTTCCTTCTGTTGTTATGCTTTGCTGAATGGTTTATCTATGCAAGCTCAGGAGCAGCAGAGAACCTAGGTTCTAGCTGTTGATTGGTGGCTGCATATAAATACTGATTGTCATTGGCTCACCCATGTCTTCAGTTAGAAACCATTAGTGCATTGCTGCTACTTCAACAAATGATACCAAGAGAATGAAACTGATTAGCTAATAGAAGTAAATTAGAAAGTTGTTTAAAATTGTATTTTCTATCTGAATCATGAAAGAAAAATGTTGGGTTTCATGTCCCTTTAAATAGAGCTAAGTGCTAAATTTTCTTTTCTAGTCCTACATATCTCAAGACAACTTTCATAGCTCAAGATCCTTCAACAATCTGAAGGACAAGATAAAGAACAGTGATGCTATGTCACCACCAAAAAAGAAAATGTATGCTTATCTGATAAATGTATTTCTTTTTTGACACAATGAGTCCACGGATCATCTTAATTACTATTGGGGAATATCCCTCCTGCCCAGCAGGAGGCGGCAAAGAGCACCACAGCAAAGCTGTTAAATATCACCTCCCTTCCCTCCCACCCCAGTCTTTCGACCAAAGTAAAGGAGAGAAAGGAAGCAACAAGGTGCAGAGGTGTCTGAAGTTTATAACAAACCAACAACCTGTCTATAGAACAGGTCGGGCCGTGGACTCATCGTGTCAAAAAAGAAATAAATCAGGTAAGCATAAATTTTCTTTTCTTTTTAATGATGCGATGAGTCCACGGATCATCTTAATTACTATTGGGAATCAATACCCAAGTTAGAGTACACAGATGATAAGGGAGGGACAAGACAGGGAACCTAAACGGAAGGCACCACTGCTTGAAGAACCTTTCTGCCAAAAGCGGCCTCAGCCGAGGCAAAAGTGTCAAATTTATAGAATTTTGAAAAAGTGTGAAGAGAGGACCAAGTTGCAGCCTTCCAAATCTGTTCCACAGACAGGGCCGCCATCAGGGGGTGACAGGGGTGACTCCTGTCAGGGGTCCAGTGGGCCAGGGGGGCCCCATGAGGCAAGAACAAAAAAAATATATATTTTTTTTATTTTGGCAGCCACCAGTGGGTACTACAGCAGAGTACTAATTGAGCATGGGAAATGTTTTTACAAGGAGTAAAGTATTAGCATTTGAGAGGATTTCTGAGTGTGCACTAAACCACTATGCACAGTGTGAGACAGACTTGGCACTTTGTACAGTGTGTGTCTGAGTCAGACAGCAGATCACTTTCATTTGCAGAGAGGGTAGGACTTATTTAGCAAATGTTTTTTATTTCTTTGTGCAATTTCGGATTGTAACTTCAGTGTGGTAGTAGTTGTATGGTGGGGCCAGGGGTCTATAAAAACACATTTTTTTAGCAGCAGTGTATTTATGATTATTTGACAATGCTGTAGAAATTCTATATTTAAAACCATGCAGAAATGTTTCCTCCTCAATACACAAATGGTAGGTGCCCGTTTGGCAGATATGCATTTATATACATTATATATATTACATTCCAGTTTACTGCCACTTTATGCAAGGACTTTCCAGATGCAAGGAGGCATTTTATCTAAGATTTTTGCACCTGTATAAAATGTTATACTCTCAGACTAAGATTGCTCAGTGTTTGAAATGATACAGGTTAACTTAACCCCTTAATGACCACAATGTACCCTGTATGTCACTGGTCATTAAGGGTTTTTTCAGGACATAATAGCACAAGTCTAGCAAGAACACACTAGTAATGCCCTCCCTCCAGCAGGCTTTGTGGAATAGAGCAGTCTCAAAGCTGGTGGCAAGACCGCGCTATAAAACAATCAAGTCCCAAAAAAAGGCCAGCGACATACAGGGTACGTCGCTGGTCCTTAAGGGGTTAAAACTGTTCAGTTTACACTACAGCTGACTTAATTTTGAAATACATACCAACAAGCCTAAATCCTACATTTAAACAGATCTAATGGTATGAGTACCACAGCTTATGGTTCCACCAAGACCATATAGAGTACAGCATTTTCAAAATCCATAAGTACAGCTGACAGATGGGAACATTTGTACACTATATTTGAAGTGGTGCTTTTGGTTGGGGAAAAAACAAACATGTGTCAACCTTTTAAAAGTACTTTTCTTCATCTAGCCATCTACCCAGATCATTAATGTACAATTTTGAATTCACAGAATTATTTTTGTTTGCACATTTACAAATATGATTGTTTAAAAAGTGATCTCTTAATTTCTGCATTTTTTTTTTATCATTCATGTCTCACAACGTTGATTTAGGGGATGCAAGGTGCATCAATGTTTCCTCCTGTGAGTGTTTCTGTGGGTGTCTGTCTTTATGTCTTTGTGCTTTGGTTTGTGTCTCTGTGTGTATGTATTTTTTTCATGTAGGTCTCTCTGTGAGGGTGGGTGTGTATGTCTTTGTGAATTTTCTTTGGATGTCTGTGAGGGTGTGTGCATATGTCTTTGAGCTTTTTCTATGGGTGTCTCTGTGAGGGTGTGTGTATGTTTGTCGTTGTGTATTTTCTCTGGATGCCTCTGTGAGGGTGGGTGTGTATGTCTGTGTTTTCTGTGGATGTCTCTGTGAGGGTGGGTGTGTGTATGTATGTATGTCTGTGTTTTCTGTGGGTGTCTCTGTGAGGGTGTGTGTATGTCTGTGTTTTCTGTGGGTGTCTCTGTGAGGGTGTGTGTATGTCTTTGTGTGTTTTCTCTGGATATCTCAGTGAGGGTGTGTGTATGTATGTCTTTCTGTGTTTTATGTGGTTGTCTCTCTGTGTGTGTATGTCTTTGTGTGTTTTCTGTGAGTTTCTCTCTGTGTGTGTGTGTGTCTTTGTGTGTTTTCTGAGGCTGTCTTTGTCGGTGTTTCCTTGGGTGTATGTGCAAGTTTGAGTTTGTGTGTGTCCATTGTCTGTTCCTTTTTAGGACATTTTGACCTTACTACTGATTATTCACATCTTTCTACAGACTTTGAGACTAATAAGACCTTTCCGTAAGTCACCAATCCATCATTTAACCTTTAAATTATTGTTTAGGCAGTTCAGGGCCCTTCCTTTCAGCCACTGCATGCTGTTGTCATCATTTAGTTGGCATCTTCCTTTACAAAAAGATAATCAGAACTCCATATTTTGTTTTCTAAATCTCCTTTTTTTTTTTTACAAAACTTTAGTCTACCTCATTACTTGTCAGGTCAATGTAAACAAGTGCTGAGTGTCTGTTTGGGTGTCTGTGTCTGAGTGTGTTTCTTTGCGTGTCTACTAGAGTGTCTATATGTGAATCCTTATGTGTGAGTGTGTGTTTCAATGTATAAGTGTGTCTGTGTGTTTGTATGTTACTACCTTTACAACATTTCCAAGTTTAAATAGACACTTAAGAATAAAGTGCATATACGTTTTAGTAACTTGGTCAAAAATTGCACATGTCAAGGGGGGGGGGGGGGCCCTGATCAATGGTTAAGTCAGGGGCCCCAAAATTCCTAGTGGCGGCCCTGTCCACAGAAGCATCTTTTTCAATGCCAATGAGGAAGCAACAGCCCTTGTGGAATGAGCCGTAACTCTCTCAGAAGGCTGCTGTCCAGCAATTTCATAGTCAAAACGTATGATACTCTTCTGCCAAAAAGACAGAGAAGTAGCCTTGGCCTTCTGTCCCTTAAGTTTTCCCGAGAAAACCACAAACAAGGCAGAAGACTGGCGAAAATCCTTAGTCGCCTGTAGATAAAATTGTAAAGCACGTACAACTTCTAAATTGTGCAGAAATCGTTCCTTCTGAGAAGAAGGATTAGGACACAAGGAAGGAACAACAATCTCCTGATTAATGTTCCGGTCAGAAACTACTTTAGGAAGAAATACTAATTTTGTACGTAAAACTACCTTATCCGAATGAAAAATAAGGTAAGGAGACTCAAACTGCAATGCCGAGAGCTCTGACACTCTATGAGCAGAAGAAATAGCAACAAGAAACAAAACTTTCCAAGAGAACAACTTAATATAAAGGAAAGGGATCCCAGGCGCCAACTGAAGGAGGCTAGGTGTAGTAAATAAGGGGGGTTTTATTAATACAATATGACTAAGATAATATACAAATAAAAACAATATATTCTCATGGATCCATGGTACAGTCACAATGTAATGAATACAATAAAACACAATAAAACACAATAAAACAGATGGATAATACCAAATATTAAAAAGCTAAACCAATGTAAAAAATGTCTTGTGTGATACAGTTCATAGGAACGGATCGCTAAGGTTGGTTATCCACTCCGGTGGATTTTTTGAGATCAAGGTAAAGTTCCAAATATGTGGCAAACCACTACGTGTCTTAGGGTGAAAAGAATCCTAGTGTTCCAAATAAAAAATGGTAAAATGATAAAGTGTCCAAAAAAGGTGTCCAAAAAAATGAAGAATTGATCAAATTTGAAAAAATGAGGAATAAAAATGAGCCAAATATCACAAAATATGCAGAAAAAGTGTGCAAGAAAAAATATACAGAAAAAATGCAAGAAAAAAATGCAAGAAAAAATGCTAAAAAATGCAAGAAAAAATATGGGCAAATGGTGAAATTCTACAAATTAAGCAGTCAGTATTAGTCTGTGTAGAAAATAAAACCAATCGGAATTCCGTAAGAAAAGAGCGTGAAAAAACAAAATTACTCCAAAGTGTGTGTCAGTGTTAGCGACTTAGAGCAACAAGCTCCTTGGTGCAGGGTGCAGGGTATTCACTTATAGCAGTGTTGGAGGATTGAGACAACGGTCTCTTTAGTGTAAGGGATATTTCTTCAAAGTGAAGGAGAGGGAAACATCAAATCAAAACCTGTGAAAAAACAAACACAATACAATGTGCAGCAAATTCAAAATAGTCAGCTGTAAATGAAATTAAACTCACCAGTATGGGTCTACGCGTTTCGGTCCTTATAGACCTTTATCAAGACTGGTTATTCAAATATACTGGCGGCCTTTTATAGCGTTTGTTCTATAAGGACCCGGATGTGGGGGTTACTTAGCACTTCCGGTTGCAATATTTGTAGTACGATATTAAATAAATTTGTTTCAAATGTGTATGCTGCTCTATTTTGAAACCCTATGTTAAAAAACTCTTCTGTCATGTTGTCTAAATGTTATTAAAACATATTGATAGTGACGAAAGTGTTACAGAATAGCCTCCGTCTGTTTAGTGACGTCACTTCCGGTCAGCGAGAAACTGCCGAGATATGCAGTTTTTTTCTAATGTTATGTTATAATTTATAATCTAGTTGTCTCATTGTTAGATAATGCTATTTGATAAATAGCGCTGGTTTTTATAGAATTGAAAAAGGTAATAAAACCTTCTTTGAGATCATAACCAAATTCTATTGATCCGATTGGTCATGACGTCACTTATGGCCTTTACAGTAGTCAGGTGTAGTCTCTTAAAAGTGTCAATTTCTTACGGAAGCAAGGGATTATTTTTATTAACCCTTTAGTTTGTATCACTATACATGGTACAAACTAAAGGGTTAATAAAAATAATGACATTTCCACTCTTTCACCAGGTCTGCATACCAAATCCTGCGAGGCCAAGCCGGTGCAATAAGGATCACCAATGCCCTCTCCTGCTTGATTCGAGCAATGACCTGAGGGAGAAGGGTGAACAGAGGAAAAAGGTATGCCAGACTGAAATTTCAAGGTACCGCCAGGGCGTCTATCAGTACAGCCTGAGGGTCCCTTGACCTCAAACTGTACCTCGGAAGCTTGGCCTTCTGTTGAGATGCTATGAGATCCAATTCCAGCTGACCCCACTTGAGAATCAGGCTGGAAAACACTTCCGGATGGAGTTCCCACTCCCCCGGGTGAAAGGTCTGTCTGCTCAGGAAGTCCGCCTCCCAGTTTTCCACCCCTGGGATGTGGATCGCCGACAGACAGCAAGAGTGAGTCGCCGCCCACGGAATTATCTTGGCTACCTCCGTCATTGCTAGGGAACTCCGCGTTCCTCCCTGATGATTGATGTAAGCCACTGAAGTTATGTTTTCTGACTGGAACCTGATAAACTGGGCCGAGGCTAACTGGGGCCAGGCCAGAAGAGCGTTGAAGATCGCTCTCAGCTCCAGAATGTTTATAGACAGAACAGACTCTGACTGAGTCCAAACTCCCTGAGCCTTCAGGGAGCCCCAGACTGCTCCCCATCCTAGAAGGCTGGCGTCTGTTGTCACAATCACCCAGGAGGGCCTGCGAAAGCAGGTTCCCTGGGAGAGATGATCCTGAGACAACCACCATTGAAGAGAATCCCTTGTCTCCTGCTCCAGTAGAATTTGTGGAGACAAATCCGCATAATCTCCGTTCCATTGACTGAGCATGTCTAACTGCAGAGGTCTGAGGTGAAAACGAGCAAACGGGATGATGTCCATTGCCGCCACCATCAGCCCGATTACCTCCATGCACTGAGCCACTGATGGCCGAGGAGCGGACTGAAGCACTAGGCAAGAAAAATCTTAATTGATAGGGAATCTATTATGGTTCCCAGGAAAGTTACCCTTGTATTTGGAACTAAGGAGCTCTTTTTCAAATTTACCTTCCAACCGTGATATTGCAGGAAGGATAACAAGATTTCCTTGTGGGACCTTGCTTGTTGAAAGGATGGGGCCTGGACCAGGATGTTGTCCAGATAGGGCGCCACTGCAATCCCCCTTAATCGGAGCAACGCCAACAGAGATCCCAGACCCTTTGAGAAAATTCTGGGAGCTGTGGCAAGACCGAAAGGAAGAGCCGTGAATTGGAAGTGTTTGTCTAGAAAGGCAAACCTTAGAAACTTGTGATGATCCCTGTGAATGGGAACATGCAGGTACGCGTCCTTTACGTCCACAATTGTCATAAATTGACCCTCTTGGACCAAAGGAAGAATGGAACGAATAGTTTCCATCTTGAAAAACGGTACTCTGAAGAATTTGTTTAGACTCTTGAGATCTAAAATTGGCTTGAAGGTTCCCTCCTTTTTGGGGACCATGAACAGATTGGAATAAAATCCCAGACCCCGTTCCTGCATTGGAACAGGAACTATTACTCCCAGGTCGGAGAGGTCCTGTACACAGTGTAAGAACGCCTCTCTCTATGTCTGGTCTTCAGATAATCTTGAAAACAGAAATCTGCCTCTGGGAGGAAAAGCTTTGAACTCTAGTTTGTATCCCTGGGACACTATGTCCACCGCCCAGGGATCCTGAACATCTCGAACCCAAGGCCTGAGCGAAAAAGGAAAGCCTGCCCCCTACAAGATCCGGTCACGGATTGGGGGCATGCCCTTCATGCTGTCTTTGATTCAACAGCAGGCTTCTTGGATTGTTTTCCCTTGTTCCAAGACTGATTGGGTCTCCATGAAGGTTTAGCCTGTTCTTGCTTGGAAGCGGAAGAATTTCCCTTGAAATTTCGAAAGGAACAAAAATTACTCCCTTTTGCTTGTTTCTCTTATCCTGAGGAGGAAGATGACCCTTACCTCCCGTAATATCAGAGATTATTTCCGTCAAGCCCGGTCCAAACAAGATCCTCCCTTTGTAAGGAATCGCTAAAAGTTTAGACTTAGATGATACATCCGCAGGCCAATGTTTTAACTATAAGGCTCTGTGCAAAACCTGAAATCTTTGCTCCCAGTTTGATAACCTGTAGGGAAGCATCAGTAATAAAGGAATTAGCCAACTTAAGGGCTTTTATCCTATCCTGGATCTCATCAAGGGGAGTGTCTGTCCTAATAGCATCTGTCAACGCATCAAACCAATATGCCGCCTCACTAGTGACAGTAGCAATGCACACGGCTGGTTGCCATTGTAAACCTTGGTGTACATTTTTTTTAAGAAACCCCTTTAATTTTTTGTCCATAGGATCTTTAAAGGCACAACTATCCTTTATGGGGATAGTAGTTCTCTTGGCCAAGTTCAGTTTGCCAAGTACGGGGCGATGAGCAGCGGACTGTGATAGTTATCACTCATCCGATCTTGCTGCTCTTCGGCTTTTTCCCAGATTTATTGCTAGCCTGTCACTAAGTACCCACACTAAACTACACTATTCTACCCCCTATACCAGCGCCCCCGGAGCCCCCCGCAACTAAATAAAGTTATTAACCCCTAAACCGCCGCTCCTAGACCCCGCCGCAACTATAATAAATGTATTAACTCCTAAACCGCCGCTCCCGGAGCCCACCGCCACCTACATTATACCTAGTAACCCCTATCCTGCCCCCCCATACCGCCGCCACCTATAATAAATTTATTAACCCTATCCTGCCGATCCTGGACCCCGCTGCAACTAAATAAATTGTTTAACCCCTAAACCGCCGCTCCCGGACCCCGCCGCCACCTATATTAAACTTATTAACCCCTAATCTGCCCCCCCTACACCGTCGCCACCTATAATAAATGTATTAACCCCTATCCTGCCCCCCCTACACCGCCGCCACTATAATAAAATTATTAACCCCTAAACCTAAGCCTAACCCTAACCCTAACACCCACCTAACTTAAATATTAATTAAATACATCTAAATAAATATTATTCTTATTAACTAAATTAATCCTATTTAAAACGAAATACTTACCTATAAAATAAACCCTAATATAGCTACAATATAACTAATAATTATATTGTAGCTATTTTAGGATTTATTTTTATTTTACAGGCAAATTTCAATTTATTTTAACTAGGTACAATAGCTATTAAATAGTTATTAACTATTTAATAGCTACCTAGTTAAAATAAAGACAAATTTACCTGTAAAATCAAAACTAACCTAAGTTACAATTACACCTAACACTACACTATGATTAAAGGGACAGTCTAGTCCAAAAAAACTTTCATGATTCAGATAGGGCATGTAATTTTAAACAATTTTCCAATTTACTTTTATCACCAATTTTTCTTTGTTCTCTTGGTATTTCTTAGACCTTGAAGGCCGCCTCTTAAGAATGCATTTTAACAGGCTTTTCACCACTAGAGGGTGTTAGTTCATGTTTTTCATATAGATAACACTGTGCTCGTGCACGTGAAGTTACATGGGAGCCATCACTGATTGGCTAAACTGCAAGTCTGTCAAAAGAACAAATAAAGGGGCAGTCTGCAGAGGCTTAGATACAAGATAATCACAGAGGTAAAAAATATATAAATATAACTGTGTTGGTTATGCAAAACAAGGGAATGGGTAAACAAGGGATTATCTATCTTTTAAAACAATAACAATTCTGGTGTAGACTGTCCCTTTAACTAAATTATTCCTATTTAAAACTAAATACTTACCTGTAAAATAAACCCTAAGATAGCTACAATGTAATTAATAATTACATTGTAGCTATTTTAGGATTTATATTTATTTTACAGGTAACTTTGTATTTATTTTAGCTAGTTAGAATAGCTAAAAGAAATACAAAATTACCTGTAAAATAAATCCTAACCTAAGTTACAATTAAACCTAACACTACACTATCATTAAATTAATTAAATAAATTAGCTACAAATAACTACAATTAAATACAAGTAATAAACTAACTAAAGTACAAAAAATAAAAAAAACTAAGTTACAAAAAATAAAAAGTTACAAACATTTAAAAAATATTACAACAATTTTAAGCTACTTACACCTAATCTAAGCCCCCTAATAAAATAAAGCCGCCCAAAATAAAAAAATGCCCTACCCTATTCTAAATTACGAAAGTTAACAGCTCTATTACCTTACCAGTCCTTAAAAGGGCCTTTTGCGGGGCATGCCCCAAAGTATTCAGCTCTTTTGCCTGTAAAATAAAAATACCACCCCCCCCCAACATTAAAACCCACCACCCACACACCCCTACTCTAACCCAAACCCCCCTTAAATAAACCTAACACTACCCCCCTGAAGATCATCCTACCTTTAGCCGTCTTCAGCCAGCCGACCACAGATGGAACAGAAGAGGACATCCGCAACGGCCGAAGTCATCATCCAAGGGGCGCTGAAGAAGTCTTCCATCCGATTGAAGTCATTATCCAAGGGGCGCTGAAGAGGTCTTCCATCCGATTGAAGTCTTCATCCAGGCGGCGTCTTCAATCTTCATCCATCCGGAGCTATCTTCAGACGAGCCAACGCAGAGCCATCTTCTTCCACCAACGACTTCCCGACGAATGACGGTTCCTTTAAGTGACGTCATCCAAGATGGCGTCCCTCGAATTTCGATTGGCTGATAGGATTCTATCAGCCAATCGGAATTAAGGTAGGAAAATCTGATTGGCTGATTGAATGGCAGATTGAAAACCAGGTACGCTGGGCCGGAAAAGTGCAGAGCGTACCTGCTAGTCATTTGATAACTAGCAAAAGTAGTCAGATTGTGCCGAACTTGTGTGCGGAACATCTGGAGTGACGTAAGAATCGATCTGTGTCGGACTGCGTCCGGCGGATCGAAGCTTACGTCACTATATTCTACTTTTGCCGGTGTGTAGGGCTTGATAACTAAGGCGAATCGCCACAAATACGCTACGGAATTCCAGCGTATTTGCGGTTGACGGCTTGATAACTAGGGGCCTGAGTCTCTTCTTAACCCCAGAAAATAAAGTAAGAACTTACCTCCTAATCTGCCCGACAGCAAGGCAGCTCCCAGGTGTTTGAGGTCCTCTCCCTCCCATGGACCTGTGAAAAAAGACTGAGTAATTTTACTCAGGCTTTCAGAGTTAGGGCAGCATCAGTATATGGGAGGCACAGTGAGAATTATGTCCTACAAGTTCCCATTGCTCTAAAGCCACCAGTGCTCTACTGAAGAGACTGATATGGACTACGGCTACACCCTAGGACAAAGCAGCACAATCTTGCACTACTTAAAAAATAATAAACTCTTGATTGAAGAATCTTTTTCTAACAACTAACTTTTTTACCACTTCCTTGCACTAACGTAGGCAAAGAGAATGACTGGGGTGGGAGGTGATATTAACAGCTTTGCTGTGGTGCTCTTTGCCACCTCCTGCTGGGCAGGAGTGATATTCCCCAATAGTAATTAAGATGATCTGTGGACTCATCGTGTCATTAAAAAGAAATGACACATTTCTCTCTTCACTGTACTCCACTCTTGACCAGTGCATCTAAGGTTCTGAATGCTTCACTCATACCCAGAAGTCTACCCTTTTTATATATGTCCCAGTACATTATATAAGTTCTCCCTCCACTTTATGGTCTTCCTCAAACCCCTTACTATTGGTCCTTCTATCTTCATTTCATGTTGCTACACTAAAAATAAAATCATCCTCTGTGGTGCTTCTTCTTTTTCTTTTCCAGTTGCTTCCTTGCACAGTTAATGTTTCTTAAACATTTAAAACGAGGGACACTAAAAAATTAAGGAGTTTAACATATAATCTAAAGTATATACAGTATTTAACAAAAGTGAGTACACCCCTCACATTTTTGTAAATATTTTGTTATAACTTTTCATGTGACAACACTGAAGAAATGACACTTTGCTACAATGTAAAGTAGTGAGTGTACAGCCTGTATAACAGTGTAAATTTGCTGTCCCCTCAAAATAACTCAACACACGGCCATTAATGTCTAAACCGTTGCCAACAAAAGTGAGTACACCCCTAAGTGGAAATGTCCAAATTGGGCCCAATTAGCCATTTTCTCTCCCTGGTGTCATGTGACTGGTCACTGGAAGTTCAACATGACACCTCATGGCAAAGAACTCTCTGAGGATCTGAAAAAAAGAATTGTTGCTCTACATAAAGATAGCCTAGGCTATAAGAATATTGCCAAAACCCTGAAACTGAGCTTCAGCATGGTGTGCAAGACCATACAGTGGTTTCACAGATCAGGTTCCACTCAGAACAGGCCTTGCCATGGTCGACCAAAGAAGTTGAGCCTACGTGCTCAGCATCATATCCAGAGGTTGTCTTTGGGAAATAGACATATGAGTGCTGCCAGCATTGCTGCAGAGGTTGAAGGGGTGGTCAGCCTGTCAGTGCTCAGACCATATGCCGCACACTGCATCAAATTGGTCTGCATGGCTGTCGTCCCAGAAGGAAGCCTTTTCTAAAGATAATGCACAAGAAAGTCCGCAAACAGTTTGCTGAAGACAAGCAGACTAAGGATATGGATTACCGGAACCATGTCTTGTGGTCCGATGAGACAAAGATAAACTTATTTGGTTCAGAAGGTGTCAAGCGTGTGTGGCGGAAACCGGGTGAGGAGTACAAAGACAAGTGTGTCTTGGCTACAGTCAAGCATGGTGGTGGGAGTGTCGTGGTCTGGGCCTGCATGAGTGCTGCCAGCACTGGGGAGCTACAGTTCATTAAAGGAACCATGAATGCCAACATGTACTGTGACATACTGAAGCAGAGCATGATCCCCTCCCTTCGGAGACTGGGCCACAAGGCAGTATTCCAACATGATAACCACCCCAAACACACCTCCAAGACGAGGACTGCCTTGCTAAAGAAGCTGAGGGTAAAGGTGATGGACTGGCCAAGCATGACTCCAGACCTAAACCCTATTGAGCATCTGTGGAAGGTGGGGGAGCGCAAGGTCTCTAACATCCACCAGCTCTGTGATGTCGTCCAGTGGCAACCTTTGACGCTCTGGTGAATTCCCAATGAGGGTTAAGGCAGCTGGAATATAATAGTGGCCACACAAAATATTGACACTTTGGGCCCAATTTGGACATTTCCCCTTAGGGGTGTACTCACTTTGTTGCCAACGGTTTAGACATTAATGGCTGTGTGTTGAGTTATTTTGAGGGGACAGCAAATTTACACTGTTATACAAGCTGTACACTCAATACTTTACATTGTAGCAAAGTGTCATTTCTTCAGTGTTGTCACAAGAAAAGATATAATAAAATATTTTTAAAAAAATGTGAGGGGTGTACTCACTTTTGTGAGATACTGTATATTTATGTAATTTAAAATATATACTGTACTTTAAAAAATCTTGGATGTTTCCGTATTGAACAAATTTGTCATGAAGAGTGTTTGTACAACTAAAAAGTCTGTTTGTTAAAAATAGTTCATATAACAACTTAAACTTTCTAAACACAACAGGGATATAAAGTGCAGACAGGCAGCACATAAAGGATATTTAGATTTTGAAGGTACCATCCAGGTATCAGATTCCAACATCTTACATGCAAAGAATAGATGCCTCTAAAGCCAGGTGTCTCTTGGCAACTATCAGTATAGTAAATAACTATTTCCCAGATGACATAAAATAAATGTATATTAGCTAATAAAGAGTTATTGCAGAGCCCTTACTTGCACATGTAGTTAATGAGCTGCTCATAGAATGGTTTGCCCTTGTGCTCTTTGTAAAACTCCTCAGCCATCTCTCGACTCAAGCTGGTCTCCTTGATTTGGGAGATTGTGAAACCAGCACCTTGGATCCTTTCTAGGATTTCATCTGTAAAAAATGAAAGATATCTACATAAGGAAAGCTGTCAGAATTTAACCACAAAAAGATGCAAATCAGAACAAAACCCTGATGGGAATATCAAGTTTAATATTTAATTTATATTTTATTCACACAGTTAATTGTTTATAGTAACAATCTGCAATACGGGCTTAGCTAAACAATGTAGAAACTAACGGCCAGATTACGAGTTTTGCGTTAGAGGCTATGCGGTGCTAACGAGCAGTTTTGTCTCACCGCTCACTTACCTACAGCGCTGGTATTACGGGTTTTTACAAACCCGGCGTTAAAAGGCAAGAAGTGAGCGTTAAGCAAAATTGTGCTCCTTACCGCACTCCAATACCAGCGCTGCTTAAGTCAGCGGTGAGCTGGTCGTACGTGCTCGTGCACTATTTCCCCATAGGAATGAACGGGGAGAGCCGGCTGAGAAAAAGTCTAACACCTGCAAAAAAGCAGCGTAAATCTCAGTAACGCAGCCCCATTGATTCCTATGGGGAAATACAATTTATGTCTACACCTAACACCCTAACATGAACCCCGAGTCTAAACACCCCTAATCTTACACTTATTAACCCCTAATCTACCGCTCCGGACATCACCGCCACTATAATAAACATATTAACCCCTAAACTGCCGCACTCCCGCCTCGCAAACATTAGTTAAATATTACTAACTCCTAATCTGCCGTCCCTAACATCGCTGACACCTACCTACATTTATTAACCCCTAATCTGCCGCCCCCAACGTCGTCAACACTATACTAAATGTATTAACCCCTAAACCTAAGTCTAACCCTAACCCTAACACCTCCTAACTTAAATATAATTACAATAAATCTAAATAAAAACAGAATTTATGCTTACCTGATAAATTACTTTCTCCAACGGTGTGTCCGGTCCACGGCGTCATCCTTACTTGTGGGATATTCTCTTCCCCAACAGGAAATGGCAAAGAGCCCAGCAAAGCTGGTCACATGATCCCTCCTAGGCTCCGCCTACCCCAGTCATTCGACCGACGTACAGGAGGAAATATGCATAGGAGAAACCATATGATACCGTGGTGACTGTAGTTAGAGAAAATAATTCATCAGACCTGATTAAAAAAACCAGGGCGGGCCGTGGACCGGACACACCGTTGGAGAAAGTAATTTATCGGGTAAGCATAAATTCTGTTTTCTCCGACATAGGTGTGTCCGGTCCACGGCGTCATCCTTACTTGTGGGAACCAATACCAAAGCTTTAGGACACGGATGAAGGGAGGCAGCAAATCAGGTCACCTAAATGGAAGGCACCACGGCTTGCAAAACCTTTCTCCCAAAAATAGCCTCTGAAGAAGCAAAAGTATCAAATTTGTAAAATTTGGCAAAAGTGTGCAGTGAAGACCAAGTCGCTGCCTTACATATCTGGTCAACAGAAGCCTCGTTCTTGAAGGCCCATGTGGAAGCCACAGCCCTAGTGGAATGAGCTGTGATTCTTTCAGGAGGCTGCCGTCCGGCAGTCTCATAAGCCAATCGGATAATGCTTTTAAGCCAAAAAGAAAGAGAGGTAGAAGTTGCTTTTTGACCTCTCCTTTTACCAGAATAAACAACAAACAAAGAAGATGTTTGTCTGAAATCTTTAGTGGCCTCTAAATAGAATTTTAGAGCACGGACTACGTCCAAATTGTGTAACAAACGTTCCTTCTTTGAAACTGGATTCGGACACAAAGAAGGTACAACTATCTCCTGGTTAATATTTTTGTTGGAAACAACTTTCGGAAGAAAACCAGGCTTAGTACGCAAAACCACCTTATCTGCATGGAACACCAGATAGGGCGGAGAACACTGCAGAGCAGATAACTCAGAAACTCTTCTAGCAGAAGAAATTGAAACCAAAAACAAAACTTTCCAAGATAATAACTTAATATCTACGGAATGTAAGGGTTCAAACGGAACCCCTTGAAGAACTGAAAGAACTAGATTAAGACTCCAGGGAGGAGTCAAAGGTCTGTAAACAGGCTTGATTCTAACCAGAGCCTGAACAAACGCTTGAACGACTGGCACAGCTGCCAGCCTTTTGTGAAGTAAAACAGATAAAGCAGAGATCTGTCCCTTCAGAGAACTTGCAGATAATCCTTTCTCCAAACCTTCTTGTAGAAAGGATAGAATCTTAGGAATTTTTATCTTGTTCCATGGGAATCCTTTAGATTCACACCAACAGATATATTTTTTCCATATCTTATGGTAAATTTTTCTAGTTACAGGCTTTCTAGCCTGAATCAGAGTATCTATTACAGAATCTGAAAACCCACGCTTTGATAAAATCAAGCGTTCAATCTCCAAGCAGTCAGTTGGAGGGAAACCAGATTCGGATGTACGAATGGACCTTGAACAAGAAGGTCCTGTCTCAAAGGTAGCTTCCATGGTGGAGCCGATGACATATTCACCAGGTCTGCATACCAAGTCCTGCGTGGCCACGCAGGAGCTATCAAGATCACCGAAGCCCTCTCCTGATTGATCCTGGCTACCAGCCTGGGAATGAGAGGAAACGGTGGGAATACATAAGCTAGGTTGAAGGTCCAAGGTGCTACTAGTGCATCTACTAGAGTCGCCTTGGGATCCCTGGATCTGGACCCGTAACAAGGAACCTTGAAGTTCTGACGAGAGGCCATCAGATCCATGTCTGGAATGCCCCATAATTGAGTTATTTGGGCAAAGATTTCCGGATGGAGTTCCCACTCCCCCGGATGGAAGGTCTGACGACTCAGAAAATCCGCTTCCCAATTTTCCACTCCTGGGATGTGGATTGCAGACAAGTGGCAGGAGTGATCCTCCGCCCATTGAATTATCTTGGTCACTTCCTCCATCACCAGGGAACTCCTTGTTCCCCCCTGATGGTTGATATATGCAACAGTCGTCATGTTGTCTGATTGAAACCTTATGAATTTGGCCTTTGCTAGATGAGGCCAAGCTTTGAGAGCATTGAATATCGCTCTCAGTTCCAGAATGTTTATCGGGAGAAGAGATTCTTCCCGAGACCATAGACCCTGAGCTTTCAGGGGTTCCCAGACCGCGCCCCAGCCCACCAGACTGGCGTCGGTCGTGACAATGACCCACTCTGGTCTGCGGAAGCTCATTCCCTGTGACAGATTGTCCAGGATCAGCCACCAACGGAGTGAATCTCTGGTCCTTTGATCTACTTGAATCGTCGGAGACAAGTCTGTATAATCCCCATTCCACTGTCTGAGCATGCACAGTTGTAATGGTCTTAGATGAATTCGTGCAAAAGGAACTATGTCCATTGCTGCAACCATCAATCCTATTACTTCCATGCACTGCGCTATGGAAGGATGAAGAACAGAATGAAGTACTTGACAAGAGCTTAGAAGTTTTGATTTTCTGACCTCTGTCAGAAAAATCCTCATTTCTAAGGAGTCTATTATTGTTCCCAAGAAGGGAACTCTTGTTGACGGGGACAGAGAACTTTTTTCTATGTTCACTTTCCATCCGTGAGATCTGAGAAAGGCTAGGACGATGTCCGTATGAGCCTTTGCTTTTGACAGAGACGACGCTTGAATCAGGATGACGTCCAAGTACGGTACTACTGCAATGCCCCTTGGTCTTAGAACCGCTAGAAGGGACCCTAGTACCTTTGTGAAAATTCTCGGAGCAGTGGCTAATCCGAATGGAAGTGCCACAAACTGGTAATGCTTGTCCAGAAAAGCGAACCTTAGGAACTGATGATGTTCCTTGTGGATAGGAATAAGTAGGTACGCATCCTTTAAATCCACCGTGGTCATAAATTGACCTTCCTGGATGGTAGGAAGGATCGTTCGAATGGTTTCCATTTTGAACGATGGAACCCTGAGAAATTTGTTTAAGATCTTGAGATCTAAAATTGGTCTGAATGTTCCCTCTTTTTTGGGAACTATGAACAGGTTGGAGTAAAACCCCATCCCTTGTTCTCCTATTGGAACTGGATGAATTACTCCCATCTTTAACAGGTCTTCTACACAATGTAAGAATGCCTGTCTTTTTATTTGGTTTGAAGATAATTGAGACCTGTGGAACCTTCCCCTTGGGGGTAGTTCCTTGAATTCCAGGAGATAACCCTGAGAAACTATTTCTAGTGCCCAAGGATCCTGAACATCTCTTGCCCAGGCCTGAGCAAAGAGAGAAAGTCTGCCCCCCACCAGATCCGGTCCCGGATCGGGGGCCATCCCTTCATGCTGTTTTGGTAGCAGCGGCAGGCTTCTTGGCCTGCTTACCCTTGTTCCAGCCTTGCATCGGTCTCCAGGCTGGTTTGGGTTGAGAAGTATTACCCTCTTGCTTAGAGGATGTAGAATTAGAGGCTGGTCCGTTTCTGCGAAAGGGACGAAAATTAGGCTTATTTTTAGCCTTAAAAGACCTATCCTGAGGAAGGGCGTGGCCCTTTCCCCCGGTGATGTCTGAAATAATCTCTTTCAAATCAGGACCAAACAGTGTTTTACCCTTGAAAGGGATGTTAAGCAATTTTGTCTTGGAAGACACATCCGCTGACCAAGACTTTAGCCAAAGCGCTCTGCGCGCCACGATAGCAAACCCTGAATTTTTCGCCGCTAATCTAGCTAATTGCAAAGCGGCATCTAAAATAAAAGAGTTAGCCAATTTAAGTGCTTGAACTCTGTCCATAACCTCCTCATACGAAGATTCTTTATTGAGCGACTTTTCTAGCTCTTCGAACCAGAAACACGCTGCCGTAGTGACAGGAACAATGCATGAAATTGGTTGTAGAAGGTAACCTTGCTGAACAAACATCTTTTTAAGCAAAGCCTCTAATTTTTTATCCATAGGATCTTTGAAAGCACAACTATCTTCTATGGGAATAGTAGTGCGTTTGTTTAGAGTAGAAACCGCCCCCTCGACCTTGGGGACTGTCTGCCATAAGTCCTTTCTGGGGTCGACTATAGGAAATAATTTCTTAAATATAGGGGGAGGAACAAAAGGTATGCCGGGCCTTTCCCACTCCTTATTTACTATGTCCGCCACCCGCTTGGGTATAGGAAAAGCATCGGGGGGCACCGGAACCTCTAGGAACTTGTCCATCTTACATAATTTCTCTGGAATGACCAAATTGTCACAATCATCCAGAGTAGATAATACCTCCTTAAGCAGTGCGCGGAGATGTTCTAATTTAAATTTAAATGTTACAACATCAGGTTCAGCTTGTTGAGAAATTTTTCCTGAATCTGAAATTTCTCCCTCAGACAAAACCTCCCTCCTGGCCCCTTCAGATTGGTGTGAGGGTATGTCAGAACCGTTATCATCAGCGTCCTCTTGCTCTTCAGTGTTTAAAACAGAGCAATCGCGCTTTCTCTGATAAGTAGGCATTTTAGATAAAATGTTTGCAATAGAATTATCCATAACAGCCGTTAATTGTTGCATGGTAATAAGTATTGGCGCACTAGATGTACTAGGGGCCTCTTGTGTGGGCAAAACTGGTGTAGACACAGAAGGGGATGATGCAGTACCATGCTTACTCCCCTCATTAGAGGAATCATCTTGGGCAATATTATTATCTGTGGCATCACTGTCCCTACTTTGTTTGGACACTATGTCACAATTATCACATATATTTAAATGGGGAGAAACCTTGGCTTTCATACATATAGAACATCGCTTATCTGATGGTTCAGACATGTTAAACAGGCTTAAACTTGTCAACAAATCACAAAAAAACGTTTTAAAATAAAACCGTTACTGTCACTTTAAATTTTAAACAGAACACACTTTATTACTGAATATGCGAAAAAGCATGAAGGAATTGTTCAAAATTCACCAAAATTTCACCACAGTGTCTTAAAGCCTTAAAAGTATTGCACACCAAATATGAAAGCTTTAACCCTTAAAATAACGGAACCGGAGCCGTTTTTACATTTAACCCCTATACAGTCCCAGGTATCTGCTTTGCTGAGACCCAACCAAGCCCAGAGGGGAATACGATACCAAATGACGCCTTCTATAAGCTTTTTCAGTGGTTCTTAGCTCCTCACACATGCATCTGCATGCCTTGCTTTCCAAAAACAACTGCGCATTAGTGGCGCGAAAATGAGGCTCTGTCTATGACTAGAAAAGGCCCCCATCTGAAAAAGGTGTCCATACAGTGCCTGCCGTTTTTTAACAACAATCCCCAAGATTATAATAACTATTAAGAGTTATAATCTGCCAAATATGCTTAGCAAAGTAATCGTTTTAGCCCAGAAAAATGTCTACCAGTTTTTTAAGCCCTTATAAAGCCCTTTATTCTTTTACTTAATCTAAGACAATGGCTTACCGGTCCCCATAGGGGAAATGACAGCCTTCCAGCATTACAAAGTCTTGTTAGAAATGTGGCCAGTCATACCTCAGGCAGAAAAGTCTGCCAACTGCTTCCCCCAACTGAAGTTACTTCATCTCAACAGTCCTGTGTGGAAACAGCAATCGATTTTAGTAACGTCTGCTAAAATCATCTTCCTCTTACAAACAGAAATCTTCATCTCTTTTCTGTTTCAGAGTAAATAGTACATACCAGCACTATTTTAAAATAACAAACACTTGATTGAAGGATAAAAACTACATTTAAACACCAAAAAAACTCTTAGCCATCTCCGTGGAGATGTTGCCTGTGCAACGGCAAAGAGAATGACTGGGGTAGGCGGAGCCTAGGAGGTATCATGTGACCAGCTTTGCTGGGCTCTTTGCCATTTCCTGTTGGGGAAGAGAATATCCCACAAGTAAGGATGACGCCGTGGACCGGACACACCTATGTTGGAGAAAATCAATATTATTACCTAAATAATTCCTATTTAAAAATAAATACTTATCTGTAAAATAAACCCTAAGATAGCTACAATATAACTAATAGTTACATTGTAACTAGCTTACGGTTTATTTTTATTTTACAGGCAAGTTTGTATTTATTTTAACTAGGTAGAATAGTTACTAAATAGTTAAGTAATTAACTATTTAATAACTACCTAGCTAAAATAAATACAAAAATACCTGTAAAATAAAACCTAACCTAAGTTACACTAACACCTAACACTACACTACAATTAAATAAATGACCTAAATTAAATACAATTAAATAAATTAAATACAATTAGCTTAAGTACAAAAAACCCAAAACACTAAATTACAGAAAATAAAAAACAAATTACAGATCTTTCAACTAATCACACCTAATCTAATAGCCCTATCAAAATAAAAAAGCCCCCAAAATAAAATAAAAACCTAGCCTAAACTAAACTATCAATAGCCCTTAAAAGGGCCTTTTGCGGGGCATTGCCCAAAAGAAATTAGCTCTTTTACCTGTAAAAAAATAAATAAAAAAATCATTCAGTAAGAAGACTCCGGATGAAGAGGATGCTCTGCGACGGATGTCTTGAAGATAGAGCCGCTCCGCGTCGGATGGATGAAGATAGAAGATGCCGTCTGGATGAAGACTTCTGCCCGTCTGGAGGACCACTTCGCCCAGCTTGGATGAAGACTTCTCCCGGCTTCGTTGAGGACTTCGGCCCATTTGGATGAAGACTTCTGCCACTTCCTTGAGGATGGATGTCCGGTCTTCAGAACAGTAAGTCGATCTTCAGGGGGTTAGTGTTAGGTTTTTTTAAGGGTGTATTGGGTGGGTTTTTAATTTTTAGGTTAGGGCTTTGGGCCGCAAAAGAGCTAACTGCCCTAAGGGCAATGCCCATCCAGGGCAATGGGGAGCTTAGGTTTTTTTTAGTTAGCTTTTTATTTGGGGGGTTGTTGTGTGGGTGGTGGGTTTTACTGTTGGGGGGCTTTGTATTTTTTTTTTTACAGGTAAAAGAGCTGATTTGTTTGGGGCAATGCCCCACAAAAGGCCCTTTTAAGGGTTATTTATAGTTTAGTTTAGGGTTTTTTTTTATTTGGGGGGGGGGCTTTTTATTTTGATAGGGCTATTAGATTAGGTGTAATTAGTTTAAAAATCTGTAATTTGTTTTTTATTTTCTGTAATCTAGTGTTTTTTTTGTACTTTAGCTAATTGTATTTAATTTATTTAATTGTATTTAATTTAGGCCATTTATTTAATTGTAGTGTAGTGTTAGGTGTTAGTGTAACTTAGGTTAGGTTTTATTTTACAAGTACTTTTGTATTTATTTTAGCTAGATAGTTATTAAATAGTTAATAACTATTTAATAACTATTCTACCTAGTTAAAATAAATACAAACTTGCCTGTAAAATAAAAATAAACCCTAAGCTAGTTACAATGTAACTATTAGTTATATTGTAGCTAGCTTAGGGTTTATTTTACAGGTACTTATTTTTAAATAGGAATTATTTAGGTAATAATATTAATTTTTATTTAGATTTATTGTAATTATATTTAAGTTAGGGGGTGTTAGGGTTAAGGTTAGACTTAGGATTTATTTAATTTAGAATAGTGGCGGCGACGTTGGGGACGGCAGATTAGGGGTTAATACGTGTAGGTAGGTTGCGGTGACATTGGGGGCAGCAGATTAGGGGTTAATAAAATAATGTAGGTGTCGGCGATGTTGGGGGCAGCAGATTAGGGGTTAATAAATATAATGTAGCTGGATGTCCGGAGCAGCAGATTAGGGGTTAATAAGTATAATGTAGGTGGCGGCAATGTTAGGGGTGGCTAATTAGGGGTTAATAATATTTAAATAGTGTTTGCGAGGCGGGAGTGCGGTGATTTAGGGGTTAATATGTTTATTCTAGTGGCGGCGATGTCCGGAGCGGCAGATTAGGGGTTAAATTTTTTATTTTAGTGTTTGCGATGCGGGAGGGCCTCGGTTTAGGGGTTAATAGGTAGTTTATGGGTGTTAGTGTACTTTTTAGCACTTTAGTTATGAGTTTTAAGTTACGGCGTTGTACCATAAAACTCTTAATTACTGACTTTAAAATGCGTTCGGGATCTTGGAGGTAGAGGGTGTACCGCTCACTTTTTGGCCTCCCAGGACAGACTCGTAATACCAGCGCTATGGAAATCCTATAGAAAAAAGACTTTACAAAGTTTACGTAAGTCGTTTTGCGGTAAGGCCAAAGAAGTCTGCGGTGCCCTTAAACCTGCAAGACTCGTAATAGCAGCGGTAGTGAAAAAGCAGTGTTAGGACCTGTTAACGCTGCTTTTTCAGCCTAACTCACAACTCGTAATCTAGCCGTAAGGCTGCAGTTAACAGGCCAGATATTTTAGTGTTCTTTAGCGTTTTAATTCTCATTATTAGTGATTTTTTACCAATACTGACTGTGATACAGTCTCTGGTATGTCAACATTAATCCAGAATATGAACGTATAACGTGTAACAAGAAGAAAAGTAAAGAGTTAATATTATAGTAAAATAACAACTCCTGTATTTTTAAATATGTTTAAATTATATACTATACCCATTTAGGGCAAGATTATGAGTGGCGCGGTAATTTTCACTCACACTTGCACGTTAACTTCGCTAGACGGAGGCTTTTTGGGTACGTTGGGTAGCGCACGTATTACAAGTTAAAAGTAAAACAGTTTCGCAGAAGCGCTAACCCGACGTGTGCAAAAAGTCTGAATATTGTTACCACGTTAACTTATCCCCCTAGACTTGAATGGAAATCTGGGAAAAAAACACCCTTATTCGCATGTAAAACCAATTGCATTGTGCTAACCCGACAATAAATATTAATATTTCACATTCCAATATTCTTCACATGACAGAATATGTTCTATTTATTCTTAAATGCATATTTATATACATATATCTATGGTAATATATATATATATATATATATATATATATATATATACATACACTCACTGGCCACTTTATTAGGTACACCTTGCTAGTACCGGGTTGGACCCCCTTTTGCGTTCAGAACTGCCTTAATTCTTCATGGCATAGAATCAACAAGGTGTTGTAAACATCAGACATTTTGGTCCATATTGACATGATAGCATTGGCAGTTGCTGCAGGCTGCACATCCATGATGCAAATCTCCCGTTCCACCACATCCCAAAGTCTATTGGATTGAGATCTGGTGACTGTGGAGGTCATTGGAGTACAGTGAACTCATTGTCAATCATGTTCAAGAAACCAGTTTGAGATGATTTGAGCTTTGTGACATGGTGCATTATCCTGCTGGAAGCAGTCATCAGAAGATGGGTACACTGTAGTCATAAAGGGAAGGACATGGTCAGCAACAATACTCAGGTAAGCCGAGAAGTTTAAACGATGCTCAATTAGTACTAAGTGGCCCAAAGTGTGCCAAGAAAATATCCCCCACACCATTACACCACTACCACCAGCCTGAACCGTTGATACAAGGTAGGATGGATCCATGCTTTCATGTTGTTTACACCAAATTCTGACACTACCATCTGAGTGTCGCAGCTGAAATCGAGACTTATCAGACCAGGCAACGATTTTTCCAATCTTCTATTGTACAATTTTGGTGAGCCTGTGCAAATTCTACCCTCAGTTTCCTGTTCTTAGCTGACAGGAGTGGCACCCGGTGTGGTCTTCTGCTGCTGTAGCCCATCTGCTTCAAGGTTCGATGTGTTGTGCATTCAGAGATGGTATTCTGCATACATTGGTTGTAACGAGAGGTTATTTGAGTTACTGTTGCCTTTCTATCATATCAAACCAGTCTGCCCATTCTCATTTGACCTCTGACATCAACAAGGCATTTTCGTACACACAACTACCGCTCACTGGATATGTTCACTTTTTCGGACCATTCTCTCTAAACCCTAGAGATTTTTGTGCGTGAAAATCCCAGTAGATCAGTAGTTTTTGAAATACTCAGACCAGCCTGTCTGGCACCAACAACCATTCTACGTTCAAAGTCACTTAAATCCCCTTTCTTCCCCATTCTAATGCTCGGTTTGAACTTCAGCAAGTCGTTTTCATCACATCTAGATGCTAAACTGCATTGTGTTGCTGCCATGTGATTGGCTGAGTAGCAATTTGTGTTACCAAGCAATTGTACCTAATAAAGTGGCCGGTGAGTGTATATATATATATATATATATATATATATATATATATATATATATATATATAGGTATAGATATATATAGGAAGAATCTATTTGTAAATACATTGAACATATTTCCCTATGTGAAGAACATTGGATTGAGAAATATTTACATTAAATACATAGTTAAACACTTCATTAAATATGAATATTGCATAAATATGATTTTTCATGTTTTCAGCTACCTGACTACAAAGGGCTCCAATCCACTTACATTTGTATATGTCTATATATGTATATATTATATGTGTATATATGCTTGTAAATACATATACAGGTATACACATATAAATACATATAAATACATATGTAAACACGTATATATATATATATATATATATATATATATACACACACACACACATACATTTACATATTGACATTTATATGTATGTATGTTAACCCCTTAACGACCAAGGACGTACGCCACACGTCCTCAAAAAAAATACAGTTAATGACCGAGGACGTGTGGCGTACGTCCTTGGTCTGGAAAGCAGCTGGAAGCGATCCTGCTCGCTTCCAGCTGCTTTCCGGTTATTGCAGTGATGCCTCAATATCGAGGCATCCTGCAATAACCCCCCTTGGCCATCCGATGCAGAGAGAGCCACTCTGTGGCCCTCTCTGCACCGGACATCGGTGGCCGGTATCGTTGGTGGGTGGGAGCAAGTCTGGGAGGCGGGTGGGCGGCCATCGGTGTGCCGGATGAAGGGGAGGGGGGCGGGATCGGGGGCGGGACAGGCGGGGGCGCGCACGGGAGCGCGCGCGTGCACAGGGGGCGGTGGGCGGGCGCGTGCACGGGGTGGGAGCGGGAGGGAACCGCTACACTGCAGAAAAAGTTAAGTTAAGAAAAGTTAAAAAAAAAACAATTTAACAAAATAAATGATGATCTAAGGGTTCTGGAAGGGGTGGGGGAGCTACACTACAGAAAAGGGCTATGAAAAAAACAATAAACATACTTTTGTTACTAAACTGGGTACTGGCAGACAGCTGCCAGTACCCAAGATGGCGCCCATTAAGGCAGAGGGGGTGGGTTAGAAAGCTGTTTGGTGGGGGATCAGTGAGGTTGGGGGCTAAGGGGGGATCCTACACAGCAGCATATGTAAATATGCCAAAAAAAATAAAAATAAAGCCCAAATATAGCTTTTATTTTAGTACTGGCAGAGTTTCTGCCATTACTTAAGATGGCGGGGACAATTGTGGGGTGGGGGAGGGAAGAGAGCTGTTTGGGAGGGATCAGGGGGTCTGATGTTTTAGGTGGGAGGCTGAGCTCTAAACTAAAGCTAAAATTAACCCTGCAAGCTCCCTACAAGCTACATAATTAACCCCATCACTGCTAGCCATAATACACGTGTGATGCGAAGCGGCATTTGGCGGCCTTCTGATTACCACAAAGCAACGCCAAAGCCATATATGTCTGCTATTTCTGAATAAAGGGGATCCCAGAGAAGCATTTACAACCATTAGTGCCATAATTGAACAAGCTGTTTGTAAATGATTTCAGTGAGAAACCTAAAATTGTGAAAAATGTAACGTTTTTTTTTTAATTTGATCGCATTTGGCGGTGAAATGGTGGCATGAAATATACCAAAATGGGCCTAGATCAATACTTGGGGTTGTCTACTACACTATACTAAAGCTAAAATTGCCCCTAAAAGCTCCCTACATGCTCCCTAATTAACCCCTTCACTGCTGGGCATAATACACGTGTAGTGCGCAGTGGCATTTAGCAGCCTTCTAATTACCAAAAAGCAACGCCAAAGCCATATATGTCTGCTATTTCTGAACAAAGGGGATCCCAGAGATTAATTTAAAATAATTTAAGACATAATTGCACAAGCTGTTTGTAAATAATTTCAGTGAGAAACCAAAAGTTTGTGAAAAAATTAGTGAAAAAGTGAAAAAATTTTTGTATTTAATCGCATTTGGCGGTGAAATGGTGGCATGAAATATACCAAAATGGGCCTAGATCAATACTTTGGGATGTCTACTAAAAAAATATATATACATGTCAATGGATATTCAGAGATTCCTGAAAGATATTAGTGTTCTAATGTAACTAGCGCTAATTTTGAAAAATAATGGTTTGGAAATAGCAAAGTGCTACTTGTATTTATGGCCCTATAACTTATAAAAAAAGCAAAGAAGATGTAAACATTGGGTATTTCTAAACTCAGGACAAAATTTAGAAACTATTTAGCATGGGTGTTTTTTGGTGGTTGTAGATGTGTAACAGATTTTGGGGGTCAAAGTTAGAAAAAGTGTGTTTTTTTCAATTTTTTCCTCATATTTTATAAAAATTTTTATAGTAAATTATAAGATATGATGAAAATAATGGTATTTTTAGAAAGTCAATTTAATGGCGAGAAAAACGGTATATAATATGTGTGGGTACAGTAAATGAGTAAGAGGAAAATTACAGCTAAACACAAACACCGCAGAAATGTAAAAATAGCCTTGGTCCCAAACGGACAAAAAATGGAAAAGTGCTGTGGTCATTAAGGGGTTAAAGCCCATGTAATTTTAAGACACTTTTAAATTCACTTCTATTTTCAAATGTACCTCGTTTTCTTGGTATCCCTTGTTGAAAAAGAATAGACACATATTCTACACTAGTGGGAGCTAGCTGGTGATTTGTCCTGCACATATTTGTCCCTTGTGATTAACTAACTAGATGTGTTCAGCTAGCTGCCAGTAGTGCAATGTTGTTTCTTCAGCAAAGGATAACAAGAGAATGAAGCACATTTGATAATAGAAGTAAATTGAAAAGTTGTATAAAATTGTCTGTTCTATCCGAATCTTGAAAGGACATTTTGGGGTTTTCTGTCCTTTAACTGTATGGTTTTATTTTTAACTTTATGGCACAAAATACATAAAAATTATATCAAAAAGTACAGTTACACTCATAATAATATATATATATATATATATATATATACACAGTATATATATATATATATATATATATATATAAATACAGATACAGATATATATATATATATATATACATATAAACACATATATATGCATACATATATAGGCCTCTATTTATCAAGCTGTCTACTTTCTAGCATTCGCCGGCACCAATAAGCTCGCCTAAGCTCGCCTAACATCGCTGCCGCGGACCTGAATACGTTCACCAAATTTATCAAGAAAGCTGTCAAAAAGCCGCGCACCAAGTACGGTGCGATGAGCAGCGGACTGTTGTTAACCGACAGTCATCGATCTCGCTGCTCATCGGCTTATTTGCAGCTTTCTTGCTAGCCTGTCACTAAGCACCCACACTATACTATACTGTTTTACCCCCTATACCGCTGCTCACGGAGCCCCGCGCAACTATAATAAATATATAAACCCCTAAACCGGCGCTCCCGGACCCTGCCGCAACTATAATAAATATATTAACCCCTAAACCGCCGCTCCCGGACCCCTCCGCAACTATAATAAATATATTAACCCCTAAACCGCCGCTCCCAGACCCCGCCACCACTTACATTATACCTATTAACCCCTAATCTGCCGCCCCCTATACCGCCGCCACCTACATAAAGTTATTAACCCCTATCCTGCCGATCCCAGACCCCGCCGCAACTAAATAAATTGTTTAACCCCTAAACCGCCGCTCCCGGAGCCCACCGCCACCTACATTATACATATTAACCCCTATCCTGCCCCCCTACACCGCCGCCACTATAATAAAGTAATTAACCCCTAAACCTAAGTCTAACCCTAACACCCCCTAACTTAAATATAATTAAAATAAATCTAAATAAATATTACTATTATTAACTAAATTATTCCTATTTAAAACTAAATACTTACCTATAAAATAAACCCTAAGATAGCTACAATATAATTAATAATTACATTGTAGCTATTTTAGGATTTATTTTTATTTTACAGGCAACTTTGTATTTATTTTAACTAGGTACAATAGTTATTAAATAGTTATTAACTATTTAATAACTACCTAGCTAAAATAAATACAAAATGACCTGTAAAATAAAACCTAACCTAAGTTACAATTACACCTAACACTACACTATCATTAAATTAATTACATAAATTAACTACAATTAAATAAAACTAATTACAATTAAATAAAATTAACTAAAGTACAAAAACAAAACAAAACACTAAATTACAGAAAATAAAAAAAAAATTCAAGAATTTTAAACTAATTACACCTAATCTAAGCCCCTTAATAAAATAAAAAAGCCCCCCAAAATAATAAAATTCCCTACCCTATACTAAATTACAAAAAATTAATAGGGCCTTTTGCTGGGCATTGCCCCAAAGTAATCAGCTCTTTTACCTGTAAAAAAAGAAATACAACCCACCCCCCAACATTAAAACCCACCACCCACACACACAACCATACTCTAAAACCCACCCAAACCCCCCTTAAAAAAACTAACACTAACCCCCTGAAGATCACCCTACCTTGAGCCGTCTTCACCCAGCTGGGCACAAGTGGACCTCCAGACTGGCAGAAGTCTTCATCCTATCCGGGCAGAAGAGGACATCCAGACCGGCAGAAGTCTTCATCTAGGCGGCATCTTCTATCTTCATCCATCCGGAGCGGAGCGGGTCCATCTTCAATCCATCCGACACGGAGCATCCTCTTCCATCGACGTCCTAACACTGAATGAAGGTTCCTTTAAATGATGTCATCCAAGATGGCGTCCCTTGAATTCCGATTGGCTGATAGTATTCTATCAGCCAATCGGAATTAAGGTAGGAAAAATCCTATTGGCTGATGCAATCAGCCAATAGGATTGAAGTTCAATCCTATTGGCTGATCCAATCAGCCAATAGGATTGAGCTTGCATTCTATTGGATGTTCCAATCAGCCAATAGAATGCAAGCTCAATCCTATTGGCTGATTGCATCAGCCAATAGGATTTTTCCTACCTAAATTCCGATTGGCTGATAGAATCCTATCAACCAATCGGAATTCAAGGGACGCCATCTTGGATGACGTCATTTAAAGGAACCTTCATTCAGTGTTAGGACGTCGATGGAAGAGGATGCTCCGCGTCGGATGAATTGAAGATGGACCCGCTCCGCTCCAGATGGAAGAAGATAGAAGATGCCGCCTGGATGAAGACTTCTGCCGGTCTGGATGTCCTCTTCTGCCCGGATAGGATGAAAACTTCTGCCGGTCTGGAGGTCCACTTGTGCCCGGCTGGGTGAAGACGGCTCAAGGTAGGGTGATCTTCAGGGGGTTAGTGTTAGGTTTTTTTAAGGGGGGTTTGGGTGGGTTTTAGAGTAGGGTTGGGTGTGTGGGTGGTGGGTTTTAATGTTGGGGGGGGGTTGTATTTATTTTTTTACAGGTAAAAGAGCTGATTACTTTGGCGCAATGCCCCGCAAAAGGCCCTTTTAAGGACTATTTGTAATTTAGTGTAGGGTAGGGCTTTTTTTTATTTTGGGGGGCTTTTTTATTTTATTAGGGGGATTAGATTAGGTGTAATTAGTTTAAAATTCTTGTATTTTTTTTTTATTTTCTGTAATTTAGTGGGTTTTTTTTTTGTACTTTAGTTAATTTTATTTAATTGTAATTAGTTTTATTCAGTTGTAGTTAAAGGGAGACTAAGGTTAAATTAAATTTTCATGATTCAGATACAGCATGTAATTTTAAACACCTTTTCAATTTACCTCTATTAAAAAAAATGTGCACAGTCTTTATATTTACAATTTTTGAGTCACCAGATCCTACTGAGCATGTGCAAGAATTCACAGACTATACGTATATGCAATTGTGATTGGCTGATTGCTATCAAATGGTACAAGGGGAGTGGAAATATACATAACTTTGAAATTTGTTATAAAAAAATCTACTACTCATTTGAAGTTCAGACTAAGTGCTATTGCATTGTCTTGTTATCTTGCATTTGTTGATTATGCAAATCTAATGTGTTGACTGGTCCTTTAATTTATGTAATTATTTTAATGATAGTGTAGTGTTAGGTGTAATTGTAACTTAAGTTAGGTTTTATTTTACAGGTAATTTTGTATTTATTTTAGCTAGGTAGTTATTAAATAGTTAATAACTATTTAATAACTATTGTACCTAGTTAAAATAAATACAAACTTGCCTGTAAAATAAAAATAAATCCTAAAATAGCTACAAGGTAACTATTAGTTATATTGTAGCTATCTTAGGGTTTATTTTATAGGTAAGTATTTAGTTTTAAATAGGAATAACTTACGGCTAGATTACGAGTTCTGCGTTAGCCTTAAAAAGCAGCGTTGAGAGGTCCCAACGCTGCTTTTTAACACCCGCTGGTATTACGAGTCTGGCAGGTACAGGTGTACCGCTCACTTTTTTCCACGACTTTTGGCTACCGCAAATCCCCTTACGTCAATTGCGTATCCTATGTTTTTAATGGGATTTGCCTAACGCCGGTATTACGAGTCTTGGAAGAAGTGAGCGGTACAGCCTCTACCTCCAAGACTCCTACCGCATTTAAAAGTCAGTAGTTAAGAGTTTTATGGGCTAACGCCGGAACATAAAGCTCTTAACTACAGTGCTACAAAGTACACTAACACACATAAACTACCTATGAACCCCTAAACCGAGGCCCCCCCACATCGCAAACACTATAATAAAATTATTTAACCCCTAATCTGCCGACAGGACACCGCCGCCACCTACATTATACCTCTGAACCCCTAATCTGCTGCCCCTAACATCACTGACACCTACATTATATTTATTAACCGCTAATCTGCCCCCCCAACGTCGCCGCCACCTACCTACACTTATTAACCCCTAATCTGTCGACCGGACATCGCTGCCACTATAATAAATGTAATAACCCCTAAACCGCCGCACTCCCGCCTCGCAAACACTATAATAAATTGTATTAACCCCTAATCTGCTCCCCCCAACGTCGCCCCCACCTACCTACAATTATTAGCCCACAACGTAGCCGCTACTATAATAAAGTTATTAACCCCTAAACCTAAGTCTAACCCTAACACCCCCCTAAGTAAAATCTGTTTTTAATAAATCTAAATAAAATTTCTAAAATTAAATAAATTAATCCTATTTAAAACTAAATACTTACCTATAAAATAAACCCTAATATATCTACAATATAATTAATAATTACATTGTAGCTATTTTAGGATTTATATTTATTTTACAGGCAACTTTGTATTTATTTTAACTAGGTACAATAGCTATTAAATAGTTAATAACTATGTAATAGCTACCTAGTTAAAATGATTACAAAATTACCTGTAAAATAAATCCTAACCTAAATTACAAATACACCTAACACTACACTATCAATAAATTAATTAAATAAATTAAATACAAAAATCTAAACTAAAATACAATTAAATAAACTAAACTATAGTACAAAAACAAGCAAACGCTAAATTACAAAAAATTAAAAAATATTACAAGAATATTAATCTAATTACACCTAATCTAAGCCCCCTAATAAAATAAAAAAGCCCCCCAAAATAATAAAATTCCCTACCATATACTAAATTACAAAAGTAATCAGCTCTTTTACCAGCCCAGCATTGCCCCAAAGTAATCAGCTCTTTTACCTGTAAAAAAAAAATACAAGACCCCCCCAACATTAAAACCCACCACCCACACACCCCTACTCTAAAACCCACCAGATCCCCCCTTAAAAAAAAACTAACACTACCCCCCTAAAGATCACCCTACCTTGAGCCGTGTTCACCCAGCCGGGCACCGATGGGCCAGAAGAGGACATCCGGACCGGCAGAAGTCTTCATCCTATCCGGGCAGAAGAGGACATTCGGACCAGCAGACATCTTCATCCAGACGGCATCTTCTATCTTCAACCTTCCGGAGCGGAGCCATCTTCTATCCAGCCGACGCGAAGCCATCATCTTCTTCCGATGTCCTAACGCAGAATGAAGGTTCCTTTAAATGACGTCATCCAAGATGGCGTCCCTCGAATTCTGATTGGCTGATAGGATTCTATCTGCCAATCGGAATTAAGGTAGGAAAAATCCGATTGGTTGATGCTATCAGCCAATCGGATTGAAGTTTTATCCGATTGGCTGATTGGATGAGCCAATAGAATGCGAGGTCAATTCTATTGGCTCATCCAATCAGCCAATCGGATTGAACTTCAATCCGATTGGCTGACAGCATCAACCAATCGGATTTTTCCTACCTTAATTCCGATTGGCTGATAGAACCCTATCAGCCAATCGCAATTCGAGGGATGCCATCTTGGATGATGTCATTTAAAGGAACCTTCATTTTGCGTTAGGACATCGGAAGAAGAGGATGGCTCCGCGTCGGCTGGATAGAAGATGGCTCTGCTCCGCTCCGGAAGGATGAAGATAGAAGATGCCGCCTGGATGAAGATGTCTGCCGGTCTGGATGTCCTCTTCTGCCCGGATAGGATGAAGACTTCTGCCGGTCCGGATGTCCTCTTCTGGCCCATCGGTGCCCGGCTGGGTGAACACGGCTCAAGGTAGGGTGATCTTCAGGGGGGTAGTGTTAGGTTTTTTAAGGGGGGATCGGGTGGGTTTTAGAGTAGGGGTGTGTGGGTGGTGGGTTTTAATGTTGGGGGGGGTCTTGTATTTTTTTTACAGGTAAAAGAGATGATTACTTTTGTAATTTAGTATAGGGTACGGAATTTTATTATTTTGGGGGGCTTTTTTATTTTATTAGGGGGCTTAGATTAGGTGTAATTAGATTAAAATTCTTGTAATATTTTTTTATTTTTTGTAATTTAGTGTTTGTTTTTTTTGTACTATAGTTTAGTTTATTTAATTGTATTTTAGTTTAGATAATTGTATTTAATTTATTTAATTAATGTATTGATAGTGTAGTGTTAGGTGTATTTGTAACTTAGGTTAGGATTTATTTTACAGGTAATTTTGTAATTATTTTAACTAGGCAGCTATTAAATAGTTATTAACTATTTAATAGCTATTGAACCTAGTTAAAATAAATACAAAGTTGCATGTAAAATAAATATAAATCCTAAAATAGCTACCATGTAACTATTAGTTATATTGTAGCTATATTAGGGTTTATTTTATAGGTAAGTATTTAGTTTTAAATAGGATTAATTTATTTAATTATAGTAATTTGATTTCATTTTATTTAAATTATATTTAACTTGGGGGGGGTGTTAGGGTTAGACTTAGGTTTAGGGGTTAATAGTAGCGGTGACGTTGTAGGCGGCAGATTAGGGGTTAATAATTGTAGGTAGGTGGCGGCGACGTTGGGGGGGCAGATTAGGGGTTAATAAAACTTATTATAGTGTTTGCGAGGCGGGATTACGGCGGTTTAGGGGTTAATACATTTATTACAGTGGCGGCGATGTCCGGTCGGCAGATTAGGGGTTAATAGTATAATGCAGGTGGCAACGATTTTGGGGGCAGCAGATTAGAGGTTAATAAGTGTAAGGTTAGGGGTGTTTAGACTTGGGGTTCATGTTAGGGTGTTAGGTGTTTCCCCATAGGAAAGTGTTTCCCCATAGGAAACAATGGGGCTGCGTTAGAAGCTGGACGCTGCTTTTTTTCAGGTGTTAGGTTTTTTTCAGCCAGCTCAGCCCCATTGTTCCTATGGGTAAATCGTGCACAAGCACGTTTTAGCCAGCTTACCGCTACCGTAAGCAACGCTGGTATTACAGGTAGAAGTGTAGCTAAATTTGCTCAACGCTCACTTTTCTGAGGCTAAAGCAGTCATTCAGAAAACTTGTAATACCAGCGTTGTTTGAAGCGCTGGAAAAAAAAGGCTTGTTAGCCCCACAAGTTTTTACCGACAAAACTTGTAATTTAGGCGTTAGTTAATAATAGTAATATTTATTTAGATTTATTTAAATTATATTTAAGTTAGGGGGTGTTAGGGTTAGACTTACGTTTAGGGGTTAATTACTTTATTATAGTGGCGGCGGTGTAGGGGGGGCAGATTAGGGGTTAATAAATATAATGTAGGTGGCGGTGGGCTCGAGGAGCGGCGGTTTAAGGGTTAAACAATTTATTTAGTTGTGGCGGGGTACGGGATCGGCAGGATAGGGGTTAATAACTTTATGTAGGTGGCGGCGGTATAGGGGACGGCAGATTAGGGGTTAATAGGTATAATGTAGGTGGCGGCGGGGTCCGGGAGCGGCAATTTAGGGGTTAATATATTTATTATAGTTGCGGCGGGGTCCGGGAGCGGTGGTTTAGGGGATAATAAGTATAATGTAGGTGGCGGCAGTGTAGGGGGGGGGCAGATTAGGGGTGTTTAGACTCGGGTACATGTTAGGGTGTTAGGTGTAGACTTTTTCCATAGAAATCAATGGGATATCGGGCAGCAAAGAGCATGAGCTTTCGCTGCTGTCAGACTCCCATTGATTCCTATGGCAACCGCTGCCTCCAGGGCGGCGGATTGAAAACCAGGTACGCTGGGCCGGAAAAGTGGCGAGCGTACCTGGTAGGATCTTGATAACTTCCAAAAGTAGTCAGATTGTGGCGAACTTGCGTTCGGAACATCTGGAGTGACGTAACCATCGATCAGTGTCGGACTGAGTCCGGCGGATCGTATGTTACGTCACTAAATTCTACTTTTGCCGGTCTCTAGCCTTTGATAACTAAGGCGAATCAGGCTCGCCACAAATACGCTGCGGAATTCCATCATATTTGCGGTTGACAGCTTGATAAATAGAGGCCATAGACATATATATATATATATATATATATATATATATATATATATGTGCATTGGTGCCCTTTGCAGCTGAAGACATGAAAGATCATATTTAAGCAATATTCATATTTAATAAAGTGTTTAACTATGTATTTACTGTAAATATTTCACATTCCAATATTCTCCACATAAGGGAATATGTTTTAAGTATTTATAAATATGTATATATATATATATTTATACACACCAAAAAAACATCATATATATATATATATTGTATATATATATATATATATATATATATATATATATATATATATATATATATAAAAATATGTATTTATGAATAAATGGAACATATTCTATGTGAAATATTAATATTTCATGTCGGGTTAGCACACTTGTGTTTGCGCGACTTGTTGGGTGCCCCCCACTTTTCACGCTCCATTGAAGTCTATTGGAGAATACGTTAACACAGTTGCGATATTGTAATTGCAACTTTTTACTTTCAGCTTGCAATACGCACTGTACCCAATGTGCCCAAAAAGCCAAAGTCGAGTGCAGTTAGGGTGCGAGCAGGAGTGATAAATAGCGCACCACGCGTAACATATCCCTTTATAGGTTATAAAAACATTAATTATGCTTACCAGATAATTTCCTTTCCTTCTGTATGAGAGTCCACGGCTTCATTCCTTACTTGTGGGAATACATAACCTGGCCACCAGGAGGAGGCAAAGACACCCCAGCCAAAGGCTTAAATACCTCCCCCACTTCCCTCATATCCCAGTCATTCTGCCAAGGGAACAAGGAACAGTAGGAGAAATATCAGGCTATAAATAGTGCCAGAAGAACAAAACAAAATTTAGGTCCGCCCTTTGGAGAATACGGGCGGGGGCCATGGACTCTCCTCATACAGAAGGAAAGGAAAATATCTGGTAAGCATAATTTATGTTTTCCCTCTTAATATGAGGAGAGTCCAATGCTTAATTGCTTACTTGTGGGAAACATATACTCAAGCTCCAGAGGACACTGAATGAACGGGAGCGCAAAAAAGAAGGCAGAATCTATTCTGAGGGCACCACAACCTGCAAAACTACAAAACCTTTTTCCCAAAAGCTGCTTCAGTTGAAGCAAAAACGTCAAACTTGTAAAATTTAGAAAAGGTATGTAAGGACGACTAGGTAGTCTTATAAATCTTATCCATAGAGGCCTCATTCTTGAAGGCCCAAGAGGAAGCTACTGCTCTAGTTGAATGAGCCTTAATCCTCTGAGGAAGCTTATGTCCCGCTGTCTAATAAGCTAAGCGAATAATGCTCCTTAACCAAAAAGATAAGGGAGTGGACAAGGCCTTCTGCCCCCTATGCTTCCTAGAATAGACAACAAAGAAGAAGTCTGTCTAAACTCCTTCGTAGCCTGAAGATAGAACTTCAAGGCCTGAACCACATCACCACAAATTATGAAGTAACTGTTCCTTCGAAGAAGAAGGATTAGGACACAAGAAAGGAACCACAATCTCCTGATTGATGTTGCAATCTGAAACGACCTTAGGAAGAAAACCTAACCCAGTACAAAGAACAGCCTTATCAGCATGAAATAATAGGTAAGCAGGCTCATTGCAAGGCAGCCATTTCAGAGACTCTGCGTGCCGAAGCAATAGCCAGTAGAAAAAGAACCTTCCAAGACAGTAATTTAATGTCAACTACATGCATAGGCTCAAACGGAGACTTCTGAAAAACTTTAAGAACAAGATTTAAACTCCAAAGAGCAACGCTAGATCTAAACACAGGCCTGATTCTAGCCAGAGCCTGAACAGAAGACTGAACATCTGGAAGCTCAGCTAGCCTCTTGTGCAGTAAAACAGATAAAGCCGAAATCTGTCCCTTAAGGGAGCTAGCAGAAAGGCCCTTCTCCAGGCCATCCTGGAGAAAGGAAAGAATCCTGGAAACCCTGAGCTTATGCCTGGGTAATCCACGCTCTTCACACCAGAATAAGTAGGTCCTCCACACCTTATGATATATGCAACGAGTAACCAGCTTATGAGCTTGAATGAGAGTATCAATAACGCTCTCAGAGAAACCTCTCTTGGCTAGGACTAAGCGCTCAATCTCCACGCAGTCAGCCTCAGAGAATCTAGATTTTGATGAACAAAAGGACCTTGTTCCAGCAGATCCCTGAGTCAAGGTAACTTCCATGACGACATCCCCACTAGATCTGCGAACCACATCCTTCGTGGCCATGATGGAGCAATCAATATCACTAATGCCCGCTCCTGCTTGATGAGGGCCACTACTCAAAAAGGTATTTTAGACTGAAGCTCCAAGGCACCACTAATGCTTCTATTAGCTCCGCCTGAGGATCCCTGGATCTTGCCATGAGATCTATCTCCGGAGTCCCCCACCTGTTGCAATATCGCCACAAACACCTCGGGATGGAGAGACCATTACCCCGGATAAAAGGATTGTCTGCTGAGAAAATCCGCTACCCAGTTGTCCACACCCGGAATGTGGATCGCTGACAGCGAACAGTTGTGGGCCTCCACCCACTCCAGAATCCGAGATACCTCCCTCATTGCTAGGGAGCTCCTCATTCCTCCCTGGTGGTTGATGTAAGCCACTGTGGTGATATTGTCAGATTGGAATCTGATAAACTGGGATGAACCCAGGCGGGGTCAAGCCTGCAGAGCATTGAAGATTGCTCGAAGTTCCAGAATGTTGATCGGAAGAGAGCTCTCGTCCTGAGACCAAAGGCCCTGAGCCTTCTTGGCTCCCCAAACTGCTCCCCATCCTGAGAGACTCGCATCTATAGTCACAATCTCCCAGGATGGTCTTAAAAAGGACGTCCCTCAGGACAGTTGATCTGGACAGACCCACCAAGAGAGCAATTCTCTCGACCGGTTGTCCAGAGAGATCTGTTGAGACAGATCCGAATGATTGCCTTTCCACTGTCTCAGCATGCACAGCTGTAACGGTCTGAGACGGAACCTGGCAATGGGAATTATGTCCATGCTGGACACCATGAGACCAATCACCTCCATACACTGTGTCACAGAGGGCCTTGAGGAGGTCCGGAGGGCAAGACATGCCGAAGCCAGCTTGCAGCATCTCTGGTCTGAAAAAAATATTCTCATGACTAGAGAGTCTGTTATAGAGCCCAGGAATTCTACCCTGGTGCTTGGAATAAGAGAACTCTTTTCTAAGTTTATCTTCCATCCATGGGATCGAAGAAGTGAGAGAAGAGATTCTGAATGTTTTTCCGCTAGACGAAAGGATGGTGCATGTACCAGAATATCGTCCAAGTAAGGTGCTACTGCAATGCTCTGGGTTCTGGCCACGGCTAAGAGAGCCTCCAGAACCTTGTGAAAATTCTTGGGGCAGTAGCTAGGCCAAACGGAAGAGCAATAAACTGGTCAAGGAAGGCAAACCTTAGGAACTGAAAGCGTTCCCTGTAGATTGGTACATGAAGGTAAGCATCCTTCAGATCTATAGTGGTCATGAACTGTCCCTTCTGGACTAAGGGAAGGATAGACCTTATCGTCTCCATCTTGAAAGAGGGGACGCTCAGAAACTTGTTTAAGCACTTTAGGTCCAGAATCGGGCGGAAAGTTCCCTCCTTATTTGGGACCACGAAAAGGTTTGAGTAGTATCCCAAGCCTCATTCCTCTATGTGAACCGTGACAATGACTCCGAAGGAGGACAGATCCCAAACGCAACCCAGAAAGGCATCCCTCTTCTCTGGTTTTGATGACAGACTTGAGAGAAGGAATCTGCCCTTGGGTGGAAAAGACTTGAACCCAATTCTATAACCCTGAGCAATGACCTCCAGGACCCAAGGATCCTGCACATCCCTGAACCAAGCTTCTGAGAAGAGCGAAAGTCTGCCCCCTACCTGATCCATAGACAGACCGGGAGCGACTCCTTCATGCTGATTTAGTCTCAGCGGGCTTCTTGCTCTACTTGGACTTATTCCAGGACTGAACCGGCTTCCAAGTCTTAGGTTGTTTCGTCTTAGCGGAGGATTGCTGGCTCTGGGATTTATCAGAATGAAAGGAACGAAAATTATTAGATTGTCCCTTAGATCTGTTACTTTTATCTTGCGGTAGGAAGGCACGATCTCCCAGGATGGTCTTAAAAAGGACGTCCCTCAGGACAGGTGATCTGGACAGAGCCACCAAGAGAGCAATTCTCTTGACCGGTTGTACAGAGAGATATGTTGAGACAGATCCGAATGATTGCGAAGCCAGCTTGCAGCGTCTCTGGTCTGAAAAAAATATTCTCATGACTAGAGAGTCTATTATAGTGCCCAAGAATTCTACCCTGGTTCTTGGAATAAGAGAACTGTTTTCTAAGTTTATCTTCCATCCATGGGATCGAAGAAGAGAGAGAAGAGATTCTGAATGTTTTTCCGCTAGACGAAAGGATGGTGCATGTACCAGAATATCGTCCAAGTAAGGTGCTACTGCAATGTTCTGGGTTCTGGCCACGGCTAAGAAAGCCCCCAGAACCTTGTGAAAATTCTTGGGGCAGTAGCTAGGCCAAACGGAAGAGCAATAAACTGGTCAAGGAAGGCAAACCTTAGGAACTGAAAGCGTTCCCTGTAGATTGGTAAATGAAGGTAAGCATCCTTCAGATCTATAGTGGTCATGAACTGTCCCTTCTGGACTAAGGGAAGGATAGACCTTATCGTCTCCATCTTGAAAGAGGGGATGCTCAGAAACTTGTTTAAGCACTTTAGGTCCAGAATCGGGCGGAAAGTTCCCTCCTTATTTGGGACCACGAAAAGGTTTGAGTAGTATCCCAAGCCTCATTCCTCTATGTGAACCGGGACAATGACTCCTAAGGAGGACAGATCCCAAACGCACCCCAGAAAGGCATCCCTCTTCTCTGGTTTTGATGACAGACTTGAGAGAAGGAATCTGCCCTTGGGTGGAAGAGACTTGAACCCAATTCTGTAACCCTGAGCAATGACCTCCAGGACCCAAGGATCCTGCACATCCCTGAACCAAGCTTCTGAGAAGAGCGAAAGTCTGCCCCCTACCTGATCCATAGACGGACCGGGGGCGACTCCTTCATGCTGATTTAGTCTCAGCGGGCTTCTTGCTCTGCTTGGACTTATTCCAGGACTGAGCCGACTTCCAAGTCTTAGGTTGTTCGGTCTTAGCGGAGGATTGCTGGCTCTGGGATTTATCAGAATGAAAGGAACGAAAATTATTAGATTGTCCCTTAGATCTGTTACTTTTATCTTGCGGTAGGAAGGCACCCTTGCCCCCTGTAACCGTGGAAATAATGGAGCCCAGGCCTGGACCAAACAAAATCTTACCCTTGAATGGAAGGGAAAGGAGTCTGGACTTGAAAGTCAAGTCCGCAGACCAGGACTTCAGCCACAGAGCCCGGCGGGCCTGAACAGAAAACCCAGCAGTTTTAGCATTTATGCAAATAATTTGCATATTCGCATCACAAATAAAAGAATTAGCTACCCTTAAAGCCTTAATTCTATCAAGAATAATATCGAGGGGACCTTCCAGCTCGATCAATTCCGATAAGGAGTCACACCGGTAGGTAGCCGCACCCACAACCGCAGCAACTGCCGCCGCTGGTTGAAATAAATATCCCGAATGTTGAAACATCTTTCTTAACAGAGTTTCCATCTTTTTATCCATGGGCTCTTTGAATGACGAACCATCCACCAGTGGTATAGTAGTGCGTTTTGCAAGCGTGGAGAACCCCACAACTCCAATTGAGAGTCCGGGACCGGGAACAGTTTCTTAAAGGCAGACGAAGGGGTGAAGGAAGAACTAATCCTCTCCCATTCGTTCTTAATAGTGTTTGCCATCTTTACAGGAATAAGGAAAGTCTGAGGAACAACCCTGTCTTTGTAAACTCTGTCCAGTTTAGGAATTAAAGGTTCTTTAGGCAGTTTGGCCTCTGGAACCTCTAAGGTAGCCAGAACTTCCTTTAAAAGAAAGCACAAGTGCTCCATCCTAAATCTAAAATAAGGTTCCTCCGCAATCGGAGGCTTAGAGGCAGCTGATTCAGACCCAGAAAGTTCACACTCTGAAGTATCAGAAAGAACTTCATCATCAGATAACCGTCTATCAGCTATAGCCAATAAACTAGATGATGACCCCTGGGAAGAAAAGCAATATTTGACCTTTCGCTTGCGCTTAGCAGGGCGAGGTAAAGCACTAATGGCTGCAGACACCATCATTTGTAACTGCGCAGTGAAGTCTGAAGGTAAAAGGCCTCCTCCAGATGGAGGATGAGGCGTGCTATGGGAAACTGCATGTGTATTAGGAGATGAAAGCAGGGTGCGCACCTCACGGGACGGGGACCCCTCAGAGGTGGAAGGCTCAGTGGTATCAAACATGTTAACCTTTTTTGACTTAATCACTTTTCTAGGCATGTGGAACATAATTGAGAGGGCGGGTATACCTCGGCCTCCTCACAATATAAACAGGCATTAGTCTTAGGTATAGAGGGAGTACCCTCTAAAAATCAGAGTCCTCCATAGCTATGGGCTATGTCTTAATATAACTATAACGAACTTATATAAAATATAAAAACGGCACCTTTATACCCCCAATGGCTGGGGCACTCACCACCTCCTATGACCCAGGCAAACAGAGTAAACCGCTTCTCTCCGATAACCAGCATGGTCAGAGAGTAGGAAGTGAAACTACGACCACACCCGGTCACATGGAGAGCAACCTAGGACCGCCTCCGCTAAGGAAAAGCGTGCCAAGCTTGTAAAGCTGCGCAGCTCTAAAGTGAAAGTAACCTGGATGTTTCAACCTCAGCCTATGAGCCTCAGAAAACATCTCACACATAACGCAGTATAAATCAAATAAAAATGTATGGCCTAGATTTGGAGTTCGGCGGTAAAAGGGCTGTTAACGCTCCGCTGGCTTTTTTCTGGCCGCACCATAAAATTAACTCTGGTATCAAGAGTTCAAACAAATGCTGCGTTAGGCTCCAAAAAAGGAGCGTAGAGCATTTTTACCGCAAATGCAACTCTCGATACCAGAGTTGCTTACGGACGCGGCCGGCCTCAAAAACGTGCTCGTGCACGATTCTCCCATAGGAAACAATGGGACTGTTTGAGCTGAAAAAAAACCTAACACCTGCAAAAAAGCAGCGTTCAGCTCCTAACGCAGCCCCATTGTTTCCTATGGGGAAACACTTCCTATGTCTGCACCTAACACCCTAACATGTACCCCGAGTCTAAACACCCCTACCCTTACACTTATTAACCCCTAATCTGCCGCCCCCACTATCGCTGACCCCTGCATATTTTGTTTAACCCCTAATCTGCCGCTCCGTAAACCGCCGCAACCTACGTTCTCCCTATGTACCCCTAATCTGCTACCCCTAACACCGCCGACCCCTATATTATATTTATTAACCCCTAATCTGCCCCCCACAACGTCGCCGACACCTGCCTACACTTATTAACCCCTAATCTGCCGAGCGGACCTGAGCGCTACTATAATAAATGTATTAACCCCTAATCCGCCTCACTAACCCTATCATAAATAGTATTAACCCCTAATCTGCCCTCCCTAACATCACCGACACCTAACTTCAATTATTAACCCCTAATCTGCCGACCGGAGCTCACCGCTATTCTAATAAATGTATTAACCCCTAAAGCTAAGTCTAACCCTAACACTAACACCCCCCTAAGTTAAATATAATTTACATCTAACGAAATAAATTAACTCTTATTAAATAACTTATTCCTATTTAAAGCTAAATACTTACCTGTAAAATAAATCCTAATATAGCTACAATATAAATTATAATTATATTATAGCTATTTTAGGATTAATATTTATTTTACAGGCAACTTTGTAATTATTTTAACCAGGTACAATAGCTATTAAATAGTTAAGAACTATTTAATAGTTACCTAGTTAAAATAATAACAAATTTACCTGTAAAATAAATCCTAACCTAAGATATAATTAAACATAACACTACCCTATCAATAAAATAATTAAATAAACTACCTACAATTACCTACAATTAACCTAACACTACACTATCAATAAATTAATTAAACACAATTCCTACAAATAAATACAATTAAATAAACTAGCTAAAGTACAAAAAATAAAAAAGAACTAAGTTACAGAAAATAAAAAAATATTTACAAACATAAGAAAAATATTACAACAATTTTAAACTAATTACACCTACTCTAAGCCCCCTAATAAAATAACAAAGCCCCCCAAAATAAAAAATTCCCTACCCTATTCTAAATTAAAAAAGTTACAAGCTCTTTTACCTTACCAGCCCTGAACAGGGCCCTTTGCGGGGCATGCCCCAAGAATTTCAGCTCTTTTGCCTGTAAAAAAAAACATACAATACCCCCCCCCCAACATTACAACCCACCACCCACATACCCCTAATCTAACCCAAACCCCCTTAAAGAAACCTAACACTAAGCCCCTGAAGATCTTCCTACCTTGTCTTCACCATACCAGGTTCACCGATCCGTCCTGGCTCCAAGATCTTCATCCAACCCAAGCGGGGGTTGGCGATCCATAATCCGGTCCAGAAGAGGCTCCAAAGTCTTCCTCCTATCCGGCAAGAAGAGGACATCCGGACCGGCAAACATCTTCTCCAAGCGGCATCTTCGATCTTCTTCCATCCGGAGCGAAGCGGCAGGATCCTGAAGACATCCAGCGCGGAACATCCATCCGGACCGACGACTGAACGACGAATGACTGTTCCTTTAAGGGACGTCATCCAAGATGGCGTCCCTCAAATTCCGATTGGCTGATAGGATTCTATCAGCCAATCGGAATTAAGGTAGGAATTTTCTGATTGGCTGATGGAATCAGCCAATCAGAATCTAGTTCAATCCGATTGGCCGATCCAATCAGCCAATCAGATTGAGCTCGCATTCTATTGGCTGATCGGAACAGCCAATAGAATGCGAGCTCAATCTGATAGGCTGATTGGATCAGCCAATCGGATTGAACTTGATTCTGATTGGCTGATTCCATCAGCCAATCAGAAAATTCCTACCTTAATTCCGATTGGCTGATAGAATCCTATCAGCCAATCGGAATTCGAGGGACGCCATCTTGGATGACGTCCCTTAAAGGAACAGTCATTCGTCGTTCAGTCGTCGGTCCGGATGGATGTTCCGCGCTGGATGTCTTCAGGATCCTGCCGCTTCGCTCCGGATGGAAGAAGATCGAAGATGCCGCTTGGAGAAGATGTTTGCCGGTCCGGATGTCCTCTTCTTGCCGGATAGGAGGAAGACTTTGGAGCCTCTTCTGGACCGGATTATGGATCGCCAACCCCCGCTTGGGTTGGATGAAGATCTTGGAGCCAGGACGGATCGGTGAACCTGGTATGGTGAAGACAAGGTAGGAAGATCTTCAGGGGCTTAGTGTTAGGTTTCTTTAAGGGGGTTTGGGTTAGATTAGGGGTATGTGGGTGGTGGGTTGTAATGTTGGGGGGGGGGTATTGTATGTTTTTTTTTACAGGCAAAAGAGCTGAAATTCTTGGGGCATGCCCCGCAAAGGGCCCTGTTCAGGGCTGGTAAGGTAAAAGAGCTTGTAACTTTTTTAATTTAGAATAGGGTAGGGAATTTTTTATTTTGGGGGGCTTTGTTATTTTATTAGGGGGCTTAGAGTAGGTGTAATTAGTTTAAAATTGTTGTAATATTTTTCTTATGTTTGTAAATATTTTTTTATTTTCTGTAACTTAGTTCTTTTTTATTTTTTGTACTTTAGCTAGTTTATTTAATTGTAGTTATTTGTAGGAATTGTGTTTAATTAATTTATTGATAGTGTAGTGTTAGGTTAATTGTAGGTAATTGTAGGTAGTTTATTTAATTATTTTATTGATAGGGTAGTGTTATGTTTAATTATATCTTAGGTTAGGATTTATTTTACAGGTAAATTTGTTATTATTTTAACTAGGTAACTATTAAATAGTTCTTAACTATTTAATAGTTATTGTACCTGGTTAAAATAATTACAAAGTTGCCTGTAAAATAAATATTAATCCTAAAATAGCTATAATATAATTATAATTTATATTGTAGCTATATTAGGATTTATTTTACAGGTAAGTATTTAGCTTTAAATAGGAATAAGTTATTTAATAAGAGTTAATTTATTTCGTTAGATGTAAATTATATTTAACTTAGGGGGGTGTTAGTGTTAGGGTTAGACTTAGCTTTAGGGGTTAATACATTTATTAGAATAGCGGTGAGCTCCGGTCGGCAGATTAGGGGTTAATAATTGAAGTTAGGTGTCGGCGATGTTAGGGAGGCCAGATTAGGGGTTAATACTATTTATGATAGGGTTAGTGAGGCGGATTAGGGGTTAATACATTTATTATAGTAGCGCTCAGGTCCGCTCGGCAGATTAGGGGTTAATAAGTGTAGGCAGGTGTCGGCGACGTTGAGGGGGGCAGATTAGGGGTTAATAAATATAAAATAGGGGTCGGCGATGTTAGGGCAGCAGATTAGGGGTACATAGGGATAACGTAGGTGGCGGCGATTTGCGGTCGGAAGATTAGGGGTTAATTATTTTAAGTAGCTGGCGGCGACGTTGTGGGGGGCAAGTTAGGGGTTAATAAATGTAATACAGGGGTCGGCGGTGTTAGGGGCAGCAGATTAGGGGTACATAAGGATAACGTAGGTGGCGGTCGGCAGATTAGGGGTTAAAAATTTTAATCGAGTGGCGGCGATGTGGGGGGACCTCGGTTTAGGGGTACATAGGTAGTTTATGGGTGTTAGTGTACTTTAGGGTACAGTAGTTAAGAGCTTTATAAACCGGCGTTAGCCAGAAAGCTCTTAACTCCTGCTATTTTCAGGCGGCTGGAATCTTGTCGTTAGAGCTCTAACGCTCACTTCAGAAACGACTCTAAATACCGGCGTTAGAAAGATCCCATTGAAAAGATAGGCTACGCAAATGGCGTAGGGGGATCTGCGGTATGGAAAAGTCGCGGCTGAAAAGTGAGCGTTAGACCCTTTCATCACTGACTCCAAATACCAGCGGGCGGCCAAAACCAGCGTTAGGAGCCTCTAACGCTGGTTTTGACGGCTACCGCCGAACTCTAAATCTAGGCCTATGAGATTAATCCCCACTGTTCAATAATCCCCCCTCAGGAGATATTAACCCTTGATTCCATACAGATAAAAGGAGCCACACTGTGACCCTGTCTTCTAGCGTTATATATGTAAAAAATGAAACAATCTTACCAGAATCTATGCTGTGGAACAGAAACACAGCCTCTCAAGTGTGACAGTCTTGTAGCATTGCTGCTGACATGGACCTGAGTGATGAAAGCAGGCAGTGAAAGACTCTCCTTGCATCTCCAGACCCTAACTTTCGTCAGTGCTCTCACAGAGAGGTTGACAAGACTACTTAAAACTCCAGTCCCATTTCAAAGGGTAGATACCCTTCATAAGGAACTACTCCGTATCTTCTGACACTTCTCTGCCAACCTCCTGTGACGAAAGGCAAAGAATGACTGGGATATGAGGGAAGTGGGGGAGGTATTTAAGCCTTTAGCTGGGGTGTCTTTGCCTCCTCCTGGTGGCCAGGTGCTGTATTCCCACAAGGAATGAAGCCGTGGACTCTCTTCATATTAAGAAGGAAATCACAAAGGCCTCAATTGCATGGAAAAGGGAAATGCCATATAACAACTTAACAATTAGTGTGAGGCTTTTAAAATATATTGTGAGGCATTTTATTGCTATTTTTGTATAAGTTAAATTTACTAAGAAAGTGCCTTTTAAGGTAAATAAAATTAAGCCTCACTTTAAAGCTTATGGACTTAGAGGTAAATTTATATTCTGGAGTCCTTGAAAACACCACCATTTTCCACCAGCAACACAGTAGGTTGTTGCCTGATGAAACGGCCGGAGAGCCGAGAAACGCGTAGCAAAATAAACAGAACACCTTTTGATTATATACTCGCCTAAGAGGATTGCTGTGTAAGGCTTTCGTTTGCAGTGCTTTTTAATAAAGTATCTTGTTTTTAACATCATTGCCTAACATCCTCATTAAGTGAGCCTGTCACTACCAGACAACCAGAGTGGGGAGAGTGAGAGAAAAGACCGGAGAGAGACAGCTGGTTAGCTCTAATAACCAGCCTGCTTCTACAAGCACATTGGTGTGCTCGTCAATAGTGTGAGTACCCTGTGCTTAGATCAACAGTTGTGCATGTTGAATTTATATTACTGATACACACATTTGGGCACCTCTCTGTGTTTGGAATATTTACAGAAAAGCTGTCCTGTGGTGGAAGAAGGGAGAGTGCTGCCTGATAGACATTATGTGCAACTTCTGATGTGGGGATATCGAGTACATTCATCATTTCTCGAACTGAACTGGATATTAATTGTTGATATTGAATTTCATCTCAGATTGTATGTTTTAATGAGGATCCATTATCCGTTTTATTTTTATTTTTAATATACTGTGGGTTGAGTTTGGTCTGAACTATGCATGTGTATATATATGTTTTGTAGAGATTTAGCGCCCTCTTGTGATTGAGTTCACATTTTTTGTTCTTTTGAATCTTTCAAAATGAAAAGCAAATTATAAAAATGTTAATGTGAAGTAATCATTGTAAAAATGATGGCTTACTCTAAACATAGGGAGCCACAGATAAAGTTAAATGCTGGAAATGCCCAGACAACAGCATTATAAACTCCAACACAACTTACTGCACCTCATGAGAAGGATCTTCTAAGTCGTTCCATACACCTTACTCACTTCAGTAACTTTAGTGTTCCATAGCCTTGCTATGCAAGTATCTACCTACCTACTGGCCATGCTAATTAACATATATTTGCACAAATAGTTATACTGTATAAGTCAGACAAAAAAGCTGCAAGGACTGATTTTAAATTATTACTTTAAGTTCCAAGACAAAGTTCCATTTTATTATTTATTATCTACATTGGCCTGAACCTTTTAAAATAACAGCCATGTCAGTAAATTACAGGGGGTCAGGTGTGTTGAGGGCAGAGTTGGATGAAGTCAGGCAGGTTGCTGGTGTAGAAGAGCCAGTCCCTATTTTCACACTCGAAACTGGGACATTTATACCTCAAGGGCTCTTCTTTATCCAAAACTTGTTATATCTCCACACTCTACCTAGGTTTATCACATACACATTTCTTACCTCTATGCTCCTCTAATGCATCAGGTTTAATTGTCGCCAGAGTCTGCTCAACTGGGAAGAAAAAGCTTATTTCCTTTTGAGCCTCTTCAAATGTTGAACTCCCATGTAGCTGGTTAATGGTAGTGTCATTAGTAGTAAACCGAGCTCGTAAACTGTCAATAAAATATTAAACCACAATAACTGGTAAACAGCTGTGTGCTGCAGTCTTCATTTTCTATTAAAGGGATACTAAACCCAATTTTTTTTCTTTATTTAAAAAAGCAGGAATGTTAACTTAGCAGCTGGCCTATTTTTGGTTCAGAACCTGGATAGTACTTGCTGATTGCTGACTACATTTAGCCACCAATCAGCAAGCGCTACCCAGGTGCTAAACCAAAAATGGGCCGGCTGCTAAGTTTACATTCCTGCTTTTTCAAATAAAGATACCAAGATAACGAAGAAAAATTGATAATAGGAATAAATTAGAAAGTTGCTTACAATTGCATGCTCTATCTGAATCATGAAAGAAAAAAAATTGGGTTTAGTAGCCTTTTAATACATTTACATCAAACAAATTAGCTGTTTTTCATGCATTTGTGCAAATGTCCTTTATTTATTTTTTACGTTGGAAAGAAGTAGGCTCTGGAGTTATTTGAAGGAGCACTCCATTAGAGACGGTAAGGACTAATACAATACAGAATTCATGAAATATGCATACGGCTATCCAAATCATTATTTAATGCACTAGATAACCCCATTCACAATATCTATGCAACATACAAGGTTCATACACACCTGTCTGGTGCATCCTTTATGGCTTCAGTTATATCGACAGGTCCCAGTAGATTCCTCCAGTGAGTGACAGCATGTTCCTTCACAAGTGCCAGCGCTAGTACAGGACCACTGTAAGTGCAGAAACAATGCCCATATTACATAATGCATATGTTTTGGGCTCATTTCTTAATAATAACAATGGATAGTCTGGATAATCACAGTATAACAGATCTCACCTGGTCATCTGCTGTAGAAGGGCTGGGTAATAGTCTTCGTCAGTGTGCTCTTTGTAAAACTCATGAACTTGCTGCTCAGTCAGCATTACTTCTTTCTGCATCGCTATAGAGAAACCGGAGTCTCGGATACTCTGCAAAACCTCATCTGAAAGGAAACACAAATTGATATGTGTCACTTTAAATATTAAATGCATGATGCATACTACAATATATACTGAAATGTTTTCCTTATTTATTTTTTACAAATGTACTCTATACTGTACAAGGTAAAAGTAAAATATACTCTATACTATACAAGGTAATTTGGTAAATGTAACATATATGTAACAATCGCTGCCATATCTAATTTGTGTTATAGCTAAGTCATAGGTATATGTACCTAGAATTCTTGTCAGTCTGTTAATGATAAAGAATAATTTGTCATCTTAACCCTGATGTTGTAGTCACTTTATAGATCGCAAGATCTAAAAAGTGAATTAACACATCATTTGAATCAATTTTAAAATGAATGGTGGAATTAAGTGTATTTAACAAAGATTCTGTAAAGCCTCTCCAAATTAAGAACACATCATCAATATAGCGCCAATAGAATCTGATGGAAGAATGCAAAGAACAAAAGATTTTAAGTTCCTTATACATTGCCATGTTAATATTCGCATACGATGGGGCCATATTAGACCCCATAGCCGTACCCAAAATTTGAAGAAAAAATTCTTCTTCAAATCAAATTTTTTTTTTCTAAGCATAACTCCATCAGATGTAAAATGAATTCTAGCGGAGGACCAGTATATTGATTGTTCCCCACAAGCACCTTTATAACCGTTTCAATGCCATGATGATGTGATATCACGGTATATAACTGATTACGCCCATAGTTAAAAGGAGATCAGATTCATGCACATCATCCATCTGTTTTAATAAATGTATCAATTCAAAGGAATCTGTCAAATAAGACTGAGTTGATTGTACCACAGTTTGTAAATAAAAATCAATGTACTCTACCAACGGTTGTAATAGAGAACCCAGTGCTGACACAATAGGACGGCCAGGGGGTGATCTAATGTATAATTATATATAGGTATAGGAAGGGGTTGAAAAGGTTACCCAAGAGCTAGTGGTCTCATAAAATTTCTTAGTGGTCCAATTTTTTAACTTCATATTTTTGCATCACGGAATGTGTAAAATTGAAATTTCATGATACGCGCTTGTATTACACATTTGTATTAACAAAATACACTTTCTATATACCCAAAATGAAACTGATCAATAGAAATAAACCCAGCAAACAATGCACAAGTATTATATACAGCAAAATGAAGTTGCTAAAGTACCATAAAGGTAATTCACAGATTGCAAAAAGGATTGACATTAAATGACAGCAAGCCAAAAGAGACTGAGCATTGTAACATCGATCTACAGAAGTGGTAACACAGGTACTGCACTTCACACAGTTCAAAAACTTATACTGTAAAAGAATAGTAGCAATGAGGATGCACATGATTACAATCACTGCAATTTACACCTAGTGTTGTGAAATGGTCTGCAATATGTAATGCAGCCATTCCATTACCATGATGGGAGCCGCAAAGGGGAAAAGAGCCGCAGCAGGGAGAGGCGGGCTCTAGCCCTTACCTTGCGAGCCGAACGCCCATATATTGCAACTGAGGACTTGCTCCAGACCCCCACACCCTGCACAAATGTTCGGCCAGCAGTGGCGCAGGTCAACAGGCCCCTGGTGTTTAATCATATTTCCTTACTCTTTCCTCTTTGCCAGCCGCTACACAAGGTCCCTTCAGCTCCATCCCTTTGTTAAAGAAGCCCCTGCAGTGTTTAAAACAGCTTGCGTAGGAAATATACCACAAAAAAAAAAATGGTAAAAATAAAACAAACACGAACATATTTAGCCAATATTTCTAAGTCGTCCCAGCAAATTCCTAAGTTATCCAGGACCACCACCGGACGACTAGATTTTTTAACCCCTGGGTATAGATATAGATATATACAGATATGTATATATATATATATATATATATATATATATATATATATATATATATATATAGGAACATCTATTTTAAAATGCTTAGAACATATCCCCCTATCCCCCTATGTGAAGAACATTGGAATGTGAAATATTTACAGTAAACACTTTATTAAAAAATAATATTGCATAAATATAATTTTTCATGTTTTCAGCTACTTGACTGCAAAGGGCTGCAATGCACTTATATATATATATATATATATATATATATATATATATATATATATATATATGTCTCTATATGTGTACATGTGTATTTATGTGTTTATATGTGTAGATATGTCTGTAAATACATACTGTAAATACACATATAAATACATGTGTACACACATAGAAAGTTTGCCTTTATAGAATTATTTTAGGGACCTCACAGTACCGACAAGACTTCTTACATAATCTCACCAGAGAAGAGAGCTTTAGATCATCAAACCCCCAGTATATTTATTATTGCAAGAATTTACTTCAACGAAAATTATAACGTAAATATTCTCTAAATACACAATGTAAAAAAAGTTATTGCATTTGATACATAACATGCAATTAAAATATGCATCTAACCTTTTCGTTCCCTTAAAATCTCTGGCCGGATCAAGGCTAATGTTTTTTCTGGGTTCCTGGCACCAGGCTGATCTGTAGATTTGTGTAATTCTTTGAAATTAGGGAAGAAGAAGGCCAGCTCTCTGCTAGCCTGTTCTCTGTCATTGCTCCCATGTACTGCATTATATAAGACCTCTGTTCCATACTGTGCTCTAAGACTGCAAGAAAAAAAACCCTGTTTAAAGGGACAGTATACACCAATTTGCATATAACTGCATGTAATAGACACTGCTATAAAGATAAATATGCACAGATGCTGATCTAAAGGGATAGGAATGTCAAAATTAAACTTGCATGATTCTGATAGAGCATGTCATTTTAAGACACTTTTAAATTTCCTTCTATTTTCAAATGTGCTTTGTTCTCTAAGTATACCTTGTTGAAAAAAAATATGCTAATATCCTACACTAGTGGGAGCAAGCTGTTTATTGGTGCCTGCATACAGTTGTCTCTTGTAATTGGCCGACTTGAAGTGTTCGGCTAGCTGCCAATGTTCCTTCAGCAAAGGATAACAAAAGAATTAAGCAAATTTGACAATAGAAGTAAATTCGAAAGTTGATTAAAATTATATGTTCTATCCAAATCACGAAATAAAATGGGGTTTCCTGTCCCTTTAAAGTACTAATTGCAGTGCTGGTTAAAAAAGCTAATTGCTTATATACCTAGTTGATCAACAACATAATCATAATGCAGAATATGTAAACACTATTGTTTTGTTCTTTAAAATAAACATTTAAACAATGAACATAAAAAGTTTCAGTGCAGTGATTTATTCTCTTTAAATAAATTTTACAGCCAATGAAAATAACAACACAGTTCTGTTGTATCCTAATATGAATTTCTAAGTTTTTAAAAATGTTATTGTAGCCAGCAGCTAAATCAGTACACTATAAAAGCAATATGACAACAAACTAACACAAAGTAAGGTTCCCTCCTAATTGGGCTCAGTAACAGGACCATAAACATTTACAGCACTTGTCATTTTTTTTACAAATGTTAGTTTATTTAACTCTTGTTAAATCAATTCATAGGGTTATTCTGATCCATTTCAAAAACGTATTAAGATGTTTCTCTACAAAAAGCGCACAATTAAATATATTTATATAATATACAAATATAGGAATTTTTTTTTTTTATATAGTTTTTATTGGATTTCCCAAATATTGCAACATAAAGAGAGAAAGGTTTACAACATGTAATATTGTACAGTATACATGAGATGCAAAGGGTAAAGACTTTTTCCAAGTGAGCAGATATACAAAAAAAAAAAAAAAATCTACCCACTTATAACTCTTTATGTCATACATAATGTGAGTGGTTTACATTGGATCATAGTATAAAGGAGCTAAGAGTATAATTAAGAACATAAATGAGCCCCCTAAGCTTGGGTATCTAGTTAGAGAAGTATTATATTAATTTTGAACCCAAACCTGCGAATTAGAATACAAATGATCCGCTTAAGGAAATATTTAACCCCTTAATGACCACAGCACTTTTCCATTTTCTGTCCGTTTGGGACCAAGGCTATTTTTACATTTTTGCGGTCTTTGTGTTTAGCTGTAATTTCCCTCTTACTCATTTACTGTACCCACACATATTATATACCGTTTTTTTCGCCATTAAATGGACTTTCTAAATATACCATTATTTTCATCATATCTTATAATTTACTATAAAAAAAATTATAAAATATGAGGAAAAAATGGAAAAAAACACACTTTTTCTAACTTTGACCCCCAAAATCTGTTACACATCTACAACCACCAAAAAACACCCATGCTAAATAGTTTCTAAATTTTGTCCAGAGTTTATAAATACCCAATGTTTACATGTTCTTTGCTTTTTTTGCAAGTTATAGGGCCATAAATATAAGTAGCACTTTGCTATTTCCAAACCACTTTTTTTCAAAATTAGCGCTAGTTACATTGGAACACTGATATCTTTCAGGAATCCCTGAATATCCCTTGACATGTATATATATTTTTTTAGAAGACATCCCAAAGTATTGATCTAGGCCCATTTTGGTATATTTCATGCCACCATTTCACCGCCAAATGCGATCAAATAAAAAAAAAAAGTAAATTTTTTCCAAATTTTAGGTTTCTCACTGAAATCATTAACAAACATTTTGTGCAATTATGGCACAAATGGTTGTAAATGCTTCCCTGGGATCCCCTTTGTTCAGAAATAGCAGACATATATCACTTTGGCGTTGTTTTTAAGTAATTAGAAGTCCGCTAAATGCTGCTGCACACCACAAGTGTATTATGCTCAGCAGTGCAGGGGTTAATTAGGGAACTTGTAGGGAGCTTGTAGGGTTAATTTTAGCTTTAGTGTAGTGTAGTAGACAACCCCAAGTATTGATCTAGGCCCATTTTGGTATATTTCAGGCCACCATTTTACCGCCAAATACGATTAAATTAAAAAAAATAGTCAACTTTTTCACAAACTTTAGGTTTCTCACTGAAATTATTTAGAAACAACTTGTGCAATTATGGTACAAATGGTTGTAAATGATTCTCTGGGATCCCCTTTGTTCAGAAATAGCAGACATATATGGCTTTGGTGTTGCTTTTTGGTAATTAAAAGGCCGCTAAATGCCACTGCGCACAAAACGTGAATTATGCCCAGCAGTGAAGGGGTTAATTAGGTAGCTTGTAGGGAGCTTGCAGGGTTAATTTTAGCTTTAGTGTAGAGATCAGCATCCCATCTGACACATCAGACCCCCTGATCCCTCCCATAGAGCTCTCTTCCCTCCCCCACCCCACAATTGTCCCCGCCATCTTAAGTACTGGCAGAAAGTCTGCCAGTACTAAAATAAAAGTGTTTTTTTTTTACTTTTTTTTTTTTAAGCATATTTACATATGCTGCTGTGTAGGATCCCCCCTTAGCCCCCAACCTCTCTGATCCCCCCCAAAACAGCTCTCTACTCCCCCCCACTGCCTTATTGGGGGCCATGTTGGGTACTGGCAGCTGTCTGCCAGTACCCAGTTTGCATATAAAAATGTTTTTTACAATTTATTTTAGTTTTTTCTGTAGTGTAGCTCTCCCCCCCCCCAGATCAATCCCCCACCCCCTCCCAGATCCCTTAGATGATTTCCATTAGTTTTTTTTTTTATTATTTTTTACAATAATATCAAAATAGTTTCTGTAGTGTAAGCGGTTCCCACCCGCTCCCTCCCCGTGCACGCGCCCTCCCGCCGCCCCCTGTGCACGCGCGCGCGCCCGTGCGCGCCCCCGGCGATCCCGCCCCCGATCCCGCCCCCCTCTCTGACTAAGAAGCCATCGATGGCCGCCCACCCACCTCCCATTTACGCTCCCACCCACCAACGAATGCGGCCATCGATGTCCGGTGCAGAGAGGGCCACAGAGTGGCTCTCTCTGCACTGGAGGGGCAAAAATTGTTATTGCAGGATGCCTCGATTTCGAGGCATCCTGCAATAACCGGAAAGCAGCTGGAAGTGATCAGGATCGCTTCCAGCTGCTTTCCAAACCGAGGACGTGCAGGGTACGTTCTTGGTTGTTAAGTGACTTTTTTAAGAGGACGTACCCTGCACGTCCTCGGTCGTTAAGGGGTTAAGGTAAGTGAGATTAGTGGCGGTGATTATGAGAGAGACCGCTAATAAGTGTCTGGATAGAATAAAAGATACCAGACCACTATATGAAGGGGGGGGGGGGTGTCCTGCATATAATAGCATAATTAAAACATGGTTAAAAAACTAATTTGTAGTATGGCCGCCTACATGTATATTCCAATATCTATATGAATAGAAAAGAACTATCATGTTCCAATTGAACCAGCTTAGTATGAGTTTATCACTTTTAGGATTATAAGAGACCAACATCATAAATATCTCTAAATGGCTATAAGGTGATAAAGGACCGATGTTGCCCCTAAACCAAGATATGGTGACTTATAAATATATATAGGGAAATCAGATCGGGGCAGAAGAGGTCCTCCATCCGGCAGAAATCTTCATCCAAGCGGCATCTTCTATCTTCATCCTTCCGGCAAAGAGCGGCTCCATCTTGAAGACATCCGACGCGGAGCATCCTTCCTGCACGACGACTACCCAACGAATTCTATCAGCCAATCGGAATTAAGGTAGGAAAAATCTGATTGGTTGATTTAATCAGCCAATCGGATTGAAGTTCAATCCGATTGGCTGATTGGATTAGCCAATAGAATTGACCTTGCATTCTATTGGCTGATCCAAGTGTAACAAGATTTCCAGTACCGGCACTGGCCACACAGCCCCACAGAATGATGGAACATCCACCAAATTTTACTGTGGCTAGCAAGTGTTTGTCTTGGAACGCTGTGTTCTTTTGCCGCAATGTATAACGCCCCTTGTTATGACCAAATAACTCAATCTTTGTTTCATCAGTCCACAGCACCTTCTTCCAAAATGAAGCTGGCTTGTCCAAATGTGCGTTTGCATACCTCAAGCGACTTTGTTTGTCACGTGTGTGCAGAAAAGGCTTCGTCTGCATCACGCTCTCATACGCTGAATTGTTGAACGATGCACAGTGACACCATCTGCAGTAAAATGATGTTGTAGGTCTTTGGAGGTGTTCTGTGGGCTATTTTTGACCGTTCTCACCATCCTTTGCCTTTGTCTCTCCAATATTTTACTTCTGGCCTTAACAAGAACTGTGCCTGTGGTCATCCATTTCCTTACTATGTTCCTCACAGTGGACACTGACAGCTTAAATCTCTGCGATAGCTTTTTGCAGCCTTCCTCTAAACCATAATGTTTAACAATCTTTGTTTTCAGGTAATTTGAGAGTTGTTTTGAGGCCCCCATGTTGCCACTCTTCAGAGGAGAGTGAAAGAGAACAACAACTTGAAATTGGCCACCTTAAATACCCTTTCTCATGATTAGATGCGCCTGTCTATGAAGTTCAAGGCTTAATGGGCTCACCAAACCAATTGTGTGTTCCAATGAATCAGTGCTAGGTAGTTACAGGTATTCAAATCAACAAAATGACAAGGGTGCCCAAATGTATGCACCTGTTTAATTTCGTTTTGATGCATATTGCACATATTCTGTTAGTCCAATAAACCTCATTTCACTACTGAAATATTACTGTGTCCTTCAGTTATTTGATAGATCGAAATGAAATTGCTGATCCAAACACCCAATTATGTATAAATGAAAATCATGTAAATTGTCAGGGGTGCCTAAACTTTTGCATACGACTGTATGTGTTAATATGTGTATATACACATATTAACCCATAAATATATATGTGTATAAGCATATACGGTACATACAGTATGTATTTACTGGGAACACACAGTTCCCATAGACTGCAATGCAAAGGCACTTTCCAGTGCCGTTTTATTTCTAACACCCCACTCCTACCAACTTTAGACCCTAAAAACTGCCTAGTGCCGTTGTTTTATATTTAAAAAAAAAATGCTACATTTTTTTTAGTACAAAACTACAGTGCTCTCTATTTTAATAACATTTGGGGCACTTTTAGAAAATAAACCAGAGATTGAATCTTATAATGAATCTTATAATGAATCTTATAATGGCTGGTTAATTATTGCGCGCCCGCAAACGGGCAAATTTGCCTGTTTGCGGGCACGCAATAATTTAGCATTCCACTTGTAATCTAGCACTAAATATTCATCCAAACATTTACTTATTTTATAGGTGCACCAACCTTTCAGGTTTCTCCTTCTTAGCAATTTCAACATCTGTTGGGCCTATGAACTCTCGCCATGTTGGAATCACATCCTCATCGTCTCCAGGTTTAGAAATAATCAGAACATGACATGGACCACTTGACATAAATTGGATGAGCTCCTGGAATTTCTCCTGCAGAGAAAGATTATTATTATTATCATCATTATTTTTATTTATTTGTAGATCACCAACATATTCTGCGGAGCTAAAACTAAGTGACTTGGTAAAATTTACAAAAAGACAAATTAAAAAACGATGAACGGGTAGAGAGCTATAAGTCTTCATCTCTTATTTACAGTTAGCTGCTATACAAAGTACATGAAACAAAGAATGAACCAATAACTTCCCATAGCTAAAATCACAAAGACCTGTTTCATTGTTACCCAGCTGTCCTTCCTAAGAAGAAACAAAACTTCAGTTAATTACTGCATAATTGTTGTTATTGCTATTGTTATTATTGATTTATTTTTGCAGTTTTCCCAGAACTTGCTATTTTCTGATCCAGGAGCTGTTTGACAACTTTTTACCTCTTCTGCTCTGTGCTGATAAAAGTCTCTTGCCTCAGATTCGGTCATAGTACGTTCTTCGTTTGCCAAAATCTCAAACCCAGCTTCTTGAATCTGTAAGAAGGGGCACATTAAACTTGTGGTCTGCTGTCTACCACATATTAAAACTTTCATTTCCAAATCAAAAGTTTAACACCAGGTTATGTGTGATGACATTTCACTCACTTTGATCAATATAAAAATGATACTAAAATAGATACAAATGCATTAAAATAATAAAAAAACAACAAATAATATAAATAATAATGAAGTTACCTTCATGATAATCTCATCCGCCTTGCCATAAGCCACTGCATCAGGTTTAATAATGGCCACTGTATAGGATTTACCCGCTGGAACTTTTGTAGAGACAAAAAAAATGAAGAGTAAATGTGAGGGAGAGAGAGGGGACAGAAAAAAAAGGAAAGCAAATTATATTAAAGGAACATCAAACCCAACATTTTTCATTAATGATTCAGACAGAACATGCAATTTCAAAACAACTTTTCAATTTACTTCTATTATCAGATTTTCTTTATTCTCTTCGTAAACCTTTATTGAAAAGCAGGAAAGTAAGGTCAAGAGTGTGCAGCACGATATAACAGCAGTTTTGTAAGAATGTTATAAGAATAGCAGCACTTTTTCCTGCCATATAGTGCACGTTACTAAACCAGGTATCATTTCAACAAAGATAACTATTAGGACAAAGCAAATTTGATCATAGAAATTAAAGCGGAAACTTTTTTTAAATTGTATGTTCTGTCTGAATCATAAATGTATTTATTTTTTTTCTCTTTAACAATGTCACTAAAAGAATTGTTCATTTATGTTTAGTTACTTTTTAAGGTAAAGTAAAGCAGAGCATATTAGGAGTATTTTATTGATACAGGACAAACATACCTAACTCTTCATCTTCTGTGTGTGCAGGGAGAAGAGCGGCCTCTTCTTCTTCCTCCTGTAGTGCCTCATCTTTTATCTAAGGTAAACATTAATTAGAAGTATATATCTTACAATTGTACTAAGAGCAAGATTTATCATGAAGCGAATCCCCAAATTGGTTGCAGGCTCGTTCTTTTGAGCCTGCAACTGATATTTATGAAGCAGTGGTTTAAAACGCTGCTTCATAAACCCTCTCGCCAACTTGGATTTGGGGGATGAAAAACACCCCAGATTCATTCAACCTGGGGAATTAACAAGCCCTAATCTCACGCACAAAGATATGGGGGCCACATGGTAAATATGGTATGGTCAACATATGTGCCCCACAATCTGTGATGCAATGCGGGCAGGTTCACAACATCTGAATACTGTCTGTACGCAGAATGATACATTTTGCTCTATGTTTTGCCATTTTATTGCTATTGATGTCAATGAGCTGACCACTAAACATTAACTTTTCTGTTACAATGCCCCAAAATCTTCAAACATATTGAAGCTATCAAACTTGTAATAATTTTTTTTTGGTCTGTCTCTGTAAAAAAAAAAATACTATTATTTTACAGGATACTAAGTAAAATGGAAAAACTGCCCGTCTTATTTTTATTGTAGCCCTAGCTATATTTCTGGTATGACACACTTTGTATATCTGTAAATATCGGCATACATGAACTGGTAAAGATAGGCATACGTGAACTGGTAAAGATAGGCATACGTGAACTGGTAAAGATAGGCATACGTGAACTGTTAAAGGAATAGTATAGTCAAAATTAGAGAAAGAAAACCGCAGCACTTAGCGTTGAGCCACGTTACACGGAAGTGAAGCCCCTCAGGGAACGTAAGTGAACATGATCTATTTACCACCCGTAGTGCCGTAGCTGGGAACGATGGATAAGGTCGCAAGTAGTGACTAGACGATTAACAGTATGCAGGCACTGCTCAAAAGCCCATAAATAAAATCCAAAACATCTTTATTTATGACAGTTAAAAAGTTCACAAACAGACATGGCAGGACAGGTAGAACAAGCAGGCTGGCGCGTTTCGCGCCCCCTAGACTAATGTCTATGTCTCAACCCTATCTATTTATAGGCAGTGATCAATGGCTTTAAAGATTTCACCACCAAATAAACAGAACATGTGAAGGCTAAAAACATAGGACACCAATATAAACACAGAATTGACTTAGATATAATACACAGAAATGCCTGTAAACTAACAGATGTCAATAGGTTATAAATAGCCAAATATTAGAATATTAAAGTATTATGTCCCCTAAAGACTATGTTGAATTCAAAAAATAGTGGAAATTACTAAAAGAGAATATCCAAACAGACATTTTGCAAGTATTAAAACAAATATATATGATAACCCCAAAATAATTATTAACAAAGTACGTTCTATACACCTATATCAAACACATCAAACACCTCAAACATGATGACTATAATGACCATAATTAATACCTAAGTTTAAATGCGACAAAGAGAAGAGAATATACAAACAGACATATATATTGCCAATATTAAAACAAATGTGTATGATGACCACAAAATGATGATTATTAACAAAATATGTATATATACACATATAACAACAACATCAAACACATCAGACATGATAGTTATAATTTCCATACCTGAATTTAAATGCTACATCAGTTATCTATAAAGAAACTGATATCACATTCTTTATTCATTCCTGATGAATGTCGTGTGTGTAATTTTAAGATCCAATACAGGTTTTTTTGTCTAATATTTTATTTTTGTTGCCGTCTCTAATAGGGGTTGTAGCAACATCAATTATTTGTAATGACAGATTAGCTATATTTGTAAAGTGTAAGTAATTGAAATGATTAGCTACCGTGGAGTCTGAATTATAGTGTTTGACCCCCTAACATGTTCATTAAATCTTGTTCTAATATGGCGAGTGGTTTTACCAACATATTGGCAGAGGCAATATTGCAAGTGAGAAGATACACAGCATACTGTGTACCACAGTTAGCATAAACATTAATATTGTGCATAGTCCCATCAACAATGCAAGCAAATGTATTGCCTGCCCTGATGCTGGAACATGCATAACATAATTTCACACTACATTTAAATGTCCCTCTTTTTGATAACCAATCTCTAGACATATTGTTTGATTTGTTTTTAACTAAACTTGGAGACAACAAATATTGCAAATATTTATGTGGCGTGGTGGGAACAACTTTATATCTATACATCCGCAAATCCTTGGTGTTATGACATTGAGTTATTTGTACGTTATATAGATGACCTGCTCCTTATTGTTAAAAAACCGGTTGACGAGACCTCTTTTTCTGAATTTATGATGTATTGTAATGACAATGATATAGGTTTGAAATTTACTGGCGAATACAGTGGGGAGCAGGTTAACTATTTGGACCTTACCATTCAGATCTTTGAAAATGTCATTGTCACCAAGACATTTAGAAAGCCCACTGCAGGGAATACAATTCTTCATGCCACCTCACAGCATCCAAGGCATTTAGTAGAATCAATACCGAAATCCCAGTTTCTTAGATTAAGTCGTAATACTAAGTCTAAGAGTATCTATGAACAACAATCCATAGAACTTAGAGATAGATTGGTTAGAAGAGGCTATAATTTTCGTAAACTAGATAAGTGTAGAAATTTGATTAAGTCATATAGCCCACGTAGCAAACAAATTAGGCCAAGGGATGATTTTGATGATGCAATTGTTTTCATCACTGAGTTTAGCCAACAATATAACGATATTGTGAATATTCTAAGAAAACATTTGCCTATTCCGGCCAGTGATGATGTTCTAAAAACAAATGTTCATAAATGTAAGTTTGTCCCAAAAACATCTAGAACTCTAGCTCAAATGTTGTCTCCAAGTTTAGTTAAAAACAAACCAAACAATATGTCTAGAGATTGGTTATCAAAAAGAGGGACATTTAAATGTGGTGTGAGATCATGTTCCAGCATCAGGGCAGGCAATACATTTGCTTGCACTGTTTATGGGACTATGCACCATACTAATGTTTATGCTAACTGTGGTACACAGTATGCTCTGTATCTTCTCACTTGCAATTTTTGCCTCTGCCAATATGTTGGTAAAACCACTCGCCATATTAGAACAAGATTTAATGAACATGTTAGGGATGTCAAACACTATAATTCACTGTGAGGCAACAAACCAAGAGAGAAACATTAAAGCAGCAGTGAACATAGCTCAGCAGACTATATTTAAAGATAACTGCTGAGAGTACATCCTGTCCTTATGCTTTTATTTTAATGGATGTTCTTTTGCCAAAAAAACATCTTTTTCTACAGGACCCAGCACTCAGTTGTATACGATCATGCAAGTTGTATACTATTTTGCACTTTCTGACAGTTTTGATTTACATTTAAACAGCTTTAAAGGGACACTGAACCCATTTTTTTCTTTCATGACTCAGAGCATGCAATTTTAAGCAACTTTCTAATTTACTCCTATTACAAATTTTTCTCCATGCTCTTGGTATCTTTATTTGAAAAAGCAGGAAAGTAAGCTTACGAGCCAGCCCATCTTTGGTTCAGAACCTGGGTAGCGCTTGCCAATTGGTGCCTAAATGTAACCACCAATCAGCAAGCGATATCCAGGCTATCTCTCAATATTAAAAATGCAAGGCAAACATATTAAACATTAATAACATTTGTTAAAATGATTTTTAAATGACAGTCAGATATAACATCTTACCACAAGACGTTCCAAACCTTGATTTAAGACTTTCTTCTCTGCTTCCAGCTGCTCCAGGATGGTTCTCTGTAGTAATGGTGCATTGGCGCCTCTTACCACTGCCACCAGCCCTCCTCCCTATTAGGAACAGTTTAAATGCCATGATGTTGTGAATTAAGTATCAGAGTTACAATTAACAGGAGAAGTAGTAAAGTGGCTTGGGAAGGTTACACAAGTCACACAAGTTGGGCATGGAGGGATATATTAATCAAACTAGAATTACCCATAAGTCTTTCCATTGATATATATGACATATTGACCCTGTTACAACCCATCAGAATATCTATACAAAACTAATATGGCAAAATCTGGTTTAACACAAGAAAAATAAATGAGAACTTAAAAGAAAAAGTGTTGTCTTAGGTGATTTAAGGGGTTTCCAATAATTCCCACAGTGATTAATGAAAGCAAATAATAAACAGAAAGCTACTATAGATGTTATTAAACTTTAACCTTAGCCACAAGCTCTGCTGTGAACCCTAATGGCTACTCTTCTTGCTTCCCAAATTGCAAATAAATAACTGCTGCTTTCTCATCCTCCCAAACAGTAATTAACCTTATCTGACACTGTTCTGTCCTTCCAGACTGCAGTTAACCCTAAGCAAGACCCTATCCCAGTGCAATTACAATGACAATGTATCATACTTGCATGCCATGTTGTAACTTAGGTTACTTTCTCTGCTGTGGCCAATTATAAATAGGTTACTAAAGTGTACAGCCAATGGCTGTGTGGAATCTAACAGTGTTTTTCACTTCTATTTCTATCAGTGTAATGAAAGTATATTGTAGTTTTTTTATATCTACTATTTATCATTTTATATTACCATCTCAAAGTGTTTGATGTCCCTTTAAATTTTTTAATTTATTTTTTTAAACAAATAATTGTGTTGGATAAACAGCCAACTCTCTGTATGGGCTATGAATATATTTATATAAATAATCATATCACTTATCACTTATTTTCTAGAGTACAAAGACCTCTTCTCCAAGCCTTAATACTCAATTTCCCTTACTAGTTTGTCTTAGAAGCTGTTGCCTGTCATTGAATACTATGCTCTAGCTTATTGTCTACAATAACAACTAAATTCCACCTCTGCTTTTCCAGATCTTGTCCTGTTTAAGTAATAGGTAGTATGTTTGTTTTTAACTTACAAAATATAAACCCTTATATTTATTTATCAGTGTAAAAAGAAGTAGGAAACACTTTAATGAGTGTAATATAAAATGTTAAACTATGCATAGTAAAAATCATATGTTGCAATAAACATTTATCCTTTATTTTGCCCCCTTTCTTGTAATTGAACTCATAGAATTATGAGCTTTCCAATTCTGAGTGTTGAAAGTACACACTACAGACTTAGCAAGCCAAACACTACTGTCTCAAACTCAGCAGAGGTAATAAGAAAACATACTGAAAAACAATGCAAAGTGAAAGCTGCAAGCAGGGCCGGCTCAAGATATTGTGCTGCCTGGGTCCGAGAATGCATTGACGCCCCCTCTCCAGTAGTAACATTACTGATTAGCATTTCTTCCTATTAGGCCTGGACACTGACCTTACTAAGCCTGCCTGTTTATCTGCATGCAACCAGTGCTTATGCACAATAAGTGGTCAGGAAGGTAGGTAAGGGATGCACTTGTCCCACTTTGAATGTTGCCTCTGACCAGTACTGTGTCTTTGTGCATGATGAGGTTATGCTGCTGGGAGTCTGTGACTTCATCCATGGAGACAGAGGACAAGAGTGGTCTTGAACTGACAGTGACTGACTCAGTCACTCAAGTGCTTCCCCTTGTCAAGTGCTGCCCACTTGGTCCCACATGGTTGAACCGGCTCTGGCTGCATGCCTTGTTTACTCCAGTGATAAGTCTGCATTAGCTCTTCCAATCAGGGCAAGTGGTGGCATTGTTTGCCGACTGAAACTCAAAAGCAGTTGTATAATTGCAATGTATAATTGTATTGAGTGTTAACACTTTAATGGATGCTCATGAACCTACCTAGGTATGATCTTCAACAAATGACACAAAAAAACAAAACAAAGCAAATTTCATAACAGAAGTAAACTACAAAGTTGTTTATAATGATATTCTCTGTCTGAGTTATGAATGTTTACTTTTGACTTTACTGTCTCTTTAAAACTGAATATACATGCTATAGAAAAAAAAGGCCAAAAAGGCTACTTTTCAATCACAATATCAAATTTTTCAGATCCTTGATAAATGCATTTTTGAGTAACATTTTAACTACATTTCGAGCACTGTTTTGGCTTATTGGATTTGAAATACCTAGGCACTTGATAACTACTGAAAGGGCATATTGGACATCCCAAAGTCTTGTATTTTGTACATATGTCAAACACAGAGGCCAGAGGAGACATTGTAGTGGTTTATTAACATACATGGAGGCCCATTTATCAAGCTCCGTACGGAGCTTGAGGGCCCGTGTTTCTGGTGAGTCTTCAGACTCGCCAGAAACACAAATTATGGACCGCTGCTCCATTACCCTGTCCGCCTGCTCTGATGAGGCGGACAGAAATCGACACAATTCAACCCGATCGAGTACGATCGGGTTGATTGACACCTCCCTGCTGGCGGCCGATTGGCCGTGAATCTGCAGGAGGCGGCATTGCGCCAACGGCTCTTGTGAGCTGCTGGTGCAAAGCTGAATACAGAGAGCGTATTGCTCTCCGCATTCAGCGATGTCTGTCGGACCTGATCCGCACTGTCGGATCAGGTCCGACAGACACTTGATAATTCGGCCTCATAGTATCTATTTATTAAAGCTCCATTCATCCCTATTGAATAGGCTGTGTACAGGGAATAGGGCACACATTTACATATGTATAGGGATTTAAACATATAGGGCCAGATTACAAGTTGAGCATAGGAACCATTGCGCTCACGAGAGCGCGCTCCTAAAAGCTCCAATGGGAGCCTCATTCTCATGCCGTGACACACGTCATGAGAACTAGTATAATGAGAAGTTGTGCAGCGATGGGCACCAAATATAAATATACAGTATTATTATTATTATCGGTTATTTGTAGAGCGCCAACAGATTCCGCAGGGCTATAAACAAAGGCAGAGTACAACAAAACAATTATAGGGATCAAATGGGTAGAGGGCCCTGTCAAGAGTCGCACTGTTGCAGTCATCTCTTAAGAAGGTGATCTACAAACAGCTGGGCTTACATGCTAAGGGGGTTCAGGGGATAGCAATGGAGGAGAGGAACTAGTACAAAGAAAAGTTAGTGTAGGTTGTATGCATCCCTGAACAGTAGAGTCTTTAGGGAGAGCATGAAATAATTTTATACATATATATATTTTTGTGTTTGTATATACATATATTAACACATAAATATATATGTATATAAGCATTTACATATAAATTTACAGTGAACACACAGTTCTCATAGACCACCGTGTAAAGGTACTTTCCAGTGCCGTTTATCTTCTAACACCCCACACCCGTCAACTTTAACCCATTATAACTGCTTTTTGCAGTTTCTTTTTTTATTTAAAAAAAAAAAAAGCTACATTTCTTTTTAAAAAAAAAATAAAAATCTTTATTATGGGGTGAATTGTCGGTTATATTTTGAAAATGAACCAGAGGTCTGACCTCTGGTTAATTTTATGAGCGCTAATTGCTACCTCAAGCTCCCGGTAGCAATAATCAGCCACTTGTAATGGATGGGTTTTTATCGCACGTCCATAAACCGGTGAATTTGGCGGTTTACGAACGAGCAATAAATTATCGCTCCACTTGTAATCTAGCTCATAATGTGTTGAGTTTGTGATATCCTGTAAAGCTATGGGGATCTGTAGGTAAAGTCACTTCAGGACACCAACATCTACAAATGGTATGATTTTATATTTCATTTTTAATATTTGATTATAATTCACACTCTGAGAAAAAGGTAAGGGACCCAGGCGCCTACCCTAAGGAGGCTAAGGTTAAAGAACCAGGAGATGGCTTAAAATTAATTTAATAAAAGTGATTCCTCACAGAATACCACTTTACACGAAACACTTCAATAAGAAAAAAAAAAAAAAAATATATAAAACAATGATGTTGTAATAATACAATAAAATGATGTTGTAATAATACAATAAATATACTTCATGGATCCATGAGTGGGGGATAAAACCGTCAATGAGTGATAATAAAAACAAGGGGTACAGTTTCAGAAATGAATCAACAAATAAAGAACAATAAAATACAATAAAATCAATAATGGTAGTCCTGAATCTTCAATAATTGAACAAAGTGAAAAAATGGTGTAAAAAATGTGTCAAAGTCCACAACAATTCACAAAAAATTCACAAAAAAATCCAAAAATGACGATGGTTCAAACAGCTGGGTGCTAGTAAAATCCAGTGATGGGATAGTGAAAAAATGAATCCAAATCAAATTAGTTGAAATCCAATGTATGATAAAATATCAATATAGTGGAACAATGTACGTGGTAATAAATGGCAATCAAAAATAATGTTCAAAAATAGTGTGGTGATAAATAAACAGTCTGCAATCACAGTGCCATATTAAAAAGTGATCCAAAATGAAAATAAAAAATAAAAATATAAACGATCCACCTGTGGAAAAAAGAACAAAACAAATATAGTGTAGATTGTCCTTTAAAATTGGCAATAATAGAATAAGGCTTACCAGTGCTGGTCTACGCGTTTCGGCCCGTGCTAATCCTTTATCAAGACTCTCATTATATCTTCTAAGGGTTACAGCTAGGAGTCACCCGCCCCCAGGCACAGAGGTTTTTTCATTCGGCGCTTAGGTCAACCCCTCTTTCACCATTATAATTCACACTCTCACTGTCATGAATTCACACTAACAGTACTGGCATTGTTAAAATCGTGTTTTAAATGAGATCCCTTAGTTGTGACTTTCATACACCTAGATTACAAGTTTTGCGTTATGAGGCAAATAGCAGTGTTGTGGCCCATAACGCATAATTTTCCCTAACGCAGCCATTACAAGTCTTGTCAGTATAGGTGTACCGCAAGCCTTTTAGCCTGTAACGCAACGTCACTACCACACTCCTAAAAATGACGTTTTTTAATGGGATTCCCATAGCGCCAGTATTACGAGTTTTGCGGTGAGGCTAAAAAGCGAGCGTTACAGCCTAAAATGACAAGATCTATAACGCCATCTAAAGTCAGTAGTAATGAGTTTTATGCTGCAAAGCTGTAACATAAAACTCATAACTAAAGTGTTAAAAAGTACACTAACACCCATAAACTACTGTTAACCCCTAAACCGAGGCCCTGCCGCATCCCAAACACTATAATAAAAAATATTAACCCCTATTCCGCCGCTCCCTGACATTCTCACCACTATACTAAAGTTATTAACCCCTAAACCACCGCCCTCCAGCATCACAAACACTTTTTAAATATTATTAACCCCTAATCTGCCGTTCGCCCACATCGTCCCCACTATACTAAAGTTATTAAGCCCTACACCAACGCCACTATACTAAACCTATTAACCCCTAAACAGAAAGCCCCCACAACGAAAAATAATAAATTAAACTATTAACCCCTAAACCGAAAGCCCCCACATCGAAATAAACTAAATTAAACTATTTACCCCTAAACCTAACAACCCCCTAACTTTATATTAAAATTACAATTTCCATTAAATTAAGTCCTTAAATTAAATTAAAACTTTCAAATGTCAAATTAAAAAAACTAAGTTTAAACTAAAAAATAAACTAATATAATTATTAAAGTAAAATTAAACTAACTACCAATTAAATAAAACTAAACTACACCTTAAAAAAATCCTAACACTACTCTAAAAATTACAAAGTATCTAATTACGAAAAATAAAAAATACTAAGTTACAAAAAATAACAAACACTAAATTACAAAAAATAAAAAACAAAATTATCCAATATAAAAAAAGAATTACACCTAATCTGATAGCCCTATCAAAATAAAAAATTCCGTCCTAAAATAAAAAAAAAAACTTACCTACAATAAGCTACCAATGGCCCTTAAAATGGCCTTTTGTGGGGCATTGCCTCAAAGATATCAGCTCTTTTACCTGTAAAAAACCCCCACAAAGAACCCCCCAACAGTAAAACCCACCACCCAACCAACCCCTCAAAATAAAAAACCTAATTCTAAAAAAGCATAAGCTATCCATTGCCCTGAAATACAGAGTAATTGCTACATGTCATTAAGTACTATAATTCATGCTACCTAGTGCCATGTGACTGATGCAAAGTATTACTTACTGCAACAAACAGGAAGGTAGGCTCACACTTTCCTCTGTACTGTTCAAGGGAATCAATGCTATCTGCTTCAGCCTGGTTTAGAAAACACAAATCATGTTGGAGAGCTGGGGTTACTAAAGGGCATGATAAGGAATCAAACTGTATAAACATTAAAAGGTATTTGCGATTTTTAAATGACACAAGTATCAAGCATTGTATTGCAAGAGACTATGGCCTCTATTTATCATAGTCTGGTGGACCTGATCCGACAGTACGGATCAGGTCCGCCAGACCTAGCTGAATACGGCGAGCAATACTCTCGCCGTATTCAGCATTGCACCAGCAGCTCACAAGCAGACTCGCGGCCAATGGGCCGCCAGCAGGGGGGTGTCAATCAACCCGATCGTACTCGATCGGGTTGATTTCCGGCGGTGTCTGTACGCCTGCTCTGTCCGCCTGGTCTTTGTGACCGCTGCTTCATAACTGCTGTTTCTGGCGAGCCTGCAGGCTCACCAGAAACACGGGGCATCAAGCTCCATTCGGAGCTTGATAGATAGGCCCCTATATATATATATATATATATATATTACTTCAGATATATTCAATTGACCCTGCAAAACGTCCTGTCCTTATTTAGTGTTGGCAAAATAAAAAAAAAAAAACAGCAGTGCCTTTAAAGCCATGTATTTGTGTGTAATAAGGGATTTACTACTAGAAGGGCTCCCTGACATCCTGATTTCTATACAAAAGCATTTTAGTATTTTTATTATCTCTAGAAATCACTAGCTTATCTAGAACATCCTGCCTCATGTGTGAAGCTGCATTTGAACAGATAGCATTGTGTTGCAAAGTAAAATTAGCTGGTTGCATATCCAAATTCAAAAGATAAAAAAGCAAATTTCTCTACATTCTGCTAAGAGTTCACACTGTGAGGTTCTTACCACTGCAAAGTGCAAAAGGTCATCTCCTAGCTCATTTTTTATTTTTCGGAACAAGCTGATTGCCGTTTTGCAAGGACCGCACCAAGCCTGATAAACATCAACCACTGAGGAAAAAGGAGGTCACAGATAGCTATAACTTTAAAGACTGAATTGAGAGATCATAAATAAATATATTCTGGTACATATGATTTAGTTTTCTAGAGTTTCGGTTTTAGATCCTACAGGAGAACTACTAACATGTTTAGAGTTTATTTACAGGAAAACCTGGGAAAATAAATAATGAGACAACAGTGCAAATTGTGTAAAAGGCATAATTATGGGGATTCAATTTTGTCCCTTTAAAGAGCAGAATGAAGTTACAAATGTATGTTTGTATAAAAACATGTTTAATAAATTATAATTATAAATGATTACATGAGCAGTATAAATGCAATCCCCCCCCCCCTTTAATAAAAGAGCCAGGGTGACAATATATCACTCTCTTTCTTTTACTACACATGAGTGAATAGCAATGCACATTCATAACACATTCATATGTACAGGGTTATTATTGGCTAGCAGGTACCCCTTTTTTAGGGGACATGGAAATTAGTGAATGCAAAAGGTTACAATATACTAATTTGACAAAACAATTGTAAAATGCTTTTCAGATATGAAACTGCAGCTTGCTACAGCTTCCAATCTGTTTTTATTGCCCCTTTAAGAGCTTACAGTATTGTAGGGGTAAACGTTTAAAGTACTAAAAGGGTTAAAAGTAGCAGTGCTGAGGATAATGCAGAATGCAGTTATCATTTAGAAAGCAAAATGAATGCAAGAAATAACCAACAGGTTACAGAGTTATAGTGCTGGAAGATGGGCTTCAGTTTGTAAAGCTGCAGGTTTTACCTTTGCAGAGCTGAATGATTTATAGGTAGCGCTAAAAAGGTTACGTTTGTGAAAGGGTGATAGGTTGCAGTGTTAGAGGTAGGATAGATGGAAATGCTGTGCTCAGTGGGTTACTGTTTTAAAAGTTGACAACTGCGCAGATGTAAAGACTTACACTTGGCAATGAAGAAGGGATTTTAGTTGCAATTCTGAAGAGGCAATGCTCAAAGAATAGATATTGCTGTGCTGAATATAACTTTGAATAGCATCAACTGTATCTACTCATTCTTACCAATAAGTCCTTTTGTAGACAGGGCCTCTTCCCATTGTTCCTGGTTATTAATAATTATCTGAAACAAAAGAATAATATTGTATTGTGTACAGTAAACACAGTGCTAGATAACATTGCAGTTGTAGGCTAAAGAACTGATAGTAACAGAATTAATCTCTATTAAAGTATAGAAAGTATCTTGCTGTTACTAGAGGAGTGTTAATGATACCTTTCAAATGTACATCAGTGCATGTCAATTTTCCCACCCCCCGATCCCTAATTGATCCCTCTCAAACAGCTCTCTTTCCTCCCCCGCCCCCCAATTGTCACCCCCATCTTAAGTACTGGCAGAAAGTCTGCTAGTATGAAAATAAAAGGCTTTTTTTTTAATAAAATATTTATTTAAAATATATTTTCTGCAGTGTAGAATCCCCCATTACCCCCAACCTCCCTGATCTCCCCAAACAGCTCTCTAAACCTCTCCCCTCTACCTATTAGCCCCCATCTTAAGTACTGGCAGCTGTCTGCCAGTACCCAGTTTGCTGTCATTTTTATTTATTTGAGCAAAAAAAAACTTTTTTTCTCCTATAGTGTAGCTACCCCACCCTCATTACCATACTTCCCTCCCAGATCACTTTCCCACCATCTACCCCATTTTCCACTATACTATAGGAAACCCTCTCCCAGCTGGACCATGTCACTGACTACTAGGGTTGCCACCTCAGCCATGTTTTCCTGGACACTTATGAGTTACACATGCTGCAGGGTGTTTAGGGAGGAACATGCATTGTGTTTCTGGACAGCACTATTCATATTCCTCCCTGCACACCCTGCAGCATGTGTAACTTATAAGTGTTCTGTATTTTAAGGGACGGGTGGCAACCCTACTGACTACTGTGGTCACTTTATAAAGTACTGGGGCGGGTAGGGTCAGGCCAGCCATCTCACCGGCAGATTACAGACTGTGTCACTATACTATATACTATATACAGTACTGGTGGGTTAAACAGTGTCAGTATATACAGTAATAGGGGGTCAGACCATCTCACAGACTGTGGGCTCAGGGTACCTCCTTTTGTAGACATGTAATCTGATTCACATATCAAATTCACCTTTTGGTGAGGGGTTAGGGGGATGGGGGGGCTTCTTAGATTCTTGCACCTGGGCCCTGTGGTTTCTAGTTACGCCTCTGGACAATTCGCAAGTAGACTTACAGAAGTCGAGAATAGGGTGTCAGAGGTTGAAGACACACTTCTTAGGCAGGTGCAGATCTTAGATATTCAGTGTAAACAACTTAAATCAATGCAAAATAAAATATATGATCTAGAAGACCGCTCTCTGCGGAACAACTTAAAAATGATAGAGAATACTATAATATTACAGAGAATACGCTGATCTAATACATCTGGCGGATACAATACTCCCTCTCGCTCTAGGTATGTCACAAAACAACTTGCCACTAGCTATTGAAAGGGCACACAGAGTAGGACCTACTAGGACCAGCACAAATGAGTTAAAATAGACCTATAATGGTTAAATTCTTAAATTTAGGGCTGCAACAACTAATCAGTAAGTTTAATCATAAAAGTAGTTGTCAACAAATCTCATTATCAATAAGGTGGTCAGCGATTAGTTGGTCAGTTGCACAGCACCAGCTGCTTTAATCTGATGATCTACTGCAACTAAGATTGTGCAAAATAAAATTAATTTATTTATTTTTTTAATCTTTTTTTCTATCCCATTAATCGGATAGAAAAAAATAATAATAAATAAAAATGTTTGCACAATACCATGTGCAGGAGTTCATCGGATTGAAGCAGCTGGTGCTGTGCAATTAACCAACTAATCGCTGACCACCTAATTGATAATGAGATTCTTTGACAACTATTTTTATGATCAATCTTACCGATTAGTTGTGCAGCCCTACTTAAATTATCAAGACAAAACGAATATACTCAGGTTCTAGAGAAAAATGTGTAACTTTACCAGAGGAGAGTCTAAAATATTAATATTTCACGACTATTCTAGTGAAACATCCGCTAAAAGAAAAGAACTATCCCCATTTTGCACAAAATTGATTAATGCAGGCTATAAAACTAGACTCATCTACCCAGCCAAACTTTTAATAGAAGAGGATGAAGCCTCTACTACCTTGAATAATAGTGCAGAAGCTAAGGAATTTTGTAAAAAGAAGAATGTACTCTGACTTAACGTAAATAATTCTTAACTATATGATCTCTGACAAAGCTATAATGTATGCCCTATACCAGGCCCTTATCAGGAATTTGGGTTACTTTGTTGTTGTTTTTTTTTCTTCTTCTCTCTCTTCTTTTTTCTCCCTCTTCCCCTGCACCCCCCTCCCCACCACGTCTTTCTACCTAGGATTACTATTGCAATTTTTATTTTTACTAACTAGAAAATGAAGGATGTGATTAAATGTCTTTCATGGAACGTAGGTAGTATAACTTCTCCTAGTAAAAGAAAATTAATAATCAAACATTTAGCTAAATATAATCCTGATTCAGTGCTATTACAGGAGACACACTTAAAATTGGAAGAAGCTGCCAAACGTAAAAGAAAATGGGTAGGTCAGATTACAGCATCCGTGTTCCAGGAGGAAGAAAGGAGTGGCGTTTTTAATAAACAAAAATCTTAGTTATAATATTTTATATACCGAAGTTGATCCACACGATAGATGGATGATTCTGAGCATTGAAATCGCACAGGAAAAATATATATTCTGTAATATTTACGGACCCAACAGTACTGACTGTGATTTTTGGAACACAATTATAACTAGGCTCTCTCAATATATTAATCAAAAACTTATCATAGCCAGTGATTTTGATCTGACCTCCCTATTGACTCTTGACAGACTTTCTCCCAGGAAGACCACCAGCTCACCCCAAAAATCTAAAATTTTTTCACCAATTTGGAAAAAAACTTAAACATTTGATTTATAATGTTCCATTCCAAAACTGGTTGTAACATACATGGAGGGAATTTAGAGATGATAATATTTTATATATCAATAAATTGAGACAGTGAAAACTTATTTTAGAGCAAAGCTTATATAATTAAAGCCAAAAAGAAATTTAGAGCGCGTGAGCTTCAGCTTTCAAATGAGGTTAAGAACGCATACAGGAAATATATTTACACACCAATCAAAACATTTTGGGGTAAATATAAGACGGCTCGGCAGGATAGGGATCTTTTTTAGAAACAAAAAATGACTAATGAAGAGATTAGAATTAATGCCATATATAAGGGACATTATAGTAAATCCGCTAAATATTTATTTAAACTTGATAAGGCCAGGAAAAAAAAAACATTCGGCTAGATTACGAGTTTTGCGCTATGAGTGAAAAAGCCTCATAACGCTGCTTTTTCGCTACCGCTGCTATTACGAGACTTGTCATCAGACTGTACCGCACACTTTTTTGGCTGTAAAGCAACGTAACTACCGCACATTTCAAAAAGTCCTTTTTCAATGGGACTTCCATAGCGCCGGTATTACGAGTTTTGCCTGGGAGGCCAAAAAGTGAGTACAGCCTAAAATGACAAGATTCGTACCGCCATCTAAAGTTAGTAGTTATGGGTTTTGCGCTACAAAGCTATAGCATAAAACTTATAGCTAAAGTGTTACAAAGTTCACTAACACCCATAAACTACCTATTAACCCCTAAACCGAGGCCATCCCGCATCGCAAACACTATAATAAAAATATTAACCCCTAATCTGCCATTCCGGACATCGCCGCCACTATAATAAACATATTAACCCCTAAACCGCCGCACTCCTGCATCGCAAACATTGCAGCATACTGCGGTACGCATATACTAAATTTTCCATAATTTTTCTAAATCTATTAGTGTATAGCCTTTTGAACAATGTATGCAGTATATTGCTGCTGCACATATGTGTACCCCCCTATATTATTGGTAGTTGGTTATCATGTCACAGCTAATCTGTTTAGTAATCACCATTATATCCTTTGTTATAACATACTTCTTATGAGACAACTTTTGATATGGTGGGTCTATGAACATGGTTTTGATTATATTTATAAGTATACTTCTGTTTTTTCATTATGTTTATGTTTTATTTTTTTATTGGTTTCACTTGTACATATGTGAATGCAACTATAATAACTATCAGATTAAGGTATTAGTACACTTGTATATTACTTCAGCCAGGTAATTAAAGGGTTAAACATGGGTGTGTTGAGCTCCTCCAATGAGAGGAGGCTATTTGTTTTAAATAGTATGCACATGTTGCAAGATTTTAAGTTTATGACTACGGTCTGTTGACCGAAACCGGTCAAACTTTGTATCACTTTGTTTTTACCCTTGGTGTCTAGCTGTATACTTATGGACTATTCTAATAAAGATTATTTCTTTTAATCAACCTGAGTGTCAGCCTCACGAAGTTTTGCTAAGGGATTTGGAACATTCTCCTCTTTTTGCCATCGCAAACACTAGTTAAATATTATTAACCCCTATTCTGCCGCCCCCAAAGTCCCCGCCACCACTATACTAAAGTTATTAATCCCTAAACCTAACCCTAAATCTAACCCTAACACCCCTAACTATATATTATAATTAAAATAAATCTAAATAAAAATGACTATTATTAAATAAATAATTCCTATTTAAAACTAAATACTGTACCTATAAAATAAACCCTAAGAGGCGGAGCCTGGAGCCGCACTAAGATGGAGCTGTAATCTCAGAGCTCCGTTACATACTGCTCAAATTAACTACTATAGAGGGCAAATTGAACTTTCCTGCTATAGGAATCACTCAGTGAAGGAGAGGTGAACACGGACAATGAAGGCTGGAGGGTGAATCAGACACTCACAAGCTGTACGGCACCTAAACTTAATCGCAACGGAGCGGTGTGAGCCGCCATCTTCGCCACGTGGCGCAACTCCTGATACAGTAGGGACACCGGCAGACAAGCAGATTAAGCAACAGGAGATACTAAAGCATAAGATGCATCGGACACAGATACATGATCCGACAGACAAGTAAGCAAAACCGGGTCACCCTGGTCACGACTACATGAATATAAAAATATTAAGAGGTGAATGAAACAGCAAGAGGGAAAGTAATCTAACAGTGATGTGTATAATACTATGCTACAAATAAATATGGAGTCCCGTATCACAGCATGATAATAAATGTACAGCACACAATGCAGATCTCAAGTAACTGATAGTAGATGACCCACTTTATAAGAAAACAAACTACCTTCTTTTTTTTAAAAAAAAAGGGGGAAAAAACGGCACTGTTGACTCTTGTTCCTATCTCATCTGTAATTGATTCAAACAACAGACTGATGAAACACTAAGATAATATGACTCCCTTAGCAAAAATTAAGACAGCATAAGAAATATTATGAGAAAATGAAACTGCAATACTACAAAGACACATAATAAGGAAGGCAGGGAGAGAGACACACTGCTGGAAATACAATATAAATAAAAGAACTAAATTACACTGATTTCCAACGCCACTGTCCAAAAGGCCTGATTTATTGAGAAGACAAATAAAAAACATAAACAGATTCTACTTCTACCATTCACATTACTAAGATATCTCTAGATTGAATGTTAATTGGGATACTGAACTATTACTTATAGGAGTGCATGTAAACAGAGAACCCAGGAGCTATATTAAACCTGGTAGTGAATATATTATTAAAGAAGCTACTGTCTGGAAGCTTAAGTGCATCGCTACAGCAAGGCAATATTTGTACACCAAATCCTTGTATACAACATACACACCCCTTAACACGCACGGGTTTAAAAGCAAAACCCACAAACCAACATATACCTCAAAATCTACATAGCAAAGCCGTAACTTGCCACACAACAACCGACTTCAAATATGTCGGCCAGGAAGCAATATAAATCCTCGCAAGGGCCCAAAACACCGGCAGCTGCCTTATTTTTTAAACCAGTAAGGGGAGAAAAAATGACAGAAAACGCAAGCAATATCATAGAGGAAGATGTAGATTCAGAAACAGACTCCCAGATTAATGAAGATGAAACTACCCCAGTCACGAGAGCTGATCTAAAGACGCTAGTGTCCAAACAGGACATCAACAAGAACTTTGACAAGCTATGGGACAAATTTGATTCTTTTCAAAATATGGTCACCAATAGTCTCACAGAAATTAAGCAGGACATCACAGAACTAGGATCCAGAGTGACGGCGTTAGAGGAAACAGAAAGCACCACCACAGAAGATTTAACTACCCTTAATCACACTCTAACTACACAACAACAAGAAATGAACAACATCCAAGACAAGTTGGAAGATCTTGAAAATAGAAGCCGACGGTGCAATTTACGACTAAAAGGGATCCCAGAAGCGGTGTCTGCAGACGAATTACCCATCTATCTACAACAACTTTTTCAAGCAATCACAGGAGAGGTAGATGATGGAAAATTTCAATTAGAAAGAGCACACAGGGCTTTAAGGGCCAAACCAAAAGAAGATGCACCACCAAGAGATGTGATTATCAAGTTCTTTAGATTCCCAGAAAAGGAAGCAATCCTCGCAGCTGCGAGGAAAAACCCAACATTTAAATTTCAGGGGACAGTAATTCAATATTTTCAGGACCTATGTGTCAAAACTCTCCAGAGAAGAAGCCAACTGAAACCACTCACTACACTCCTGAGGAAACACCAAATAGTGTACCGATGGGGATTCCCCTTCAATCTGCATATCCTACACAAAGGCAGAACGCTAAGCCTAAAAGACCCAACAGAGATTCCAGCAATCTGCAACATTATCCAAATAGAAGCGCCAGAAATACCGCAGATAACAAATGAGACAGAGGCACCACAGCACTCTTTGGAAGCAGGACAGCCTCAGAGGCAAAAATGGATGAAAGTGTCAAAAAGAAAAGCCAAGACATGAGGAACAACATACAGCTCATCACAGGAGGTGTTGTATAACTTTTGTAACTGATAAAGGAGATAAAGTGGGATACCACTTTTTAATATCTCTCCACTTTCATAAGCTGGAAGGTGGAGATACATTGATATCTATTGGTGTCACTCTTAGCTTCACTTACTAGAGACTAAGATAAGGGATTATCTAGGTAAAAACACAGAACACAAGACTGATGGTCCAGATAAAAGTAACTGAATACTGATAGCTCAAAGACATGGCCAAATAGACCTAGATAACTGAAAATGTTTAATATGTTAATTTAAAATAATATTCTTTGCTAGTTATAAGCTACCTAGCAGTAGGGGCATAAAGTACTCACTTGTTGTTTATAGGTGAAGGGGGGAGAGGAGATTTTCTTTTTTGTTATGTTGAAAAAGTTTTTGTCTATTGACAAGTTTGTTTTTATTTTTCATGCCTGTTCTCTAATACTACTAAGCCTGCCCATCCGGGTAAGACGGATATTGAAACACCTATGTATAATGTCTCCAATCCGAGGTAATGAAAAAGACGGCAGAGCCGGGGGGGAAGCCCTCACTTCAGTAATGTAAGTCATGACAGGTGACATTAGACTTATTTCACACAATGTACGGGGCCTTAACACAGACCTGAAACGCAGGATGGCTTTGAATCAATACTCTAAGTTAAGGGCGAATGTTATTTACTTACAAGAAACACACTTTACTAAGGAAGTAGTACCGAAGTATTGGTCAAAGCGCTATACCCAACACTATCACTCCACCACAGATACAAAAAAAAGAGGGGTGTCAATTCTATTGCATCACTCCTTGGGTTTTGTAATGGAACAGTCAATTGTAGACCCAGAGGGAAGGTTCCTAATTCTGAGAGGAAGACTAAGGGATAAACAAATAATTTTTTGCAATATATATGCCCCAAATGAGACACAAATCTCCTTCTTTTCCCACATCGCTTACCTACTGACTCAATGGTCACAAGCCAGGATCTTATTAGGGGGTGATTTTAATATATCAATGTATACATTTCAGGGCACAGAAAAACTGAAACTAACTCAGAAGCAGATGAGACACAACTCACTGGTTAAAAAGATTAAGGAGACCCTTTTATCACATAACTTAATAGATTCCTGGGACACTTTATACGGTAAAACCACAGATTACACCTACTACTCTCATGCACACAAGACCTATTCTAAATTAGACTATGTATATTTGAGTCAGATATGGATCCCAGACTTGACAGCCTCTTCCATTCACGCATGCGCTTGGTCGGACCACTCCATAATCCATGTACACATCAAAGAGACATTCCAAGTTAGCTCGGCTTGCTCCTGGACCTATGACCCTTACGTACTACAAAACCCAACTGTACATGATTCCATAACTTCAGCTCTATCTGAATATTGGAAATTAAATGTAGGATCTACTACCAACCCAATTAATACCTGGACAGCACACAAACCCTTTATTCGGGGATTACTCATTAAAGAGAAATCAGCCATTACCAAAGCTAATAGACAGCAAATTGACTCACTTCAGTCCCAGATAGACACACTCACCAAATTCCATTAACAGAATTTAGCGACAGAAGTCTTTCAGGAACTACAGACTAAAAGATCAGAATTAGCAAACATTGAAAGCACAATACTTCCTCTACTCTAATAAACCTGACAGATTCTTGGCGCATAGACTTAGAGAAAAGACTAAATGTTTTACAATTCCACACCTTCTAAAAAGGGATGGCACATGTACCTCGAATCCTCAGGAAATAGCGGATAGTTTTGCTCTGTATTACGCACAATTATATGACGGAGAAAAAACGGCACATACTGATCATACTAAGCAAATGACAGGCAAATTTTTAGATAATGCGAAACTCAAACCCATAGAGGACAAGGTTAGGGATGAATTGAATGCGAAGGTGTCTACCAGGGAGGTACTTAATGCTATCAGGGAACTGAAACCTGGGAAGGCAGCTGGCCCAGATGGCTTCCCAGGAGAATATTACCAGCTTTTTAAAACAACATTAATCCCACATATAGTGACACTTTGCAACGACATATTACAAGGCAAAGAAATTCCAGACGAAATTCTTCAAGCTAAGATATTAGTGATTCCCAAACCGGGAAGAAACACGAAATTGTGCCAAAATTATAGACCCATATCACTAATCAACCAAGATATAAAAATATTCACGAAAATCTTAGCAAACCGACTTAAGATACACCTACCTGACCTGGTTCATCCAGATCAGGTGGGATTCATTCTAGATAGGGAAGCCCCGGACAATACTAGACGTATGATCTCCCTGGTGGAATACCTGAACAAAACACGGACGCCTTCTCTGGTCCTGTCTTTGGACGCGGAGAAGGCGTTCGATAGGATAGATTGGGACTTTATGTTTGGAGTTTTGGATCGACTGGGATTCAGGGGTCCATTTATGCAGGCTATTAGAAGTTTATATTCACATCCCACAGCACACATCAGAGCAGCAGGCTACCAATCCAAACGTATTAACATTCGGAACGGGACAAGACAAGGCTGCCCGCTGTCACCACTCCTGTTTGCACTCTGTATAGAGCCGTTGGCAGCGACAATCCGTTTAGCTCCAGAGGTACATGGCGTCAAGATAGGGGGGGAAGAATTTAAAATATCTCTGTTTGCTGACGATGTCCTCCTCACCCTGACCAGACCGTTAACATCTCTCCCTCATTTATATCAAATTATCCAAGACTACTCAGACATTTCAGGATACAAAATCAACTTAGACAAGAGCGAAGCGCTGCCTATCGCACTTCCAAATCACACTAAAAAGTTAATTGACACTAACTTTGCACTTAAATGGGTAAAAGAGGCATTGAAATACCTAGGTATTAAACTATCAAGTGATATGGCAGAACTATATAAATTGAATTATGTCCCACTATACAAAACAATCAGGCGGGAGATAAAAACATGGAAAGCCTGTGGCTTCTCGTGGTATGGTCGATTATCGACTGTTAAAATGAACATTCTCCCAAGACTTCTATACCTATTTAGGACCTTACCAATCAATATCCCTTTAGTAGACCTCAATAGACTCCAAACGGACTTGATTGGCTTTATAAGGGGCAGTAAGAAAGCTAGAATCCCATCCCATACACTACTTCGCCACAGGCAACTAGGAGGGGTAGGAGTTCCCAATCTCATAAACTACTACCAGGCGGCAAGACTAGCACAAACCACTTTACTAGGTAAAAGACCAAACGACCTTAGATGGGTAAAAGTGGAGACATTGATGGCAGGTTACAAACACTCAGATGATATTCTTTGGGAAAAACCGGGACATATCTCTAACAAATCGCAAGCTTCTAAACTAACAGGGGAGATGATGGCACTATGGAATTCACTGTCTTCTTCTCTAAATTTATTACCTACAGACTCACTAAAAAAAACAATTAGGACTCTTATGCACCAGGACTTTCACAGTCAGATAGGAAAATGGGAAAACAAAGGACTTTATAGAGTTGCGGACTTCTTACATAACGGTAAACTAGCAACATTCCAACAACTACAAGACAAATTACAACCAGAAAAGCTACATTGGTTTTTATACTTACAGATGGCATCAGCCGTATCAAGCACTATAACTCGCAACCCCAGACAACATCTGACCACACTAGAACGATACACCAGTTCAAGTACTAGACACAAAAAACGTATTTCTCACATATACATCTCAATACAAATGGCCAAAAACATCTCTAAGACACCGTTAATGGAAAAATGGGAATCAGACACAAATAAAATCCAATCAAAAGAGGATTGGGAAGAAATCTTCTATACGGCAGGGAGGGGTCTGATCAGTGCAGACTTTAAAGAGAATTGTATTAAGACCACCTTCAGATGGTATCTCACGCCAGTAATTACATCACACTATAACCAGAAGGGCGACAAAAATTGCTACAGAGGATGTATTGAGACGGGGACCTACATACACATGTGGTGGGAATGCCCCCAGATACAACGGATATGGTCTAGGCTATCTGCACTACTAAGTGATGTCCTAGATGAACGTATAACTTTAACAATGTCCCAAGCGTTATTAAACGAACATGTTAAACCCTTTAACAAAGCCATCAACACATTTATACGTACACTATGCACAGCTACTAGGATATGTGTGGCCAGACACTGGAAGATAGGGGCCCCCACATGGGAAGAAATAATAGAGAAGATCAAAGCTACATATAAGTTATCCGAATCAGCCTCCTTTATACAAGCAACTCATGACCAATTTCTAAAGATATGGAGTTACTGGATCCTGAAGGGATATTGAAACATTACTGTTAAAGAACTAGAATATACAAACACTACAAGACACAGACATTAAATTAAAGTTACAAGGGGACATAGGGCACTGACTGTTTATGAGAAACCCTTGTAGAGTAAGCAGAGGGGCTTCCTCCCTGGATCTCCGAAAGAAGATTAATTGAGACAGGCAAGTTACAGTTAAAGTTTATGTTTTGTTTTATTGTTTAATGTTTATTGTTATTATCTACACATTTATGTATTTGAAAGCTATAGAGGGAGGAAAACGGTTGTACTGTTACAGGGACTTTTCTGCATCTTGGATGATATACACCCCTCTCGCTTTTAGAGGTTATAATAATATATGCAGATGCATGGACATACAGAATATTCTGGTTGAAGCTACGCTAAAATCTTATTTCCACAATTTTGACATCACATAAACTCATGCCTACTAGACAAGAAACTGAAGATTTCTCTTTGAAAGGTGGGAAGGGCAGGGGATCTTACCTGAACAAATAATATGTGATGTAAGTTTTATATGTTCTGCAATAATAATAATAAAAATAATTTCAACTAAAATAAACCCTAAGCTAGCTACAATATAACTAATAGCATTCCATTGGCTGATTGGAACAGCCAATAGAATGCAAGCTCAATCCTATTGGCTGTTTGGATCAGCCAATAGGATTCAAGCTCAATCCTATTGGCTAATTTCATCAATAGCTTCCAACAACAGCCAATCAGAATTCAAGGGACACCATCTTGGATGACGTCATTTAAAGGAACTTTCGGTGTACGGCTAGGACCGTATGAAGAGGATGCTCCTCCCCAGATGTCTTGAAGATGGAGCCACTCCGCGTCGGAAGGATGAAGATAGAAGATGCCGTCTGGATGAAGACTTCTGCCCGCCTGGAGGACGACTTCTTGCTGCTTGAAGACTTCTCCCGCCTTCGTTGAGGACTTCTTGTCGCTTGGATGAAGACTTCTCCCAGCTTCGTTGAAGATGGATGTCCGGTCTTCAAAAACTATAAGTGGATCTTCGGGGGTTAGTGTTAGGTTTTTAAAGGGTTTATTGGGTGGGTTTTATTTTTAGATTAGGGGTTTGGGCAAAGAAAAAGAGCTAAATGCCCTTTTAAGGGCAATGCCCATCCAAATGCCCTTTTCAGGGCAATGGGGAGCTTAGGTTTTTTTAGATAGGATTTTATTTGTAGGGTTTGGTTGTGTGGGTGGTGGGTTTTACAGTTGGGGGGTGTTTGTATTTTTTTTTACAGGTAAAAGAGCTGATTTCTTTGGGGCAATGCCCCGCAAAAGGCCCTTTTAAGGGCTATTGGCAGTTTAGTTTAGGCTAGGGGGGGTTTATTTGGGGGGGGTATTTTGATAGGGCTATTAGATTAGGTGTAATTAGTTTAAATATTTGATAATTTCTTTTTTATTTTGTGTAAGTTAGTGGTTTTTTTTGTAATTTAGTTAATTGTATTTAATTAATATAATTTATTTAATTGTAGTGTAATGTTAGGTGTTACTGTAAGACAGGTTAGGTTTTATTTCACAGGTAAATTTGTATTTATTTTAACTAGGTAGTTTGTAAATAGTTAATAACTATTTACTAACTATTCTACCTAGTTAAAATAAATACAACCTTAGCTGTGAAATAAAAATAAAACCTAAGCTAGCTACAATGTAACTATTAGTTATATTGTAGCTAGCTTAGGGTTTATTTTATAGGCAAGTATTTAGTTTTAAATAGGAATTAGTTAGGTAATGATAGTAAGTTTTATTTAGATTTATTTTAATTATATTAAAGTTAGGGTTAGGTCTAGGGGCTAATATATTTATTTAGTGTTAGTGATGTGGAAGGCCAGAGGTTTAGGGGTTAATAACTTTAGTATAGTGGCAGCAGAGACGTTGGGGGCAGCAGATTAGGGGTTAATAAATTTATGTAGGTTGCGCGACATTGGTGGCATCAGATTAGGGGTTAATAAGTATAATGTAGGTGGCGCGATGTCAGGGGCCGCAGATTAGGGGTTAATAAGTGTAATGTAGTTGGCGGTGATGTTGGGGGCTGCAGATTAGGGGTTAATAAGTGTAATGTAGGTGGCAGCGATGTCAGGGGCTGCAGATTAGGGGTGTTTAGACTCAGAGTTTATGTTAGGGTGTTAGGTGTAAACATAAATTTTCTTTCTCCATAGGAATTAATGGGGCTGCGTTACGGAGCTTTACGCTCCTTTATTTCAGGTGTTAGGCTTTTTTTAGCCGGCTCTCCCCATTGATGTCTATGGGGAAATTGTGCACGAGCAGGTAAAACCAGCTCAAAGCAGTGCTGGTATTTGTGTGCGGTATCGAGCTCAAGGCTGCCATATTGCCTGCTAATGCCGGATTTTTGCAAACCTGTAATAGCAGCACTATTAAAGGTGAGCGGTGGAAATAACTTGCAAGTTATTACCGAGCCACTCATAACGCAAAACTTGTAATCTGGCCGATTGAAAGTATTAAAGATGGGAGGAACCATTTTACAGAACTTACGGATATAAAGAGGATTTTTTTAACTACTATCAGAATATCTATGCATCAAGAGAAATGAATATAGATAATAAAGAGATTTTCTGGAATAAGACTGATACTCCTAAAGTTCTTGTATCTCAACTTGACCTAATAAATGCCCCTACTACACTGGAGGAAGTTATGGAAGCTACTGATGCCTCTAAACTCAATAAAGCCACCGTGCCAGATCAACTCCCTACGGAGTTTTATAGGATACTTAAAACAGAAATATCTAACCCTTTAATTCATTTATTGAATTATTATTATTATGTGAAAAAACAAGTAATGTCTAAATATTTCTCGGCATCAATTATAACCTTAATTTAAAAAAAAGGTAAGAACCCCCTAGACCCTGGGTCATATAGATATATCTCATTGTTTAACACAGATTACAAAATGCTCACTTCTATTATAGCTAACAGACTTAAAATATTGTTAAATTAAATTATCCATCCGGATCAATACGGTTTTATGTGTGGGAGGTCCCTAACTAAAAATATCCGCAGAACATATTTAATCTTAGAAAATTCTTGGACTAAATTGCATAAATATAAAATAACATCCAAACATTTAGCTTTTGGCCGAGAAAGCCTTTGATTCAATAATATGGGATCACTTATATTCTTCCCTGGTCAACTTTGGTTTTTCAGGAAACTTAGTAGCCTTTATTAAAGCTATTTACAATTCCCCCATATCATCTATTCTAGTCAATGGTAGCTGTACATCTTTCTTCAAATTAAATAAAGGAACCAGACAAGGTTGCCCTCTTTCCCCTCTACTTTTTAATTTTGCTATAGAACACCTAGCGATTCTTCTTAGACAAGAACTACAGGGAATACGTTTGGGAAATCAGATATGTATTTTATCACTATATGCAGACGACCTATTATTATATTTTAAAAACACACACAAAAAATATTTCTATGGCCTTTAAGCTCTTCGAGCTCTTTAGCTCATTCTCTGGTTATAAAATTAACACTGATAAAACTGAAGTGGTCTGGATACATAAAAATAAGGATAGCTAAAACAATCTCTAAACTGCAAAGATGGAGTTTCCCCCCCCCCCCCCATCTCACTATCTGCAAAATAAAAAAAATCACATATAAAACTAAATAATAATGCTTATATTAGGCTGATTAGACTGACTAAATGGTCACTTAATTGTCATGGCAGCTGGTACAGATGTAATTTTCCAGCAGCTGACGCTCTCCATTGTTTTTGGTTGTGTCCAAACATTTCACAATTCTGTCAGAAAGTTAATTACTGGCTGAATAAAAACTCTTTTGATGCAATTTCCATAGAATCAAAACATGTTTTTTTCTGTAAAAGATTGCGGATGTACAGAACTATAATTTAGTTAACACGTCTATTATGATTGCCCGGAATTTGATTCTGAAAAATAGGAAGAATCAGACAGTCCCCTCTTTTTCTGTGTTTATTATGGCAATAAAGTCCCAAATTATGTTTGAACAATATAATATATCCATTTTGCATAATAAGCAAAAAAAATTTTTTAAGAAATGGTTGAAAATCATTCAAGAGATACTGAACCCAATTTTTTTCTTTTGTGATTCAGATAGAGCATGACATTTTAAGCAACTTTCTAATTTACTACTATTATCAAATTTTCTTTATTCTCTTGGTATCTTTATTTGAAATGCAAGAATGTAAGTTTAGATGCTGGCCCATTTTTGGTGAACAACCTGGGTTGTTGTTGCTGATTGGTGGATAAATGCATCCACCAATAAAAAAGTGCTGTCCAGAATCTGAACCAAAAAAATAAAAGCTTAGATGCCTTCTTTTTCAAATAAAGATAGCAAGAGAGCGAAGAAAAATTGACAATAGCAGTAAATTAGAAAGTTGCTTAAAATTGTATGCTCTATCTGAATCACAAAAAAATGGGTTCATTGTCCCTTTCAGTCTTACCCCTTGTCAACGTAATACATACTTACTAAGCAATTCCATAGGTCCACCTATTTTGAAGGTCTAATTTTGTGTGATGTGTTCCCTGTAGCATGGTATTAATGGCCCCTGGGATGTAGATTTTGGTGGGGATTGTGAGGGAGAGTTGCAGGGTCCCTACCCCCCTGTTTTTTACACCTCTTCTCTCATGTTTTATTATTTTTTTTATTATAATTAAAAAATACCAAGACTCTAGATGAGAAAAGGTTTATCTCTTTTGTTAGCCACTATAACTATATAACATTTGACCAGAAACATAATTTGAATTAGATACCGATAAGACTTTTCTTGTGTTTCCTGACATAGATTGTATATTGCTGTAATTAATGTTTTATGTTATTATACTATGAAAGGAAGAAGGAAAGGGAAAAGGAAAAGAAAAGGAGAAAAAAAAAACATTTTAAGATTCTAGACGGAAAAAATGTATATACAGTGGGGCAAAAAAGTATTTAGTCAGCCACCAATTGTGCGAGTTCTCCCACTTAAGAAGATGAGAGAGGCCTGTAATTTTCATCATAGGTATACCTCAACTATGAGAGACAAAATGTGGAAACAAATCCAGACAATCACACTGTCTGATTTGGAAACAATTTATTTGCATATTATGGTGGAAAATAAATATTTGGTCACCTACAAACAAGCAAGATTTCTGGCTCTCACAGACCTGTATCTTCTTCTTTAAGAGGCTCCTCTGTCCTCCACTCATTACCTGTATTAATGGCACCTGTTTGAACTTGTTATCAGTATAAAAGACACCTGTCCACAACCTCAAACAGTCACACTCCAAACTCCACTATGGTGAAGACCAAAGAGCTGTCAAAGGACACCAGAAACAAAATTGAAGACCTGCACCAGGCTGGGAAGACTGAATCTGCAATAGGCAAGCAGCTTGGTGTGAAGAAATCAACTGTGGGAGCAATAATTAGAAAATGGAAGACATACAAGACCACTGATAATCTCCCTCGATTTGGGGCTCCACGCAAGATCTCACCCTGTGGGGTAAAATGATCACAAGAACGGTGAGCAAACATCCCAGAACCACACGGGGGGACCTAGTGAATGACCTGCAGAGAGCTGAGACCAGCATAACAAAGGTTACCATCAGTAACACACTATGTCGCCAGGGACTCAGATCCTGCAGTGCCAGACGTGTCCCCCTGCTTAAGCCAGTATATGTCCGGGCCCGTCTGAAGTATGCTAGAGAGCATTTGGATGATCCAGAAGCGGATTGGGAGAATGTCATATGGTCAGATGAAACCAAAGTAGAACTGTTTGGTAGAAACACAACTCGTCATGTTTGGAGGAGAGAGAATGCTGAGTTGCAACTAAAGAACACCATACCTACTGTGAAGCATGGAGGTGGCAACATTATGCTTTGGGGCTGTTTCTCTGCAAAGGGAACAGGACGACTGATCCGTGTACATGAAAGAATGAATGGGGCCATGTATCGTGAGATGTTGAGGGCAAACCTCCTTCCATCAGCAAGGGCACTGAAGATGAAACGTGGCTGGGTCTTTTAGCATGACAATGATCCCAAACACACCGCCCAGGCAACAAAGGAGTGGCTTCGTAAGAAGCATTTCAAGGTCCTGGAGTGGCCAAGCCAGTCTCTAGATCTCAACCCCATAGAAAACCTTTGGAGGGAGTTGAAAGTCTGTGTTGCCCAGCGACAGCCCCAAAACATCACTGCTCTAGAGGAGATCTGCATGCAGGAATGGGCCAACATACCAGCAACAGTGTGTGACAACCTTGTGAAGACTTACAGAAAACGTTTGACCTCTGTCATTGCCAACAAAGGATATATAACAAAGTATTGAGATTTTATATTGACCAAATACTTATTTTCCACCATAATTTGCAAATAAATTCTTTCCAAATCAGACAATGTGATTGTCTGGATTTGTTTCCACATTTTGTCTCTCATAGTTGAGATATACCTATGGTGAAAATTACAGGCCTCTCTCATCTTCTTAAGTGGGAGAACTTGAACAATTGGTGGCTGACTAAATACTTTTTTGCCTCACTGTATCTGTTGCTAATGACTATAATTATGTAACACTAGGTCAGAAACATCATATGAATTAATATTAAGATTATTTTTTGTGTTTCTTGCCCTAGACTGTATTTTGTTGTTAATAATGATTGGTCTTAAGTTTATATCATGTTTGTTTTCTTTTTCTGTTATTGAATCTGTGGTATTCATACTGACAATGGAATCGTATATGTTCTTGGAAAATAAATAAAAATGAAAAATTGAAAAAATAATAATAGAAGAAAATGGGAAATGTGTTTAACAAGTCATGCTCTATATGGTCCATTAAAATTTAATTTTAACTTTATAATCCCTTTATAGTTTACATCAGATTCTACTATATACTTTGGAAAAAAATAATACACCTATTCTTAATTGTTTATCCTTTAATTATTTTAAGGTTTGTATATACAATCTTCAAAATACTTAAAAAGAAATGTATGAAAGCTTTACCAACAATAAGCTCCTGGCAATACAACTTTGATTTATACTGCACTTTTAAAGACACAATAGAAATATTTAAAGGCACCGCAAAGTAAAAATTAAACTTTCATGATTTAAATAGATTATGTACTTTTAAACAGCTTTACATTGTACATCTTTTATCTATGTTGCTTCTTTCTTTTTGTATCATTTGTTGAAAAGCATACTTAGGTAGGTTTAGGAGCAGAAATGCACTACTGGCAGCTAGCTGGTGATTGGCTCAACCGATGTGTTCAGCTAGCTTGCAGTAATGCATTGCTGCTCCTTCAACAAAAGGATGCTAAGAGAGTGAAGCAAATTTAATAATAGAAGTAAACTGTTAAGTTGTTTAAAATGCTCTATATCCTATTTTTCAACTTGTGGTACATGTACCCCTGGGGGTACTAGGGCATTGTTAAGGGTACTCCAGGGACTGGCCTTCATTATTTATGTTTCCTGATGTAGCTATTGCAAATGTTAAATATCTAAGAAAGCTGTGTTTCTCATTTCTACCCCTGATGACTCCTAACAGGGCAGAGGGTGAGTATTTCCCTGCCTAGGTGTAACCACTGCTCAGTCACTGATTCACCTCAAATTAGTAAAACCTTAGATTCTGTCTTGTTAGTGACATATGAGGGCTGGAGTTGAGCTTTACTGATCTGAACACAGAAAGTGTTTTACTGTGACCAAGTGTCACAGAGACGAGTGCCAGATAAATGTGCCACTGTGAAATAGGTAAAGTGCATCATACTGAAGTGTGCAGCAATAAAACAAGAAATAAACTGTGTATGAAATGGTTATTGAAAATAGAAAGATGGTACCATTAATTTTTCTTTCCTCATCATGCAGAAAACCATTTATTTTCCTATTTTTTAATGTAAGAATCACATTAATTGCATATAATTATTAATATCAATGGACTATATATATCTGTGTTTTAATATTGTAATATTGCCAAAATATAAAGAAATATCTGATTCCTATATAAGATATCTGATACGAAATTGTGAGATCAAGTAATACACATGATTTCCATTTTTGCTCATGTAAAATATCAATAATATTTGTGCTGCAGTTGGGGTACATAGAAAACAAGTGTATGCCTACATGGGTACTTGCTACAAAAAGATTGAGAAACACTGCTCTATATAAATAATGTTGGATTTCATGTCCCTTTAAAATATAAAAAATAATATTTACTGCCATTTGAAGCTCCTATCACTAGTCCTTTAGCTTTTAACTATTAAGAAATTACAGAGTTTTACGTTTTCTTCTATTTTACTTAGAGTAGAAAAATAACTTTTTCTCATCTGCCTATTTACTATTACCTTTTTTCCTGAGACATTATATCAATTCGATTAGTAATAAACTGAGTTATTTTTTATTTAACGAATGTTTTTTAACTCTACTGATATCTAATCTCACCTGCAGAGCAATCTCCTTTTTCTTGCTGGCCATGTCTTCTGGTGTCTTTTCTGTCTGAAACCCCTCTCCCCAAAGAACAAGCGTCTCAGTATCATAGCAACCTGACGCTCTCGTTGCTGTTGTCAGGTCGCCTCTCAAGCCCGCCCAAAACAAGAAGACTGATGAGCCCAACCAATCGTCAGCGATCGAATTTACAGCACACCCAATTGTAGACTTCAATATTCAAAATGTGTCGAAACGAAAGCCTTCCAATCAGCACTTTGTGTTTTAGTGAACCCCAATCAGCGCTTAGTATAGGAAGGGGTTTGAGCGAGCAGTGGCACACAAGTATTTTCGTAGTAATTCGTAGTGGCAAATGGAACGTTGGCGTATTTGTAACTCGTTGAAGGTGACTGACATCGACCGGGAGTTTCAAGAGGTGTATGTAGCGGTACAACATGGGAATGGGGAACAGAAACCATGGCGGTTAATTTGCTTGAGAGTAGGGAAGAGTTGCAGGGTCGTTGGAAGGATACAATATGTGCACAGCTGCATTTAAGAGTGCAATAATTTAGAGATTTTTACGCTATTTATGAATATGCCTGACGTAGAAAACCAATATTGGCTGTTATAAATACACTTTGAAGTATTGCGTTCATGTTTCTGAAAAAACAGGGTCAATGTTTTAAATTGGTCAATTTACTAAAAATCTCATTGATATTATTTTGTAACAACTCCTCTTATACTTCAACGGTTTAAAATTTTGTATAGTTACTGTTTGGAATTTCTGAATTGGTCAATGAAAATGTATCCACCAGTTCATGTTTTTAGAATTTTTAGTTTTTTGCTTTGTAGTTGGCTTATTAACTTTTTTTTTTTTCTTATTATAGGTATCAGTCATTGGTAAAAAATGGAAATGAAAATAGTTTATGGTTGAGAGGTGGCTATCACCACTTCAGGCAGCATTCTAGGCCAAGCAGCTACCAGACTATACACAGGAGCAGTGCTTCATGTAGTCAAATAACACAAGGAAATCAATCACTGAGTTTGTTAGAGTCTCCTATAGCTGCGGGGATTCACAGGGACAATGAAAGGGCTGTTAAGTTGCCTTATTGGGGAGGACATACCACCTTCTCAGGATGCAGCATGTTCAGCGAAGAGCAACAGCACACCAAGTTGCACAGTGCTTCAGAAAAGGAAAGTCTTAAAGTGCATGATGCGCTTACACAGGACGCATCAAAATACAAGGAAAACCTGGAGCCTGACTTAGAAGATGTAGATTCTCAGTATGCATCCATGAGTGAACGAGAGAACCTCTCCTATCCTTACAGTAATGAGGAAATGGCAGAACTTGAAACTGTACGTCCAAGCCGGGAGGAGCAGCATATTATATGTGAAGCCTGTCAGAAATGTCAACGCAAAGTCCTGAGAAACAAAACTGCAGCAGTTAAAAAAACTGGCGTTTTAGGTTAGTCTTTATTTACTTGAATGTAATGGTAGTTGGGGAATTTTTTTTTTTTTTTTATTTTTTTTATATATAAATATATATATTTATTTTACTGGTGCATTGCTAGATCGCTTTTACTGTGAACAGGAACGTAAAGGGGTGTGGGTAAAAGCCGTATCCATGTCTAATTTGCACAGATATACACAAATGTAAGTGGTTTCCACACAAACACACGCAGACACTTCTGGATCCACCAATTCTTTACACAAAAACATCTGGGTCCTGTTGAGAACCAACACTTCTTTACAGAAAAACAGCCGGGTCCTTCCAGAACCAACTCCCCCTTAAAAAGACACAAATTATTTTTTTTTTCCCACACAAACACATCCAGACACTTCTAAATCCAACAATATTTTATGCAAAAACATCTGGATTTTACCAGAACCAGATTTTTTTTTTTAAACAGGAAAAACGTCTGGATCCATGTCCTATTTAGACACACACATTCAGGTATTGTCCACACAAACACATTGAGATAATGCTGAATTTAATGTTATTTTATACAAAAACATCTGGATACTACCAGAACCAACTCTAACAAAAAACAGCCGCATCCTGCTGGATCCATGTCTAATTTAGAAAGTCAAACACAAATTTGAGTGTTTTCCATACAAATGCATCTATACACTGGTGGGTCATCACTGTTCTACTAGCACCATCTCCTTTTTTTTTTAATAGAAAAACAGCTGGATCCATAGTTAACGCACACAAATCCAAATGTTTTCCACACAAACACATGCAGACTCTTCTGGATCTAATTATATTTTAAACAGAAACATATAGATCCTACCAGAACTGACATTTATTACAGAAAAATAGCCACAACCAACCTGATCCATGTCTAATTTAGACAATCGCATACAAAATCCATATGTTTTTAATGCAAATAAATCCAAGGGGTAGTGCGCACTGAAGTAAACCAACAAAAGTCCATATATAAATAAAAATTCAAAAATTTATTAGCAAACGCTAAACATAAGAGGTGAAGCACTTTCTAAAAACAGAGAAAGTGCGGTCAAAGTCTGACGATGCGTTTCATGCGCACTTGGTCGCTGCATACCGGTGACTAGACCACACACCTTGTATATCTACATTTTTAAAGATACATATACATCAATTTTACAAAGATTATATCAATCCTGTTTCCGGCTCATATGTAGTGTACAATTAAATGTGATACATTGTTATTGATAGTTTCTGTACATTGATGTTCCTACAGAGGTTAAGAATTGCTTTCAAAATTTCTCAATATATTAACAAAATAGTCAATTTTAATCCACATATTTGGTAATATTCAAGATATTGGAAAAATACATAATTTTTAATTTGTGCAACAGTCTTTCAATAGACAGATTAGATTCATCATTTGTAATTTCTAAGTGTTCTACAATACTATATCAAGATCTACATATAGTCCTCTGACTTAAAAAAATATGAGAACCCTAAGAATCAGAATACTGAATTACTACATATAATTAAATATCAATTTGTTTAAACATATAAATAAAGTGTATATTTATATATAGCTTGTTCTTCCTATTGCCACCCCCAGAGGCAGAACTTTCCTTCACTTTCTGCAATGAGATTTTTTTTGAGAATTTTTCTGCAGGTCATTTTCAAATAAAATTCCATTTTAAATTAGGCAGTTACACTAAAGCACCAGCTCAAGTGCAATGTGTTGATTAACTGGAGAGTAAAGCTAAGTTTTTAAAATCTTTCATATAATTTTTTTTTAACTTTTCTTTTAATCTAACATCACAAGGTAGAAATGTAGTAATAAAAAAGGTACATTCAGAAGTCACAGCTTTGTAGGTCAGGAAAGGCTAAGGGGGAGGTTGAAAGACTCCCTGAGAGACGGTCAATAATAAATGTACTGCTGCTTTGCAGCACTGCTCCATATTTGACTGTTCTCTTTAAATAGCACTTTGCTCTGGACGCACTGTTAAAGAAAACTAACAGTGCAGAAAGAGCAAAGCTCTGTTTGAAGTGAACAGTCTAATGTGAAGCAGTGCTGTAAAGTGAAAGTGCTAAGAGTTTCTACATGTGTCCTATTAGTTCTGCAGACATGCTGAATTTTCTGTGATGACATCTCAGATCACTGCATGTTCTGCCTTTGGGTTGCCACCTCTCTTCCATAGAGGAATATGGTCAATCCCCTGAAAAGTTAACAAGGATGTATCTGAATTATGTAATGTTTTGAAATGTCTAGAAACAAACTCATCCAGGCTTTGCTGGATCCAAGGCTATTATACACCAAAACACCAGGATACTACCAGAGCCTGCTGTCAGACAGAGCAGGAGCGAGCTGCACTTAGTGTTATGGCGCGGTCGGGCCGGGGTGTGACTATACAGCTGGCCCAATGCGCTGGTTGAAAAAAACATTTATAAAGTTTGCGTTAATATAATGTTATATAATTCTGCACTATGTGCAGAATTATATAACATTATTTTTGAGGTTTACTGTCCCTTTTAAGTTGCATAACTTTTCTGCAAAACAAGCGGACAGCTCCACCTACTGGCTATTTTAATTACTGCACATGACTGAAAAGTTGTTATTCTGAAACGGCGCAAATTGAACCGGCGTAAACCGAGGGCCACCTGTGTGTGTATGTATTATATTATATTAATTTCTTTCCATAAAAACAGCTGGATCCTGCACGATCTGTATATAATTTAGACAGGTACACACAAATGTGTTTTCCACACAAACACATCCAGATACTCCTGAATTTAAAGCTATTGGACACAAAAATATCAGGATCCTACCAGAACCAGCTCTGCTGAATGCAGTGCTACATTAACACACAAACAAAATGTGTTGGTTCTGAAAAGAACCAGATGTTTTGGTGTAAAATATTGTCTCCAGAAGTGTC